>NW_027411866.1:19238852-19400259 GCF_047663935.1 Musca autumnalis | reverse complement strand
GGACTGACGGACGGACACACATCTCAAAATCGCTTTATCTCGTCGAGATATGAAGATTGGTATACCACATTGGGGGTCTCCGACGAATATTTCGCGGTGTTACATGAATTTTTACCAAAACAAACTTATAATACCCTTTTCCACATTGTGGTATAGGGTATAAAAACAGACAAAAGCTAAAAAATATAAAGGCAAATAACACACAAAATATAGATTTCATTCTAATAAATAAAAAAATAAGAGGTATGGTCATATGAGGTTAAATAAAAACATAGAATCACAAAAGCTTTGTTCCAGAACTAAAAAGTTTTTACAATTTTTACGACTTTTACACATTTTACCCGAAAAACCGTTCCCGTACACAAAAAGTTGTAAACTGTTCACACCTCTTTAAACAAAAATGGGGCTGAATGGCGCTCTCTTTCAAATCTTTTTACTCGAAAAATTTTAGCGTGTAAAACATAGTAACATGGTTACCGGCGTTTGATTGACTGATACGCCGACTTTGACATTTGTTCCAGTTTTTTTGACGTATTTTCCATTTTTCCGTTCCCGAACTATCTCAAAATGCTTTTATGTGAGAAAAAAATTCTTACAGTTTTCTCTTTTACAAGTTTTACTATTAGAAAGTACGGGAACGAAGCTAAAGTTAATTTGTTTGTAGCGAAGCCTCTATAAAAATGTATACCAAACATTTTTGCAAAAACTAGCCTCCATTGTTAAAATAAATTTAAGTTTACAATATAATACTTTCAATACTTTCAACAAAAACAGTAATTATTCACGTATCTGCAAATAGTTTCATATGCATGCTTAAGGACGTGTCAATTCTCTTTTATGTTGCTGTTGTTATTATTGTTGACACAACATTATTCGTCTTGCATTTGCCAAAGAAGGAAAGGAAGAACATTAAATATAATCTGAGGTATAAAGTCTAAAAATAACAACAAAAGAGAAGTTAAAATTATCATTTGTGACAAAAAAGTAAAGTAAAGGGAAAAAGGAGCACAGGGAGGTTACATTATTGAAAAGCTGCTCTACAATTTCATGAAAGCCGACCAAAGCACAACCACTTTTGTTACTGGATACAAATAGATGATTAACGCAGGGGTCTTCTAAAGAATGGAAGACCATAATAAGGCTCGTCTATAGAATTGAAGGGCACCGCATCAGTCTTCTATAGGTTAAAAGGCTTCCCCAAGGTTCTCCTATAGAAAAGAAAACCTCCATAGAGGTCTTCTATAGAATAAAAGACCTCCGTAAAGATCTTTTATGGAATACAAGACCTCCGAAGGAGTCTTTTATAGAATAGAATAATAAAAAACCATCCTCTGTAGGGGTCTTCAATGGAATAGAACACCTCTGTAGAAGTCTTCTATAGAATAAAAAACTAACGCAGGAGTCTTCTATATAATAGAAGACCACCGCAGGAGTCTTCTAGAATAGAAGACCTCCGTAGGAGGCTTCTATAGAATAGAAGAGCTCCGTAGGAGGCTTCTATAGAATAGAAGAGCTCCATAGGAATAGAAGAGCTCCGCAGGAGTCTTCTATAGAATAGAAGAGCTCCGTAGGAGTCTTCCGTAGGAGTCTTCTATAGAATTGAAGACCTCCGTAGGAGTCTTCTATAGAATAGAAGACCTCCGCAGGAGTCTTCTATAGAAGAAAAGACCTCCGCAGGAATCTTCTATAGAAGAGAAGACCTCCGCAGGATTCTTCTATAGAATAGAAGACCTTCGCAGGAGTCTTCTATAGAATAGAAGACCTCCGCAGGAATCTTCTATAGAATAGAAGACCTCCGTAAGAGTCTTCTATAGAATAGAAGACCTCCGTAGGAGTCTTCTATAGAATAGAAGACTTCCGTAGGAGTCTTCTATAGAATGGAAGGAGTCTTCTATAGAATAGAAGACCTCCGCAGGAATCTTCTATAGAATAGAAGACCTCCGTAAGAGTCTTCTATAGAATAGAAGACATCCGTAGGAGTCTTCTATAGAATAGAAGACCTCCGCAGGAGTCTTCTAGAATAGAAGACCTCCGTAGGAGGCTTCTAGAATAGAAGACCTCCGTAGGAGGCTTCTATAGAATAGAAGACCTCCGTAGGAGGCTTCTATAGAATAGAAGAGCTCCGTAGGAGTCTTCTATAGAATAAAAGAGCTCCGTAGGAGTCTTCTACAGAATAGAAGACCTCCGCAGGAGTCCTCTATAGAATAGAAGACCTTCGCAGGAGTCTTCTATAGAAGAGAAGACCTCCGCAGGAATCTTCTATAGAATAGAAGACCTTCGCATGAGTCTTCTATAGAATAGAAGACCTCCGCAGGAGTCTTCTATAGAATAGAAAACCTCCGCAGGAGTCTTCTATAGAATAGAAGACCTCCGCAGGAGTCTTCTATAGAATAGAAGACCTCCGCAGGAGTCTTCTATAGAATAGAAGACCTCCGCAGGAGTCTTCTATAGAATAGAAGACCTCCGTAGGAGTCTTCTATAGAATAGAAGACCTCCGCAGGAATCTTCTATAGAATAGAAGACCTTCGCATGAGTCTTCTATAGAATAGAAGA
Organism: Musca autumnalis; assembly: GCF_047663935.1. Taxonomy (NCBI): domain Eukaryota; kingdom Metazoa; phylum Arthropoda; class Insecta; order Diptera; family Muscidae; genus Musca; species Musca autumnalis. Next base: position 19,397,706 of record NW_027411866.1, on the reverse strand, counting down.
CCTCCGCAGGAGTCTTCTATAGAATAGAAGACCTCCGTAGGAGTCTTCTATAGAAAAGAAGACCTCCGTAAGTGTCTTATATAGAATAGAAGACTTCCGTAGGAGTCTTCTATAGAATGGAAGACTTCCGTAGGAGCCTTCTATAGAATAGAAGACCTCCGCAGGATTCTCCTATAGAATAGAAGAGCTCCGTAGGAGTCTTCTATAGAATAGAAGACCTCCGTAGTAGTCTTATATAGAATAGAAGACGTCCGTTGGAGCCTTCTATAGAATAGAAGACCTCCGTAGGAGTCTACTATAGAATAGAAGACCACCGTAGGAATCTACTATAGAATAGAAGACTTCCGTAGAAGACCGCCGCTGGAGTCTTCTATAGAATAGAAGACCTCCGTAGGAGTCTTCTATAGAATAGAAGACCTCCGTAGGAGTCTTCTATAGAAAAGAAAACCTCCGTAAGTGTCTTATATAGAATAGAAGACTTCCGTAGGAGTCTTCTATAGAATGGAAGACTTCCGTAGGAGCCTTCTATAGAATAGAAGACCTCCGTAAAGATCATTTATATAATACAAGACCTCCGCAAAGATCATTTATATAATACAAGACCTCCGTAAAGATCTTTTATAGAATACAAGACCTCCGAAGGAGTCTTCTATAGAATAGAAGACCTCCGCAGGAGTCTTCTATAGAATAGAAGAGCTCCGTAGGAGTCTTCTATAGAATAGAAGACCTCCGCAGGAGTCTTCTATAGAATAGAAGACCTCCGTAGTAGTCTTATATAGAATAGAATACGTCCGTAGGAGTCTTATATAGAATAGAATACGTCCGTAGGAGTCTTTTAGAGTACAGAAGACGTCCGTAGGAGTCTGTTATAGAATAGAAGACCTCCGTAAGAGTCTTTTATAGAATAGAAGACGTCCGTAGTAGTCTTCTATAGAATAGAAGACGTCTGTATTAGTCTTTTATAGACGTCCGTAGGGGTCTTTTATAGAATAGACGACGTCCGTAGGAGTCTTCTATGGAATAGAAGACGTCCGTAGGAGTCTTATATAGAATAGAAGACGTCCGTTGGAGTCTTCTATAGAATAGAAGACCTCCGTAGGAGTCTACTATAGAATAGAAGACCACCGTAGGAATCTACTATAGAATAGAAGACTTCCGTAGAAGACCGCCGCTAGAATAGAAGACCACCGTTGGAGTCTTCTATAGAATAGATCTGCGTAGGAGTCTTCTATAAAATAGAAGACCTCCGTAGGAGTCTTCTATAAAGACCTCCGTAGGAGTCTTCTATAGAATAGAAGACCGCCGTTTGAAAGCATTTCTTCGTAGGGTGGGAATGGTACTAGTGACCCCACCTAGTATTTACATTGTTCTTCTAATTTCATCTTGCCGCTTTAATTCCAAAATTATGGATTTAATACATTCACATACAAAATTCCAATTTTGAGGAGACTCTGCCATTAGCTGGATTATGTTTTCTTCACTTACTGTACATCCAATTTGCCACTCCAAGTTCATTCTTTCCTCATTAAATCTAGGACACACAAATAAGACATGTTTGGGATCCTCTATATCGTCTGCACAGTTCGGACAGAAGGGCGAGCTATCGAGTCCAAAGCGGAATAGATATGACCTGAAACATCCGTGGCCACTTAAGAATTAGGTTAGGTAGAAGTTTAAATCACCATGTTGCCTGTTGCACCAAGTTTCAACATTTGGAATTAGTTTTTGAGTCCACCTTCCTTTTGTGGATGTCGACCACCTCGTCTGCCACTCCACCATCGTTTGACTTGTGACTGCCTCCATGTCACTTTCATTGACCGTTGATCCACGTAATTCGAACGTTCGTTCCGCCTGTTTTGCCAACAGATCGATCGGCGTCATTGCTGCAATAACAAATGCAGCATCATCGGATACGGTTCTGTACGCACAACACACACGAAGTGCCAGAAGCCTATAAACCGAACTTATCTTCTCTCGGTACGATTTGTGTCTCAAGGATTTTGCCCAAATAGGTGCTGCATATAGTATTATACTTTTTACTACTCCTGCTAACATCTTTCTCCTTAGATATTTAGGTCCCCTCGTATTCGGCATTATTCGACATAGTGCTGCACATGTTTTACTCGACTTCAGCTTTATATAGTCGAGATGTTGCTTGAACGATAGACGGTTATCTATCATGACTCCCAAGTATTTTAAGCTTTCTGCTGTTCTTATTATGCAGTTACCAATTTGCATTTCCATGTACTCCACATATTTCCGGCTTGTTACGAGGATGGCTTCGGTTTTATGTTCTGCTAATTGCAGTCCAGATGAGTTGAGCCATGACTTAACTACTTGAATTGTGGCTTCTGACACTGTTTTCGCCTCTTCTATGGTCTTTGCAACTATCACCAGAGCTATATCATCAGCAAAACCGATAATATTTGACCTTTCTGGCAGGTTTATTCTCAGAACTCCATCATACATAATGTTCCACAACAGCGGTCCCAGAACCGATCCCTGTGGTACTCCTCCTGTGACTTTGTGTACTTTGACTCCTTCGTCAGTATCGTATATTAAAGCCCTTTTTCGAAAATAGTCTTTTATTACAGCTACTAGGTAGGAGTCTTCTATAGAAAAGAAAACCTCCGTAAGTGTCTTATATAGAATAGAAGACTTCCGTAGGAGTCTTCTATAGAATGGAAGACTTCCGTAGGAGCCTCCTATAGAATAGAAGACCTCCGTAAAGATCATTTATATAATACAAGACCTCCGCAAAGATCATTTATATAATACAAGACCTCCGTAAAGATCTGTTATAGAATACAAGACCTCCGAAGGAGTCTTCTATAGAATAGAAGACCTCCGCAGGAGTCTTCTATAGAATAGAAGAGCTCCGTAGGAATCTTCTATAGAATAGAAGACCTCCGTAGTAGTCTTATATAGAATAGAATACGTCCGTAGGAGTCTTCTAGAGTATAGAAGACGTCCGTAGGAGTCTGTTATAGAATAGAAGACCTCCGTAAGAGTCTTTTATAGAATAGAAGACGTCCGTAGTAGTCTTCTATAGAATAGAAGACGTCTGTATTAGCCTTTTATAGACGTCCGTAGGGGTCTTCTATGGAATAGAAGACGTCCGTAGGAGTCTTCTATGGAATAGAAGACGTCCGTAGGAGTCTTATATAGAATAGAAGACGTCCGTTGGAGTCTTCTATAGAATAGAAGACCTCCGTAGGAGTCTACTATAGAATAGAAGACCACCGTAGGAATCTACTATAGAATAGAAGACTTCCGTAGAAGACCGCCGCTGGAGTCTTCTATAGAATAGAAGACCGCCGTTGGAGTCTTCTATAGAATAGATCTGCGTAGGAGTCTTCTATAAAATAGAAGACCTCCGTAGGAGTCTTCTATAAAATAGAAGACCTCCGTAGGAGTCTTCTATAGAATAGAAGACCTCCGTAGGAGTCTTCTATAGAATAGAAGACCTCCGTAGGAGTCTTCTGTAGAATAGAAGACCTCCGTAGGAGTCTTCTGTAGAATAGAAGACCTCCGTAGGAGTCTTCTATAGAATAGAAGACCTCCGTAGGAGTCTTCTATAGAATAGAAGACCTCCGTAGGAGTCTTCTATAGAATAGAAGACCTCCGTAGGAGTCTTCTATAGAATAGAAGACCTCCGTAGGAGTCTTCTATAGAATAGAAGACCTCCGTAGGAGTCTTCTATAGAATAGAAGACCTCCGTAGGAGTCTTCTATAGAATAGAAGACCTCCGTAGGAGTCTTCTATAGAATAGAAGACCTCCGTAAGTGTCTTATATAGAATAGAAGACGTCGGATAGAGTCTTCTATAGAATAGAAGACTTCGGTTGGAGTCTTATATAGAATAGAAGACCTTCGTTGGAGTCTTCTATAGAATAGAAGACCTCCGTTGGAGTCTTCTATAGAATAGAAGACCTCCGTTGGAGTCTTCTATAGAATAGAAGACGTCCGTAGGAGTCTTCTATAGAATAGAAGATGTCCGTAGGAGTCTTCTATAGAATATAAGACGTCCGTAGGAGTCTTTTATAGAATAGAAGACGTCCGTAGGAGTCTTCTATAGAATAGACGACATCCGTAGGAGTCTTCTATAGAATAGAAGACGTCCGCAAGAGTCTTCTATGGAATAGAAGACGTCCGTAGGAGTCTTATATAGAATAGAAGACGTCCGCTGGAGTCTTCTATAGAATAGATCTGCGTAGGAGTCTTCTATAGAATAGATCTGCGTAGGAGTCTTCTATAGAATAGAAGACCTCCGTAGGAGTCTTCTTTAGAATAGAAGACCTCCGTAGGAGTCTTCTATAGAATAGAAGACCTCCGTAGGAGTCTTCTATAGAATAGAAGACCTCCGTAAGTGTCTTATATAGAATAGAAGACGTCGGTTGGAGTCTTCTATAGAATAGAAGACTTCGGTTGGAGTCTTATATAGAATAGAAGACCTTCGTTGGAGTCTTCTATAGAATAGAAGACCTCCGTTGGAGTCTTCTATAGAATAGAAGACCTCCGTTGGAGTCTTCTATAGAATAGAAGACGTTCGTAGGAGTCTTCTATAGAATAGAAGATGTCCGTAGGAGTCTTCTATAGAATATAAGACGTCCGTAGGAGTCTTTTATAGAATAGAAGACGTCCGTAGGAGTCTTCTATAGAATAGACGACATCCGTAGGAGTCTTCTATAGAATAGAAGACCTCCGTAGGAGTCTTCTATAGAATAGAAGACCTCAGTAGGTTTGTATGTGTTCACAATTATTATTCTATAAGAATCTAGCTACAACATTGCTTCCGCGAGCAAACCCAAATTCTTAGCGGTTTGGAAGATATGAGCGCTACAAAATGATCTCCTTTGACATGAAGGCCTCAGGTCTTTGGGGGCCAATAACCACGGATTTCGAATTAACAGGGAAAAACGGCGGGACACGTGTCTTCTTATTTTTCGTATTGTATCATGCTGCGGTGCTAGAATATGGTTAATTTTCCAAGACTTAAAAAATTACACACAGTCCAATAGAAGAGGTCCATAGGTTTTTTAATAATATTTTTCAGGTACCGGCAGTTCTCAAAACGAGGAGTTTTTAAAAAAGACATTTTCAAGGACCAGCAGCCCTCAAAAAGTGTAGGTTTTAAAAAGACCTCTGCAAGGGCCAGCAGCCTTCAAAACATGGAGTTTATAAAAATTATTGAAATTTTTCAATGTATTATTGTAGGAAACGTAATCAAAATCCATTCTGCTGTTCACTCACCATATCCTTTGAAAATATTCTATTGAATTTCCCATTTTTGTTATTGAAATGGTATATGCATATTTCTTTGTTTAACAATCACTTTTAATATATCAAAGTTCTTCTGTTTTATTACTACAATTATTTATGTATGTTGATGTTCAAAGATATGTATGTATGTATGTACGTATAAATGCAATGTTCATAAAAAAGAGAAAACGATAAACTGAAATCCTTTCAATATATACATATATCCTTATTAATATATAGATTGCCTTTAATGTAAAACAACGACATCAACAAAATCAAATGAAAAGAAAAAAATATTATCTTCATTCAATATTCACTAGTTTAGCGAGTCACTTTCAGTTTTAGTTTGTGTTACATGTTATTGATTCTGCTTTATTCATTCGTAGAGTGAAAACAAACAAAAAGAAGACCTAGAACACATAAACAAAGGACTAATGCAAACATATGTAGGTTTTTTCTGTCCTCTTCTTCTTTGTGTTCGTACAAAGGCAAACTATACAAAAAATCCTTTGACATTTATAAATATTTATTTATTCATTGATTTGTCTCCGTTTCATTTATTGTTTAGACTTTATTGATATTGTTTTTTAGATGATTCTATATGCATAAATATGTGCGAAAGCTTTCTTTAATTAAAACGATATGTTGGGATGTGTGTGAAATGTAAAATGGAAAAAAGAAAGAAATCTAAAATTGCCAAAGGTATCCTATTTTCAATATTTTTCTATATAATAAGGTGAAGAAAGGAGTAAAATATTCAAAGCTATACAAATATATATATTTTTTAAATGTAAAACAAATTTATATTTTTTTAATTAAATTTAAACAAAATTGCAATTAAATTATAAATCATCTTGGATATATTGTGAATATTTGAAGACGTTTGGTTTTCAAATTGCAGCCTAATATAAAGTTATCAAATAGTTCTCTTATCTTCTCCGTTTTCAACCGGAATTTGCAATGAACTCATTTAATGATTTTGCTTGTATATTACAACAGCATTGTTTTTTACCTCCTGCCCTGGGAATATGCCGACCAAACATCGTCCAAATGTTATTGCACATTTCATGTTTTCATTTGCTACATTCACCACATCCTATTTGTCCGCGCCCATTCAACATTTTATTACACAACGTCGAAGTGAAAAGAAGACATTAATCACTCTGGAACATATTTAAGGGACTCAAATACAGACATCAACAACACACAAAATAGGCTGTCCACCGCTTGTGCGAATGTGTCCAGCCAGACAATGGGTGTTGTCTGACCAATATTTACTTTAACGCATGACAAAATTTAATCATGGAATATTTAAGGTTGATGAAATGTGCAATTTAAAATACTGCAGGTTAAAAATTCAAATAACTGAATTATTAAAGGATAATTTTCAACGTTGATTTTTTAAAGAATATTTTTTAATGACCAGAAGCCTTAAAAACGCGACTTTTTAAAAAATATTTGTTAAAGACCATAAGCCTTAAAACGCGGATTTTTTAAAGAATATTTTTCATGGACCAGTAGCATTCAAAATGTGGATTTGTTAAAGAATATTTTTCCAGAACCCTGGGCCAACTGGGATTTTTAAAGAGTATTTTCAATCCAACAAACGTGGATTTTTTAAAGAATACTATTCAAGGACCTGGAGCCAACGTGAATTTTTAAAGAATATTTTTCAAGGACCAGCAGCCAACAAAACGTGGATTTTTTAAAGAATATTTTTCAAGGACCAGCAGCCAACAAAACGTGGATTTTTTAAAGAATATTTTTCAAGGACCAGCAGCCAACAAAACGTGGATTTTTTAAAGAATATTTTTCAAGGACCAGCAGCCAACAAAACGTGGATTTTTTAAAGAATATTTTTCAAGGACCAGCAGCCAACAAAACGTGGATTTTTTAAAGAATATTTTTCAAGGACCAGCAGCCAACAAAACGTGGATTTTTTAAAGAATAGTTTTCAAAGACCAGAAGCCAACAAAACGTGGATTTTTTAAACAATATTTTTCCAACGATCAGCAGACGACAAAACTTGAAATGTTAAAAGACTATTTTTTCAAGGACCAGCAGCAGTTTTTAAGAAAACTTCAGAAACAACCATAGCCCATTAAATCACAAATCTTCATTATACATACAGTGATAGGATGTACGTCTTCTTACCCTTTCTGTCATCAAACCTATTGTATCCTTACTATACTATCATATACTTACTATCTTACTCTCATATTTTCCTATGTTGCCACGAAATTAAAATTGTTGTCACATGCTAAAACTGCATTATACGTGATAACAAGTCAGCTGCAGTATTGTTGTTGGTGTTAAAATAAACCGACACACGCTCGTAGATGATTACATTCAGGTAACGACATAACCTTTATAGATGCATGTGTTTAATGCTTACTTACCGTCATCAACTGGTAGACTCTTTTATATTTTTATATTAATCAATTTACGGTATTTTTTCGCCAGGAGAGACGTTCAAAAGAGTTTCTACCAGCTACGGCACCTTATTTGTGCTCTGTGAAAATCGTGTCGTAGCAATTGACTTGGTAAAGTCGATTGTGGTTTCGCGCTCCATTAGTTATATACACAGCTCAGGCTTTTTAACATGAGAGATAAAACGAGACAAACATTCAAAGGAATAAAGGTGGCTGTTAGATGATGTTAGGGACAGAAAAGGAAATTGTCGGTTTTTCTTTTCTTTCAATGGACATTGTAAGAGAGCTTTATCATTTAGAAAATATTTGGAAGCATATGTATTTCTCAGCAAAAATGAAGGCAAAAGAAATTGATGTCATCCCTTTAATAATTGTAAAATCTGATAATAAAGCTAAGCGTACATCTATGCGAATGACTTTTGACAACAGTCATACGCCTAAAGGTTAGTCGTCTTTGCATGTCTTTGTTTACCCTCAGCCTTAGGCTAACGGGGGTATACACATTGATATGACCAAAAATGTGCCTCGTCGAAATAACGGTTTTAGACCACAAGTATGTTTGGACGAAACTCGTTTGAGACAATTTGGAGTCGACTTAGGTAGGTACGTCCGTCTGTCTGGCTGGCTGGTGCACACGATAAATCTTGAACCAATGAGCCAATTTGGTCCAACATTTGGCCTTCGTAATATTTTATCCAAACTTAGTTTAAGTTCAAAGATAATCCATATCGGTCCACACCAAAAGGTACTTTCCCCACAAAAGTTCGAGAATGTTCGGAAAATTTGTACGCACGATAATTCCTGAAGAGAGTAGCCGGTTTTGTTCACACTTTACACATCGTGAAATTTTCCGTTTAGGACCTGCTCTCGAATCGCTCTGATTTTTGTTGCAGCAACTTGTATTCGCTGCCGCCAATACGACGGAACAAGTTTTATCAGCGGGCAAATCCATACTTCCTGAGAAAATAGACCGAAAGCTGTAAAATCACCCATGGCACCATGTGTAGTGGTTGAAGCGCGCGATAATTTCGAACGGATCTGCCGATTCAGTCTAAAATTTGGCCATCATAATATTTTGTTCGAACTTATTTCTAGTCCTCAGACGAGCCATATCGGTTCATGATCATGTGCCTCCGCCACAAACGTTCAAAAATATTCGGAAAATTTGTGCGCACGATAACTCCCATACTTTGCACATCGTAATATTTCTACGAGACATAGATCAGGTTTGAATATAGACTATATATGTCAACTCCTTCAGGTACCTACCACACAAAATTTCGGATAAATGCAGTTAAAAGCCTGCATTCGAATAGATTTTATCTTAGTTGTAACTACTTGTATTCACTACCCCCATTACGACGGTACAAGTTTTTTTCAGGGGCACGTCCAAAGTTCTTGAGAAAATAGCCCGAAAGCTGTTAAAATCCAAATGGCACCATACGTACGACAACTTTGGAAGGGATCAGCTGAGTCTAAAATTTGGCCTTCATAATATTTTGTCCAAACTAAGTTTAAGTTTGAAAAACCCAAAAGTTAAAAAAATGTCACTAAAATAGTACGCGTTATATCTGTTGAACGGAGCAACAATTCCAACTTTGCATCTCTCAATATTTTGTCCAAATGTAGTTTTACTTCAAAAATGGTCGATATCGGTCTTCCCCTTATGGTACCTTCCCCACAAAAGTTCAACATTTTTGTTTAGGTGAAAAATTGGAAAATTTTTCCGATGCTACTCCTTGGAGGAAGGGTTTTGTTGTTGTGTGTAGTGGATATTAGGATAGCGCGGCGGTGTTGACGTTGCTATAAAAGGGACATCGGAGGTGTTAAGAGTCTCTTAGTCGACGAGTGAAAGTCAGAAGGTGTGAAAGCAGTAATCCCTAGGTGAGTAGAGTGGAAAAGGGTGTAAGCCAGTGATTGAACCCCGCCTAGATTCCAGTGTAGTGAGGACTGAGAGTGTGTTTTCACAGGCCACTCGGTCCGAACGGTGTGCAAGTTAATCCGAGAGTGTGTTTTCGAAGGCCACTCGCTTCAAACTCAGAGACAGATTCGGCGAGAGTGTGTTTTCGAAGGCCACTTGCTTAAAACTCAGTGACAGATTCCGCGAGAGTGTGTTTTCGAAGGCCACTCGCTTCAAACTCAGTGACAGATTCCGCGAGAGTGTGTTTTCGAAGGCCACTCGCTTCAAACTCAGTGACAGATTCCGTGAGAGTGTGTTTTCGAAGGCCTCTCGATTCAAACTCAGTGACAGATTCCGCAAGAGTGTGTTTTCGAAGGCCACTCGCTTCAAACTCAGTGACAGATTCCGCGAGAGTGAGTTTTCGAAGGCCACCCGCTGCAAACTCAGAGACAGATTCCGCGACAGTGTGTTTTCGAATGCCACTCGCTCAAAACCCAGTGACAGATTCCGCGGGAGTGTGTTTTCGAAGGCCACTTGCTTCAAATTCAGTGACAGATTCCGCGAAAGTGGGTTTTCGAAGGCCACTCACTCCAAACTAAGTGACAGATTCCGCGAGAGTGTGTTTCCGAAGGGCACTCAGTGACATTCCGGTCGATATAGCCATGTCCGTCGGTTGTAATTACTCTAGCGTCTGGAATAAATTTACTAGAGCATCCGAGTGTCTTTTTTTTTCTATAGGCAGGATAAGTTCGAATATGGGGTATGTCGGCCCCCGGACTTTAGTTACAATTTTCAACCAAACTAGCCGTAATTTGCCATTTGAGGTTTCCAGGGGTCACCAAAAATTCTCATCATAGGTTTATATTTCGGTATAGCCCCCATATAATGGTACTTCCCGATTTTCGGTACTTTGAAAATTGTCGCTAACCTGTTTAATGGAAGTATGTGCAATTTGACGATTGAAGTTCCCAGTGGTCACGAAACATCTCCACTAAAAATTGTACACATTCTATGTTTCGGTACAACCCCCATATAACGGTACCCCCGATTTTCGGTACTTTGAGGGTTTAGCTACATTTTTTCACCGAACTACCTGTAATTTAATATTTGAGGTTTCCAGAGTTTACAAAACTACTCTACCAACAAATTTCAACTTAGGTCTATGTTTCGGTATAGCCCACATGTAACTGTACCTCCCGATTTTCGGTATTTCGAGGATTTAAGCTACAGTTTTTGATCAAACAACCTGTAAATTAAGGTTAAGCTTCCTATTCACAAAACCACTACACCAGAAAATGTTGTGGTCGATAGTAGCAGAATTCCGACCACAAATTATACAAAATTTCTAGAGGTTACACCAGGCACTACGGTCAAGTCGTACTCGCATGCCACAGTTATCTGCGACAAACTGAGAAGTAGGAACAAGGTCCTCAAGTTCCTAGCCTGCAGCACTTGGGTTGCAGCTAAAGAAACCTTGTTGACCACATATCTTGCGACAGGACGATCTGTGGTAAGCTATGCGGCTCCAGATTGGTCACCGAGATTATGTGATGCGAATTGGGGAAAGATTCAAACCTGTCAGAATGCCGCCCTGAGAACTGCAACAGAGTGCCTTCTCATGTCCTCAGTGGAACATCTGCATGAGAAGGCAAGGATTATTCTAGTACGGCAACACAATGAGATGCTTTCATTGCAGTACTTGCTCGGGTGTTACCATGGGAGCCATCCCAATCACCATCTGGTGGGTAGGCCCGACACACCCAGGCACATCAGGAAGGATATCTATGCTCTAGAGGAAGAGGTCCAACGATACAGGAGAGAATCCCTAGATCAACAGATATATCAAGCAGGTTTAAATTTCATTCACACGGACGCAGTTACTAATGCCATAAGCAAATATAGTGTGAATAAAGTCCTCGGAGTACATCCCCCATCTATAGCAGATCAGGAGCGTCAGTTGGCACTACAAACCAGAGTATTTTTGGCTCAACTATGCTCAGGATATTACAGTCGCTTATATTCTTATATCGAACGCACCGTGCAAATCATCTGCCCAGCATGCGGCATGGGCCCGCACGACTCACTGCACCCATTAAACTGATTTGTCAAACCTACTCATAAAACTCCAGTGGATCTGTGGCTACATCCCATCGAAACAACCACTTTCCTGGAACTGTAGATGGACCCAGAGCCAGGTTAAGAAGAAGAACGAACACACAAACATACAATCGTAAACACTGTTACAACAACAACCAGAAAATTTCAAAATAGGTCCATGTTTTGATATAGATCCTATATAACTGAACCTCTCGATTTTAGGTATTTTCAGAATTTTAACTAGTTTTTGACCGAACTAACTATTACCCAGCAAAAATCCTCATTACAAACCTCCTTTCCCACCCATTATTTTAACAAGGGCATATCGCGCGAAATATCTGGTTATTTTGTAACTACTGAAATAGGTAGATGGTAACCACTGAAATAAGTAGATACTGAGTAGATTCTGACTACTTATTTCAGTGGTTACAAAATAACCAGATATTTCGCGCGACATGCCCTTGTTAAAATAATGGGTGGGAAAGGAGGTTTGTAATGAGGATTTTTGCTGGGTTACTTGACTTAAGTTCCCAGTGGTCACAAAACTTCTCCACGAAAAATTTTAAATTTCTTGACCTGAGAATCATTTTTGCAAAAATTAAATTTTCTATAGGCCATATCTGGGTGACGTAGTGGATGGAAGATACCAAGGAACGGTCCTTACCGGTTTTAACATGGCAAAGCCCAGGATTTATCTTAATGTGGTGTCACCTGGGGAACTGCCTTTAACACCCGTTAAAGGTAGAGAGCTAACATGTGCCGCGCGTTCACCCATAAGAACGTTAAAAACTTGGGTTTGGGCCTCGGGTTAGTAACCCTCCCCTAGAAAAAACAGCCTACTATGAAAAAACGAAAGAAAAGAAAAACAAACCCCTCTAAAGTTGACGAACCCCGCAAACGTTTTAGGGGCCATGATCTGCGAATCTGCACCTGGAATGTTCGCACTCTTTATAGAGAAGGTGCAGTCTTCGCATTGGCAGACGTACTTGAAAAGTACAAGGCCGAAATTACTGCCATACAGGAAATACAATGGATTGGAAAAGGCGTCTCAACAACAACTAAAGGTGACGCACTGTATTATAGCTGTCACGACGTAAAGCATGAGTTTGGTTGCGGATTCATAGTTAGTCGGAGGCTAAAACATCTGGTATCCAGCTTTACCCCAGTGAATGAAAGACTTGCTGTAATTCGAATAAAAGCTAAATTCTTCAACATCAACTTTATTTGCGCTTATGCTCCCACTGAAGAAAAGGACAAACAGACCAAAGATATATTTTACGAGCGCTTAGAAGAAACATATGACCGTTGCCCTGCCCATGACATTCTAAAATCATTCTAGGCGATTTAATGCCAAAATTGGAAAGGAGAATATCTTTGGCACAACAGTCGGGAAATTCAGTCTCCACAGTGAAACATCTGACAATGGTATGAGCCTGATAGACTTTGCAGCTGCAAAAAGCATGGTAGTTAGCAGTACCAGATTTAATCATCTCGATATTCATAAGGGCACCTGGCTGTCTCCAGATCAAAGAACAAGTAATCAAATTGATCATGTTGTGATAGATGGAAGACATTCATCCAGCGTATTGGATGTACGATCGTTCCAAGGCGCAAACATTGATTCGGACCACTACCTTGTTGCAGCAAAGGTACGTACCTGTCTAAATGTTGCAAATAAAGCATGAACAGACACAACTAGGAAGTTGAACATCGATAGGCTGCAAACACAATAGATAGCCACAGCATATTCCACTCAACTAGCCCAATTGCTTAACGCGAGCACTCCTTGTCCCGATAACATAACAACACAATGGCAAAATATTGCACACTCCATGCAAACAGCCGCAAAATCCATACTTGGACTCCAGAGACCTCCACAAAGGAATTCATGGTATGACCAGGAGTGTCGTGCTGCTACCGAAGAGAAAAATGCGGCATATAGAGCTGCCTTACAATCAGTAGCAACGCTCAGCGCGCGAGTGAGATATCGGGAGAAAAGGAGAGAAGAGGAACGTCTTTTCCGCAAGAAAAAGAGAGAAATGGAAAAGCGGGAGTGTGAAAAAATCGAGATTTATAGGAGCCAGAATGAAGTCCGAAAGTTCTACCAAAAAGTGAAACATCAAACTGATGGCTTTGGTACAGGCACATCCTTCTGTAGAGACCAGCAAGGTAATTTGCTAACTGATACAGATAGTGTGCTCAGGATATGGAAAGAACATATCTCCAAACTGTTGGTATCCAATAGTAGCGAAGACGATGATACCACAGATCCAATCCCAGAAGATTGTATAGAATGTATACCGCCCGGCCAAGATGAGGTAAAAACAGCAATCAACCGGCTGAAGAATAATAAAGCAACAGGAGCCGATGGCTTACCAGCCGAGCTGTTTAAAACCGGAGGCGACGCGCTGATAAGGTGTATGCATCAGCTAGTTAGCACCATCTGGCAGGAAGAACACGTACCCGACGATTGGAACCTGAGCATCCTATGTCCCGTCCACAAGAAAGTAGATAAGACTGTATGCTCCAACTATAGGGGCATAAGTTTTCTCCCTATCGCCTATAAGATAGTGTCAGGGATATTGTGCGAACGACTAAAGCCAAAGGTCAACGAAATAATTGGACCATACCAATGTGGCTTTAGACCTGGCAAGTCCACCATTGACCAGATATTTACCCTGCGGCAAATCCTACAGAAGATCCAAGAGATGCAGATCGACACATATCACATTTTTGTCGATTATAAAGCAGCTTTCGAAAGTCCCCTCCGATCAAAGGTATTCCATGCAATGTCTGAATTTGGTATCCCCGCAAAGCTCATCCGGCTTAGTAAGATGACTTTAACTGATACCAGGTCCTCAGTTAAAATTGGAAAGAACCTCTCCGAACAATTTTGTACCAAAAGAGATTTCAGACAAGGAGACATCCTTTCGTGTGACCTATTCAACATTTTGCTGGAAAAGGTAATACGAGATGCAAATGTCAAAAGAAATGGCACAATTTACACCAATAGCCACATGTTACTTGCTTATGCTGATGACATAGACATCATGGGACGATCAGTGAAGCAAATAACTGATACCTTTAGGAAGGTCGAAGCAGAATCTGCGAAAGGGGGTCTGGCGGTAAACGGCGAAAAGACCAAATTGATGGTGTCGACGCGCAAAGCGTCGTCTACCTCGGCACTGCCATAAACAACATCAGTTGTGAAATAAGAAGAAGAATTGCATTGGCAGTGCTTGGTGTGTTTGAGAGGAAAATTCTTCGAAAGATCTACGGGCCGATTTGCGTTGACGGTGAATATCGACGTCGTATGAACCACGAGCTATATCAGCTATACAAAGACATGAATATAGTTAAACGTTGCGAGATGCAACGATGGCGTTGGCTAGGCCATATCATAAGAATGAGCGATGATGAACCCGCTAAAAAGGCGTATGAATACATGCCACATGGCGGTGCACGCAGAATCGGCAGGCCTAAGCTTCGATGGAGCATACAAGTGGATGAAGAAATGAAAAGGCACTGTATTCCAAAAAGTCAAGCGAAAAACAGAGAGGAATGGAAATCTTTTCTTGGTTCGGTCTATGGAACAAATGTTATGTAATGGGCCAACTAAGTAAGTAAGTATATAGGCCATATCTGGCAAGCCGTTTGGAAGTTTTATTTACTCTCCATGGCAAAGTTGTTGATGTTCTCATAAATAGAAACGGGTACTTTCTTGACGGCAGCGTTGGTGTTCACATATATTTATACAATATATATAATATTTATTTAGCGAACATATAGACGAATGATGTTCGGAACTAACCCTACGCATGGGTAATTCCATTCCTAATATTTCTGATAGTTATAACTCGAATGAAATATGCTGTTGTAATACCATAAATCATGTCTCGAATACGGCCGATAAGGTGAGAACACAATGGATTTTTGTTGGTTACTTTTTTCAGTCACGCTTCAAAGCGCAAAAGTGAAATTGTAGTGTTTTCAATAGGACAGACCACAACGAAGCGAGGCTTCAGGCCACAAAGTTGAAAATTGTTGAACTTTTGAATTCTTCGCCTGGCTTCATTTTTGACATTTCGTTTCGACATTCAATTTGACATAAACACGTGTTCAATCTGAAAAATAGAATTTGGCTGTAATTTGTATGTTCAGTACTAATTATTTACGAACAATTCATATTAAAAATTGAATTTTATTAGATAAATTGAAATAATTATGTTTATAGCGCCCATGAATTCTACGCTTCGATGTGTGATACCAAGAAATAAGCGGCCTAGTGAGAGAATAAGCTAAGCAGAAAAATTAAGCTAAGAGCTGACTGTGTTCTCACCTATAGTTATTCAAGAAACACGGTGTCGTATGGAATATGACGTTGATCATACTCAACAGAGTAATGGGGTTACTACAAATTTTGAATTTCACTACCAAAGGTTGGATAAATGACAAGTGTTGAAAAAAAAACATAAAAACCATTGAGGATTCTCCTCCAGCATCAAAAATGTTTTTAACAAAATTGTTTTTCCCTCAAAATGTTTAATCGAAAATACCAATCATCATCGTTTCCTTGCTAGAGAACAAGTGAAGGATATACCCCTCTGCATTGCTAAAACAATTCCCTTTAACCAAAACAGAATATCCCCTTTCTAAGTGGAAACCAAAAATTAATTTACTTTTGCATACATTTTTTGGGGTCATCATTTTTGTTTACCACATATATTTGCCTTTTCCCCCATCCCCTTAGCTAGCATTGTATACGGATACCGCTATGGATTCCGTTCGACACATGGAAATATGAGCACGTATTAAAAGGTTACACTTGAGTTAATGGAATGGAATGTCTTCAAGTGCTTAACCTTTATTTCACGAAGTATGAAAAACACTTATTTACACAGGTGAAAGGTTCTTCCGGACCACAAGTGTTTCCACACTTACCGATGTGGTAAATATTTTCTAAAATTGTATTTTGAACATAAATGTGTTAAACATAATTACTTGAACAAATATTTGTTTGTATTTTTGGGTGATGTATATAACAGCTCAATTTACATGAGTATAGCAACCGTTTCCAAGGGGAAAAAGCGGTATGTCCATATTTACATTAGGCAATTTTCCTTGCGTAAATTGTCAATTTGGGGGAGAGAGGGGTGAGGCATATGGTAACCCTTTGCCTCTCAACACCCTCTCTCACCTACAAACTGACAATTGCCGCAAGGAAAATCGCCTAATGTAAAAATGGACTATGTGGAAAAAATACAATTCAATACGTTTTGTAGGAAAATTAAATAGAAATGTCAGCACACCAAACGTAAAGAAATATTGTTATTTTTCTCTTTCGAGACGAGCTGATTCATCAAAAGGTTTGTAAATTAAAACGAATGTCAGAGAAATTGTCATCACAAACCAGTACACTACATGTTTCGAAATATTTCAGCAATGTTAACCCTCTTCTTTACAATATCTTCTATACAATATAAGGATTATATAGAATACAATGTCCCCGAAAGAGACTTCTATACATTAGAAGGCCATCGAAGGTGAATTCTATAGATATGAGGGCCCTCCCAAATAAAAAATTCAAAGGGAAGCCTTCAATGGAAGGCCACCAAAAGAACTTTAAAAGGGTTCTCCAAGGGCTATCCAAAACTACTAAACCAATTTTCCTGAACATTTCAGAGAATATACAGGGAGGACCCGTAGTGAAAATAGGCTGTATATTTTGTTGAATTTCGGAGGGGGCGGGGTATCTCCTCTAAGCCCTATTTTTTAAAAAATGCTATTTTGGCAAAACTTACGAACGTATCGGTTAGAAAATTAATTCGTTTTTTGGTGGTTGAATCTCCGAACCTAGGTACTCATTTAGAGCCTAAAGACCCGACCATACCCACTTTTTTAAATATGTTATATCTCGGAAACTACTGAACCGAATTTCCTGAAAATTGGGATCTCCTTGGTGAAAATAAATATGTAGTTTGTGGAACTTCATATCCTATGCACTTATTTGTAGCCTTAAGACCCGACTACGCCCACTTTTTTCCAATGTTGGAAATAGGCCACATATTTTGTTGAATTTCGGAGCAGCGGGTTATGCCCTTGGGCCCTATTTTTACCATACTCCAGAATGTGGGAAGGTTATATTAAGTTTGTTTTGTTAAAATTAATGTAACACCGCGAAATATTCGTCGTAGACCCCCAATGTTATATACCATTTTTCATATCTCGACAAGATTAAGCGATATAGCGATGTTTGTCCGACCGTCCGTCCGCCCGTCCGTCCGCCCGTCCGTGCGACCGTTACGAAATTTGGTATGGAGGTCGGTTTCACATCAGATCGTGAAATATTTAAGGGTTGAAATAGACCAAAAACCAAAATTTAGAAAACCATAGAGACGTTATAAGCATTGAGTTTACTTATTTTCCTTGTGTCCGAGGCTGAGGATATATCTCCGTCGGCCCAGCTGACTGATACTTTCTTATTTGTTTTAATCATTTTTAATTTAATTTTTTAATATGTAGCGAAAAAGCACCGATTGTTCATTATAAAATACGGAAAATAATACCTTACGTTTCCAGTAAACACGGCGTATATATGTATGTACATATGTTCTATATTTCTGGTATGTTACCATGTATATCAACTTATGTATGTATGACCGAACGGCTAAAATATGTCGCAATCATATAAAAGAAATTCCTTGGAAAATAGTGCCCAGGTGTAGTGGTCGGCCGTGTCCGACTATAATCCTCTCTTACTTGTTTTTAAATGCGCTATATCTTCGGCAACCCTATGTCTGAGTGAACGCGTGATAATTTCGCAGCTGATCGTGTGCTAAATAAATACCTATCTTGAAGCATTCTTGCTATTGTTTTAGTTTTAATGTATTGCAAAGTTATTTTTGTCTTCTAAATAATTGAAGTTTCTTGGAGAAATTCACTAAAAACTTTGAATTAACATAAATTCCACTGCCTTGGTGTTGTGTAACTTTTGCTGCATTTACTTTGGTGACATTTATCAGAAACACCGCTGTTGCTTGAATTTTGTTGTTGCTGCTGTCTGTTGGTTGTGTTGCTATTGAAATGCCAGGATCTAAAACAAATAGAAATGCTTCTAAATGTGGTTTGTGCTCTAATTCTATCACCAAAACTCATGGAAGCATTGAATGCAAAATTTGTTGCCAATGGATCCATGGACCCTGTGCCAATCTTTCTGAGCAGGAACTTTCAACGCTGAGATCTATTAAATCGTCTTCTTTTATTTGTTCCGCCTGCTCCAAGAATCTGAGTAATGTACGAGGTAACAATGCTGTGGTTGGTGACATTCGGGATCTTCGAAAGCAACTTGATAGTTTTGCTGGCGTTCATCAATCTGAGCTTACGGGCATTAAAGATGCAATTGGTAATATGAAAGACGAAGTTAGCCTTGGACTTTCTCAAATCAAGTCTGATATTGCTAAATGTAATGACCGCATTAACAATGTCGAATTATCGATGTCATCTAAGGTGTCGGCACTAGAAGCTGAGAATAATATCCTGCATCGTCGCCTTAACCGCTCTGATTTTATTATTGGTGGCTTGCCTGATGGTATTGATGACCTGTTTGTGCCGGTGAAGTCTGTTGCGGAATTCCTCAATGTTAACATGAATGAAGGTGATGTCAATCTCATTTGCTATATTCACAATAGAAAGCAGATATTGGTCAAGCTCAATAGTGTTTTTGTACGAGATGAAATTATGAAACAGTACTTCAAGAGTCGCAATCTACGTGTATGTGATGTTATTAAGGATGGTCCTGGTAGTGATATAACTGCTCGTGTGTATCTAAATGATCACTACACGCCAGTAGCTGCAAACCTCAGTTCAATATGTGGCAAACTTCGCCGACTTAATGTTATTTCGAAATATAAAATTGTGAATGGAGATAAAGTTTTGGTTGAAATAACTGACTGTAATGGCGTCAAGATGAAGAGAGATGCCAATTATTGCAGTTCACTACTGCGACAAACTGAGGCATCGTCTGTTTAGCAAGAGCTTTATATACTTTATATGGATTGAATGATCTCATATCTTTTCTCATGATCAGCTGTGGATTTGTATTTTGAGACTGTATATTTTATATTAAAATATGTATTATAAATTTATTATAATTTTTTTATTGTTAGTATATTTTGTTTGACCCCCCTTCACTTACTTTTTTACTCAATATGATGTCTTCTAATACTAACTTAGGTCCGATAGTTAGCAGTAACACATATATTAAGTCTGTTTTAGTACCATTCCAGAATCAACTAAAAATAGCTCATTGGAATTGCAGGAGCCTTAAACCTTGCCTAAAAATGAATGAAGTTAAAACAATTGTAAAAGAAAACGTTTTTGATCTTATCGCTGTTTCAGAAACATAGCTTTCGCCAGAGATTTCTGATGTAGCAGTATCTATTCCAGGGTTCAAAATGTTACGCAATGATCGATTGATTCATAATAGAGGTGGAGGAGTTGCCATTTATATATCCAATGGTCTCCGCTTTAAGTCAGTCTTTTCCGTCTCTGTTCATAACTGTGAATCTCTATTTATTCAATTGGAAGTCGGCGGCTTAGGTATATCATTTGGAGTGGTTTATTTGCCTTCCCGGTAATATCGATGAATTTGAATATCACCACCATGAACTCTTTTCACGTTATTCTGATAGTATTACAGTTGGAGATTTCAATTGTAACTTATTTAATACATACAGATCAGATGTACTTCGCTCGTTATGTTCTCGTTTCGATCTATCAATCGTGCATAACTCGAAACCGACTCATTTCGACTTAAGGAGTAGATCAACATCGCTCATTGATTTTATGCTTGTAGGTGACATTTCCTTAATAACTTATTCTGATCAAATTCAATCCTCTGTAATTTCTGATCATTCTTTAATATTTGCCTGTCTTGCTGTGAACTTTAGGACACATATTGGTTTTGTTGAATACCGGAATTATGGCAGAATTGATTGGGATTGTATGTTTTCGTTCATTAATGGTTATGATTTTGGCAATATTTTCAATACCACTGATGTTAACACTAAATACGTAGAAATATCATATCTTTTAAATAGTCTATTTGCACTTGTACCTATTGAGAGGAAAGCTGTTAACCCTCCTGATGATCAATGGATGTGTTCGAGGGAAATTCGTTTTGCGAGGTCTCTCAGAGATCGTGCATATCTTGTATTTCAGTTAAGTTGGAAAATTTATTGTCGTTAGAAATAAAGCTAAGAACATTATGCGGAAGGCGCGCAGGCTATATTTCACCAAAATATTTAGAGGCATAGATTCTTCGGACTTGTGGAGATTGTTAAGAAATTCTGGCTGTGTTGATGGTGATGATGTTGGAATTGAAATGGATCCTAATGCTCTCAACACTTTCTTTGTTGGTCATTCTTCTGTTGATTAAATAGTTAGTGTCGATACATCATTCGACAACAACAATCGGTTTTCTTTTGCATGTGTAAGTGAGGGGAATGTTGTTTTTGCTTTGGATAAGGTTAGATCCAAGTCTTTAGGAGTTGATTGTATTCCAATATCATTCATAAAACTTATTTTTCCTTATTTGTCAAGTATTTTTACTGACCTTGTCAATTGTGTCATAATGACTTCGTCATATCCTCAAGATTGGAAAAAAGAACGTGTTGTGCCTATACCAAAAACTAGGTACGTCAGTGGACCCGAAGATTTTCGGCCCATTCCGATCCTTCCTGCCATTTCCAAAATTATTGAGCATGTTCTTAAAGACCAGATAATTCAGCAGTGTTCCAGCAAAATTTGTCACTCTCAGTATACGTTTCGACAAGGACATAGTACAACACATTTGCTTCTTAGCCTGACTGATAGCATCCGAGAGAATATTAATGTTGGAAAACTTAGTGTTCTGGTATCTCTTGACCTGACTAAGGCATTTAATTCCATTAACTACAACAGACTGATCTTCAAACTATTACATGAATATATTGCATGTAGACTTGTTCTGTCATATCTGACTAATAGAACCCAATATGTAACTTTTAATGGCAACCAATCAGATTGCTTACCGCTTTACTCTGGAGTTCCTCAAGGTTGCGTTTTGGGACCCCTCCTCTTTATACTCTATGTGAATGACTTGCCCGTCTACACAGATTTTCCTAATTGCAGAACATTTATGTTTGCTGACGACATTTTCATGTTATTTAGTGGTCAACCATCTTCGCCTGCAATATGTCAAAGTGATATAAATAGCTGTCTCCGGAACGTAGTGAACTGGACCAAAAATAACTCATTGTCTATAAACCCTGCTAAGAGCAAAGCTGTATTATTTCGACCTTCTTATCATTCTTGTCCTGAGTTTCATATATTTATTCAGAATAATAGAGTGCAATTTGTGGACAGACATAAATGCCTAGGAGTCATTTTAGATAGTGAACTTTCTTTCAGATACCATATTGATTCACTATATGGTAAAGTGTTAGGTTCTTTGCGTAAAATTTATGCCTGTGGCATGTATTTGCCAGTCCATATTAAACATAGAATTGGACACGCGCTATTAATGTCTCACATTAATTATTGCTTGGAGGTTGTTTCGGGTACATTTGGTATATACCTTAATAGACTTAGGAGACTTGCCAATACTATTGTTCGGTTTGTTTATAACATTCCTAGAAGGGATCATGTATCTGAGTTTGTTGAAAATTTTCTGAGATGTTCTTTTGATTCGTATGTTGATGTTCGCAATTTATCTCTATTTTATAAGATGATTAGAAATAGGAAGCCTTCTACATTATATAGAGCATTTGACTTCACCCACTCTTCAAGGAATCCTCAAATATTTATTCCTAGAATTTGGAAGAATATTTTTGGCCGATCATTTCGTGTTCGTATTGCGCGTAGCTGGAACGTATTACCTCTGGAGCTACGATTATTTTCACACTCAAATAACGTTTTTAGGTTGAAACTTCTTGAATTGTATAATACCTTGAACTGATTAGTACATTGGTGTTACTGGTATCTAGGACAATTATTGTCAGTAAATATTAATTTATTATTGTATGGTGGGGGCCATACTTGAGGTATACTCATTTAATTTTCTGAATTTCATGAAATAGTTTATTTTTTAACGTAATGTTACTTTGCATCTGAGTTTTTGTATAATAATGTAATATTTTTGGCCTTGTAGGCTTTTTGTTACATAAATAAAATAAATAAATAAATATACATATATGTAAAACTTACGAACGTGTCCGTTTTCCCGACTCTGGGTACATATTTTAGCCATAAGACCCGACAACTCATACTTTCTTAAAATATGTTGCAAACCAATGGAAATAAAAGATGCTATGCATAGAGTTGGTCTTATTGAAATGCAAGTATTTAGATTAGAAGGCAATATATCAATAGCCATAGCTTCGTCAGGTATATAAGACAAATTATAAGAAGTTGCCACTGGACATTCATTTGAAGGGCACACATACAATATTAAATAGAGTTGGGCAATCTCGTGCAATTGATCCAAAACGATCCGGATCACTGTCCTTATTTAAAGACGAATGAGTAACATCATAAAAACCAACGTGTGAAATTAAGTATACGCTGTTTTGCCAAAGAAATGACCGGTGTTTATTGAACGAGGTATCGTTCAATTGAACGAGATTGCCCATATATTAAACAGAAGTTATTATCAGGAACGAATGTACGATAGCACATAAGAATTCCCTAGAAACTTTAGATCGATTCCTGAAGGGCTTAGGAAGCAAATCACGTTTAGATTTCCGACAAACACTTCCAGTTATACTATTCCACCAGATGAAATACTTCATGCCTCAATTTTTAATTTTATTTATAGTTACTTACAGATCCCGACTAATTAGCGATGCAAGAAATGTATAATTAACTTTAGAAAAATAACATAAAACTGTTTCAAAACTGGAAAATAGAACCCAAAAAGAAGGAGGAAATCAATGTTACCGATACATATATGGTATACGTAATTCCAGTAATAATAAGTACGAGTAATATCAATAATTAATAATTCAACCATAATTTTAATAATTCTAATTCACAAATAAATTTAGGGAAGTCAATACGTATACGCTATATCTCTAATATAATATTTGGATGCATTTAAAATTGTGGTTTTCCACAACTGTTCCTTCAAAATTCGTTCCTTTTTGTTAATTTGTTTGCCAACGTACTTGTTTAATGGCTTTATATACTCGTATTATGTTCTGGCACATCTGAGCAATTAGCTTTACGTGACACTTTTTCTCTCTCTGCGTCATTCTGCCTTTCACTGCAATACAAAATAAACTGCAATTTGTGGTTTTAGTGGTTTGATCACAACAGCATTCGAATGACTTAAAATATTTCGTGTGGCATACTTAGACCACAAAACATGCTGAATAGATTTACAGGAAATTGCGAAGAATAATTGTTGATTGGACTAGAGGAGATATCAGACACATGCTTGTTAAACGGAAAAAACAACGTAACACAGTGAAATAGATTAATCAACATTTATTAGTGCTACAAAAAGTTGATTTTCAATTGAATAAAGCTGTTATTTGATTTAAACATCTGCTATGCACCATATTCAGTAAATTTGCTATATTCAGTTATTTTTGATCAAATCAACAATAAATAATTATCTCCCTTGAGATGACCAATAAAAAATTTTTCACAATTTTAGAGTAAATAATTGAGGAAAATATTTATGTCACTTAGTTTTTGACATACCACACACATGCATACCTAACAATCGAATCGCAATTGTTTAAAAAATACTAAAACCGTACAAAAAAACCGAAAATGCATATGTACATGTGCTATTCATTAAAACTAGTTTGCATGATCTGGAATTTGTCATAATGCAGTTTATGATTTCCCAAATGCATTTATTAAATCTATATATAATTTTCGTGTCTAGTAACGACGAGATATTTATAAAACGCAGCAAAAAAATTGTCACAGAAATGAGGCAGTGAGCAAGAACATCTGTAAATTGCTCACAATTGCGTATACATTTTGACACCACTCATACGTCTAGGGGAACCAACTATAAAATGCAAGGATTGTCATAGCAGGGGATGGTGACGTAGGGGATGGAAGATACCAAGGAACGGTCCTGACCGGTTTTAACATGGCAAAGCCCAGGATTTATCTTGGTCCCTCTTTCATCTCAAGTGGACACTGACCTCCCCGTGGTGTCACCTGGGGAACTGCCTTTAACACCCGTTAAAGGTAGTGAGCTAACATGTGCCGCGCGTTCACCCATAAGAACGTTAAAAACTTGGGTTTGGGCGTCGGGTTAGTAACCCTCCCCTAGAAAAAAACAGCCTACTATGAAAAAACGAAAGAAAAGAAAAACAAACCCCTCTAAAGTTGACGAACCCCGCAAACGTTTTAAGGACCATGATCTGCGAATCTGCACCTGGAATGTTCGCACTCTTTATAGAGAAGGTGCAGTCTTCGCATTGGCAGACGTACTAGAAAAGTACAAGGCCGATATTACTGCCATACAGGAAATGCGATGGATTGGGAAAGGCGTCACAACAACACCTAAAGGTGACGCACTGTATTATAGCTGCCATGACGTAAAGCATGAGTTTGGTTGCGGATTCGTAGTTAGTCGGAGACTAAAACATCTGGTATCCAGCTTCACCCCAGTGAATGAAAGACTTGCTGCAATTCGAATAAAAGCTAAATTCTTCAACATCAGCTTTATTTGCGCTCATGCTCCCACTGAAGAGAAGGACGAACAGAACAAAGATATATTTTACGAGCGCTTAGAAGAAACATATGACCGTTGCCCTGCCCATGACATTAAAATCATTCTAGGCGATTTTAATGCCAAAATTGGAAAGGAGAATATCTTTGGCCCAACAGTTGGGAAATTCAGTCTCCACAGTGAAACATCTGACAATGGTATGAGGCTGATAGACTTTGCAGCTGCAAAAAACATGGTAGTTAGCAGTACCAGATTTAATCATCTCGATATTCATAAGGGCACCTGGCTGTCCCCAGATCAAAGAACAAGTAATCAAATTGATCATGTTGTGATAGATGGAAGACATTCATCCAGCGTGTTAGATGTACGATCGTTCCGAGGCGCAAACATTGATTCGGACCACTATCTTGTTGCAGCAAAGGTACGTACCCGTCTAAACGTTGCAAATAAAGCACGAACAGACACAACGCGGAAGTTGGACATCGATAGGCTGCAAACACAACAGATAGCCACAGCATATTCCACTCAACTAGCCCAATTGCTTAACTTGAGCACTCCTTGTCCCGATAACATAACAACACAATGGCAAAATATTGCCCACTCCATGCAAACAGCCGCAAAATCCATACTTGGATTCCAGAGACCTCCACAAAGGAATTCATGGTATGACCAGGAGTGTCGTGCTGCTACCGAAGATAAAAATGCGGCATATAGAGCTACTTTACAATCAGTAGCAACGCGTAGCGCACGAGAGAGATATCGGGAGAAAAGGAGAGAAGAGAAACGTCTTTTCCGCAAGAAAAAGAGAGAAATGGAAAAGCGAGAGTGTGAAAAAATCGAGATGTACAGGAGCCAGAATGAAGTCCGAAAATTCTACCAAAGAGTGAAACATCAAACAGATGGCTTTGGTACAGGCACATCCTCCTGTAGAGACCAGCAAGGTAATCTGGTAACAGATACAGATTGCGTGCTCAGGATATAGAAGGAACATTTCTCCAATCTGCTGGTATCCAATAGTGGCGAAGACGATGATACCGCAGATCCAATCCCAGAAGATGGTATAGAATGTATACCACCCGGCCAAGATGAGGTAAAAATAGCAATCAACCGGCTGAAGAATAATAAAGCAGCAGGAGCCGATGGCTTACCAGCCGAGCTGTTTAAAACCGGAGGCGACGCGCTGATAAGGTGTATGCATCATCTAGTTAGCACCATCTGGCAGGAAGAACGTGTACCCGACGATTGGAACCTGAGCATCCTATGTCCCGTCCACAAAAAAGGAGATAAGACTGTATGATCCAACTATAGGGGCATAAGTCTTCTCCCTATCGCCTATAAGATAGTGTCAGGGATATTGTGCGAACGAATAAAGCCTATGGTCAACGAGATAATTGGACCATACCAATGTGGCTTTAGACCTGGCAAGTCCACCATTGACCAGATATTTACCCTGCGGCAAATCCTAGAGAAGACCCAAGAGATGCAGATCGACACATTTCATCTTTTTGTCGATTATAAAGCAGCATTCGACAGTCCCCTCCGATCAAAGGTATTCCATGCAATGTCTGAATTTGGTATTCCCGCAAAGCTCATCCGGCTTTGTAAGATGACTCTAACTGATACTAGGTCCTCAGTTAAAATTGGAAAGAACCTCTCCGAAGAATTTTGTACCAAAAGAGGTTTCAGACAAGGAGACAGCCTTTCGTGTGACCTATTCAACATTTTGCTGGAAAAGGTAATACGAGATGCAAATGTCAAAAGAAATGGCACAATTTACGCCAATAGCCACATGTTACTTGCCTATGCTGATGACATAGACATCATGGGACAATCAGTAAAGGAAGTAACTGATACCTTTAGGAAGGTCGAAGCAGAATCTGCGAATGTGGGTCTGGCGGTAAACGGCGAAAAGACCAAATTGATGGTGTCGACGCGCAAAGCGTCCATAGAGCTCGGACCAACCGTAGAAGTTGGTACCTACAATTTTGAGGTAGTTAAAGACTTCGTCTACCTCGGCACTGCCATAAACACAACAAACAACATCAGTTGTGAAATAAGAAGAAGAATTGTATTGGCCAACAGATGCTACTATGGATTAAGTAAGCAATTTAAAAACAAAGCCACATCTCGTCAAACAAAAATAACACTATACAAAACGCTGATACTACCCGTGCTAATGTATGGCTCCGAAGCATGGGTACTTGCGCAAGCAGATAAGGCAGTGCTTGGTGTGTTTGAGAGGAAAATTCTTCGTAAGATGTACGGGCCGATTTGCGTTGACGGTGAATATCGAAGTCGTATGAACCACGAGCTATATAAGCTATACAAAGACATGAATATAGTTAAACGTATCGAGATGCAACGACTGCGTTGGCTAGGCCATATCATGAGAATGAGCGATGATGAACCCGCTAAAAAGGCGTATGAATACATGCCACATGGCGGTGCACGCAGAATCGGCAGGCCTAAGCTTCGATGGAGCACACAAGTGGATGAAGAAATGGAAAGGCGCGGTATTCCAAAAAGTCAAGCGAAAAACAGAGAGGAATGGAGATCTTTTCTTAGTTCGGTCTATGGAACAAATGTTCTGTAATGGGCCAACTAAGTAAGTATAAGTGTCATAGCACAAACTTGAGGTTTTGCGTCATTGAGGAAATTGAAATAACGTATTTAAAACAAACAAACAAACGTTCATAAATAATGACCTCCATCCTAATTAGACAATAATAAATGAAAAGCGTTAAGTTCATCCAGCCCAAACTTATAGGGACACCGAAATATTCTAAAATATTAACAGACTTTGAAATAAATTAAAGTGTTAAATTACATTAAATTATTTATTACAACAAATATCTACATTGTTTGCCAAGAGATACGGCAGAGGCGACTATATTTTCAGTAACTTCATCAAAAAATCTATTTATCACCAGAACAAAAACACTCCTATTAAGACATGCAGCTTAAACCAATGAAAAAATTTGAGCCATAACAAAATATTGATTACTGTTCACAATTTTTTAGAGTCTTCGGCGCAAAAGTCCCAGCTCTCTTCCAACTCATTTTACAGATATGAATACATATCTGTATGTCATACAGAAACGGATAAAATTAAAATAGAACTAATAGATATGAAGTCAGTTTACTAAGCATTAAGCGATTGCTAAAATCGTCAAACTACAATTTATAATCTAAATTATTCAAAAGGTGCAAACTCAAGTTACAACCTAAGACGTTCTTCAATGCAATCTTACTGAGAAATTTAGGTCCAAGATGCAACATTTGATTACAATTCTTTAATACAAAAGGATTATTAAAAAGGATCGAAAAAAGAGAATGAATTTAACAACACAAGGCAAAGCGGGAAAAAAAGGAAAAAAGAAGGCCCTTTTGAAAAACTTTAGTCTGGGTTTCTTATAGTAAGAGGTGAAATTTTTAACTTTTCTGTCATTCACACAAATCCAATAGCCGATAGCTTTTATTGCTAGTGCTCTTATAAATTTCGTTGCTATAATTTATATTATAATAAATATTTTTTTTAAATAAATAATAATTAAATATATTATTTCATTTCAATTACATTTTACCAATGTAATCAACGTCGGTAATCATATGCACCACTGACTGCTTTGTAAAAATAAAATGTTCCATCTAATCAATCATTTTGAAATACTTATTTATATCTATTTTTTTTAATATACTCCCTTTATTCACTTAGTTAAGGTGATTCTATAAATTAATATTTTAGAATAACACATATTGTTTCTGTTTAATATTTTGGACCAATTTACGAGTAATTAAATTTTTAATTACATTGGTAGTTGTGCGATTACTTATTATCTATTGTATAATCTTGGACGTTAATCATTTTGAATCGTATGTATAATTTACTTCTTTTTATAAGCTACAATATTTAGCTGTGCCGTATAATAGTTTCCATTTATTCCTACTATTTGTGGCTTGGTCTGAAGGAATTCAATGAAGCCATAACAACACTTCAAGGAACACGGAATGTACGTGGAATGTGTGGGGGTAGCAGTCAGGTGTGAAACTGCCAAGATAGAGTTGCTGAACGTATACATCCCGCCGAAAAATAGCTGTATCTCAGATTATAAGCCTGACATTAGCCCTCTTTTGGAAGGTCATAATCGTCTGGTCCTGGGGGACTTATGAGATGTGGCATTTGGGCCTCGGAAACGACCAGAGGGGTATAGCGCTGGCTGAGCAGATTGATAGCTCTACGTTTTGCTTGGTCAATGAGGACGCCCCTACCGGAATAAGGGAGGGTGTCACAGTTCGCCAGACATAACCATCGTGTCACCTGGTCTTACAAATGACGTCACCTGGCAACCCGTCTTCTCCCTTGGATCAGACCATCTCCCCATAATTGTCTCCATCAGCAGACCACCCGATTTCATCACCTCTGAACGCCGCACATTCGTCAATCATACTAAAGCTGATTGGCCGGGTTTCAGAGAGTTCACCAATCACCGCTTCAGAGAATTGTCCAATCCTTCTGATGTTCGGGTAGCGGAAAGGACGTTCCGATATATCATCAATGCTGCAGCCGCTCGCCATATACCTGCTGGTCGAATATACGAAGTAAGACCAAATTTCCCAGCAGAGGCGACGGCATTAGCAAATGAGCGTGATGAGCTTCGTCGAACCAACCCCGACGACCCCAGAGTCAGGGAGCTGACACTGGAAGATAACAGGCTGGTCGGCGAACATAAGCGGAACAAGTGGTTAAATCATCTGAAGAGTTGTAACATTGAAGCTGGTATAAGCAAATTGTGGGCAACGGTTAAGTCACTCTCGAACCCCGGAAGGAGGGTTGACAGGACCTCAGTCACGTTTGCCGACGTTATATTGACTGACCCGAAGAGGTGTGCAAAATATTTCAATCGACAGTTTGTCGAGCACCCCAAGAGTGACAGGGCGAAGAGAAGAGTGTTGCGTCGCATTAGATCTCTTCCTGCCGAGGATGAACCACCACAGTTTACAATGGATGATGTTGCGAATGCCATCAGGGACGCTAAATCATCCAAAGCGTTGGGCCCTGACGGAATTTCCATGGTAATGTTGAAACAGCTGGATGAGCCGGGAGTGGAGTATCTCACTAAAGTTCTCAACCTGTCGTGGCTAGCGACTTATTGTTCCCGAAGTCTGGAAAATGGGCAAGGAGCTGGAAAATGGGCAGGGGGTACATTTTTGTAGTTGACTGTATCCTTAATTTTTGGGCGGTTGCGTAACTTTGGACCAGAGTCGGAGAAAAAAGTATAAAAATTGGATATTTTCTAAAGATTTTTGCTATTTGTAGCATTAAGAACCGTTCATAGACATTTCGTATGTTCCAGAAAGTTGTTTACTGATGCCTTCGCTACAATATTGTGGTTTATTGTATTCTTGAATTTTGAACGGTTAAGTATCTATGGAGCAGAAGACGAGAAAAGAGAATAAAAATCGCAATTGTTTTGCTACTTTGACCATTAAGATTCGTTTCTACAGAGTTCGTATATTCTTGAAAGATGTTTATTGAGATCTGAGGTACATTTTCGTAGTTGGTTGTTTGCTTCAAATTTGATCGGTTTGATAGCTCTGTATCAAAACTTGAGGAAAAATTTTAAAAGAAATTTGACTATGGCGATTTTGACCTTGCAGATGAAGTTTGATGGATTATATGTGTTCACAATTTTTGTTCTTTAAGACAAGAGCTACAACTTTGCCTCTGAGATAAATTCAAATCTCCTAACGGTTTGGAAGATATTGTCCTGACTAAATGACCCTTTTTACATCAAAGCCTCAAACTTTTGGAGGCCTATAACCGCGAAAGTTGATGAGATACGAAAAAACGGCTATACACGTGTCCTCTCTTTTTTGGTCTTCTATCACGCTGCAGTGTCAGAATATGGTTAATATTTTTCGTGTTGCACAGTGTAATCAACTATATGTGTGCCAGTCGTATGTGGAATTCAGGGACAAGAAATCCAAGATCCGTAGAGTAAACAGGGAGTTCCCCAAGGAGGGGTGATATCTGGGGAACTGTTTAACCTCTACCTTTCCTGTATTCCGACCCCTCCAGTCGGCATTGAGATCGTAACGTATGCGGATGATTGTACGATCTTGGCGTCAGGTACCTACCCTGATGACATCAGTGAGAGACTGAACTCTGACTGAACTATAGAAGAGAGTTGAATATCAGGGTCGATGGTAGCAGAATTCCGACCACAAACTGCCCAAAATTCTAGGGGTCACATTCGACACCACTTTCACGTCGTCCTCGCATGCCACAGCTATCTGCGATAAACTCAAGTCCCTAGCCGGCAGGACTTGGGGTGCAGATAAAGAAACCTTGTTGACCACGTATAAAGCGATAGGTCGGTCTGTGGTAAGCTATGCGGCGCCAGTTTGGTCCCCGAATTTATGTGACACGCAGTGGGATAAAATTCAAATTTGTCAGAACGTCGCCCTGAGAACAGCAACAAGGTGCCTCCTCAAATCTACAGTGGACCATCTACATGAGGAGGCAAAGATTCTTCCAGTACGACAACATAATGAGATGCTATCGTTGAAGTACTTGCTCGGGAGAGCCATCCCAGTCACCATCTGCTGGCCACCGATACACCCAGACATATCAGGAAGGATATTCATTAGGGCTATAACCAAAAAAATACCGCCACATAGCCGTGTAGAGCATGGAAAACTATTATGATAAACGGTGTCATTTTTTCTCTATCGCGAAAAAAGTTTCCGCACCAAATGCACTGAAGTTCAGTAATGTATTTTTTTAAATTTATCTGTTATAACAACATATTTGCTTTTCTTTAAAATTGTTATTTTTTTGTAATCTAATTTCAAATCATTATCAAACCGTTCTGGACCAACTTGTTCTCAAATCGCGCCATTTCGGTGCATAGTAGTAACTTTTGACACTATTGCAATTTTCGGTTTTTCTTTATAAACTCGTGAATTTTATGTTTATATTTTTTGTACCTATCGGACAAGAGAATATGGGGTCATTTGCAACGAATTCGCGAAAGTTACAGGCTGTTTTTGTTGACTTTGCCTGTGAGAATCGTATTTGTTTTCTACAAAAATACAACACCAGTACCATGAGGGAAATTTTGTGCTAATAATGAAAACGCGTTTCTAAGATCGATTCGGCGAAAGAAGTTTCCGCGCCGACTGTGATTACTAAAACCCTTTTGATATTTTTTCTACTTAAAAATTTAAATTTGCTTTGTTTGAAAAATATTTTTAGAAAATAAATACGATTCTCACAGGCAAAGTCAACAAAAACAGCCTGCAACTTTCGCGAATTCGTTGCAAATGACCCCATATTCTCTTGTCCGATAGGTACAAAAAATATAAACATAAAATTCACGAGTTTATAAAGAAACACCAAAAATTGCAATAGTGTCAAAAGTTCCTAATATGCTCCGAAATGGCGCGATTTGAGAACAAATTGGTCCAGAACGGTTTGATAATGATTTTTAATTAGATTACAAAAAAATAAAAATTTTAAAGAAAAGCACATATGTTGTTATAACAGATAATTTTAAAATATGCATTACTGAACTTCAATGCATTTGGTGCGGAAACTTTTTTCGCGATAGAGAAAAAATTGCACCTTATTTCATAATAGTTTTTCATGCTCTACAAGTCTATGTGGTGGTATTTTTGATATTTGCAAAAAAGGGCAAAAAGTTATATCCCTAATATTCATGCTCTAGAGACGGAGGTCCAGCAATATAGGAGAGAACTTATAGATCAACAGGCATATCAGGCAGGTTTGAACATTATTGACACGGATACAGTTGCCAAGGCCAAAAGCAATTATTGCGTGAATGCAGTCATCGGAGTACATTCCCCATATATCGCAGCTGAAGAGCGTCAGCTGCCACGACAAACAAGAGTAGTTTTGGCTCAATTACGCTCTGGATATTGCAGTCGCCTAAATTTCTATTAGGCGGGAATTGATAGCACCGTGCAGGACATCCGCCCAGTATGCGGCATGGGCCCGCACCTATTCAACTGCCCCTCCAAACCTACTCATCTAACTCCAGTGGATCTGTGGTTACATCCCATCGAAGTAGCCACTTTCCTGGAACTGGAGATAGACCCAGAGCCAGATTGAACAGGAGAACGAACATACAAACATAATAATAAAGCACCGTTACAACAACAACACTTCAAGGATAATAAATAAATACTTGGTGTAGGTAAGGAGAAATTGGGCTTCAGTTGCCAGTAAGCTGAAGTGCTGCTTCAAAACCAACCATGACAGTAAACGTGGAGAAGTGGTGGCGTATTCTTAAATTGAAATGTATTTTTTATTTTTTTTTTTTTTTTGCATTTCACATTTATTATCTTTACAAAATTTTTTATTTCACTTATTTATTCAAGAACCATAAGAAAAATAAAATTGAATTTTCTCAAGAAATTCAAGAGTAGCTTAATATATCCTCTACATTACGGTGGAAGTTATAAAATTATAATTAATAAAGATTTAAAGAAAACATTATACAGGTCATCGGGGGCGTATGAATACCGTTAGCACGTATACTATAGGAAATTCATTATCATATTGAGTAACATAGCGGTTTTGAAATATTCTCATTAATATTTGTACACTTACAGCCTGTTTCAGTAATATTCTATGCTAACGAATTTGTGTGAAGCCACAACAACACTTCAAGGATAATGAATAAATACTTGGTGCATGTTAAAGAGAAATCAGGATTCAATTGCCAGGAACCTAAAGTGCTGCTTCAAAACCAACCATGACTGTAAATGTGGAGAAGTGGTGGTGTATTCTTAAAATGAAATGTATTTTTATACCCTACACCACTATGTGGTAAGGGGTATTATGTGTTAGTGCATTTGTATGTAACATACAAAAGGAAGCGAGATAGACCCATAGTTCCTTCTAGGGATATACATAGAATCACTTTCTGAGTCGATTTATGCATGTCCGTCCGTCCGTCCGTCCGTCCGTCCGTCCGTCCGTCCGTCCGTTCGCAACATACAGGTCGCATTTGTTGACCGATTTCGCTGAAAATTGGGGAATACCATTTTTTTAGCCGTCGGAAGATCAAGTTCGAAGATGGGATATATCGGTCCACGTTTTGGTATAGCCCCCATATAACGGTACCCCCCGATTTACGGTATTTTGACGTTTTCAGCTACATTTTCAGACCGATTTGGCTATAATTTGACATTTAGGGTTCTTAAGTGTCAATAAACATATATAACAAAACTCGTGGACATAGGTCCACGTTTTGGCATAGCCCCCATATAACGGTACCCCCCGATTTGCGGTATTTTGACGTTTTTAGCTACATTTTCAGACCGATTTAGCTATAACTTGACATTTAGGGTTCTTAAGTGTCAATAAACTTATATAACAAAAGTTGTGGACATAGGTCCCCGTTTTGGTATAGCCACCATATAACGGTGCCCCCCGATTTACGGTGTTTTGATGTTTTTAGCTACATTTGCACACCGATATAGCTATAATTTGACATTTAGGGTTCTTAAGTGTCAATAAACTTATATAACAAAAGTTGTGGACATAGGTCCACATTTTGGTATAGCCCCCATATAACGGTACCTCCCGATTTACGGTAGTTTGTCGGTTTTAGCTACATTTTCAGACCGATTTGGCTATAATTTGACACTTAGGGTTCTTATACGTCAATAAACTTATATAACAAAAGTTGTGGACATAGGTCCACGTTTTGGTATAGCCCCCATATAACGGTACCCCCGATTTACGGTATTTTGACGTTTTTAGCTACATTTTCAAACCGATGTAGCTATAATTTGACATTTAGGGTTCTTAAGTGAAAGTAAACTTATATAAAAAAAGTTGTGGACCTAGGTCCACGTTTTGGTATAGCCCCCATATAACGGTACACCCGAATTACCCCATTTCGACGTTTTTATCTACATTTTCAGACCGATTTAGCTATCAATTGACATTTAGGGTTCTTAAATGTCAATAAACTTATATAACCAGTGGACATAGGTCCATGTTTTGGAATAGCCCCCATATAACGTTACCGCCCGATTTCAGGTATTTTGAGAATATTACCAACAAGTTTTAACCGAATTATCTGTAATTTGAACATTTGACATTTGAAGTTCTTAGTGGTCACAACACCTCTCCATCAAAAATTGTCAACATAGGTCCATGTTCGGATATAGCTCCCATGTAACGGTACCTCCCAATTTTCAGTAATTTGGCAATTTTAGCTAAAATTTTTAACAGAACTAACTGTAATTTGACATTTGAAGGTTGTAGTGGTCACCACACATCTGCATCAACAATTTTCAACATAGCCCCAATATAACGATACTTCCCGATTTTAGATACTTTGTGGAGTTTACTTAAAATGTTAACCGAACGTAGGTCCATGTTTTTGTATAGCCCCAAAATAAACCGCCCGATTTTCCGTACCTTAGCTTTAGTTTTTGGACGAACTTTCTTAATTTGAAATTTAAAAGTCAACAAAAATTGTTCATTTAAGTTCATATAAGATACCTCCGAACTAGCTGTTAATAACATTTAAAGTTCCCACGTTATGTACCGATTTTTGATATTTTGAGGATTCTAGCTAATTTTTTTAACCGAATTAGGAGTTGTTTGAGATTAAAGGCTCCCATCAAAAACTGTCAACATAGGCCCATGTTTTATTATAACCCCTATATAACAGTACCTCCCAATTTCTAGCCCACCAAAAATTGTCAACAGTTAGATAAAGGCACCATAAAAAAGGGCCTCCCGAATGAAGCGTTTTATGTACATTTTCTGACGTTTTAACGTACTCACTTAAAGTTGGGGACAGGAATGAATATTTTATGGTGGAGGGTATGAAAAGTTCGGCCCGGCCGAACTTAACGCTTTTTTACTCGTTTATTATGTGAAATGCAGAATTCACATTTATTATCATTACATTATTTTATTTCACGGTTTCACTGAAAGAGAATTAAATATGAAAGGCTTTTTTCAAGGATGTGAATTTCATAAAGAAATTTTTTTCAAGATCACCAGGGCAGTATAATTGGTTTCCCAATAACTTATCTATTCAAGAACCATGAGAAAATTGAATTTTCTCAAGAAATTCAAGAGTAGCTTAATATATCCTCTACATCACGGTCGAAGTTATAAAATTAAAATTAATTAAAATTTAAAGAAAACTAGAAAACTAAACATCGCCAATTTTAAATTTAAATTAAAGTTGTTTTAATAAAATATTAAAACAACGACTATGGGATTAAGCCTGACTATTTTGAAAAAAAAAATTTAAAGAAAACATTCTAAAGGGCATCGGGGGCGTATGAATGCCGTCAGCACGTATACTCTAGGAAATTCATTATCATATAGAGGAACATACTTTTAAGCGGTTTTGAAATATTCTCATTAATATTTTTACACTTACAGCCTTTTTCAGTAATATGGTTAAATGGTTTATTATGGTTATGGTTAAATGGTTTATTTACACTTTGATACGGGAAAAAATCTCTATTTCTTAAGCATAAGCCATATGGTTATAGGGTTTGTTCAAAATACTTTGAACAGAAATTTGTAGCTGTCATCTCTTTGCAAATGGGCAGCATGTTCAAAATACTTTGAACAAAATTTTATATTTTGTATTGATTTGGTCATTGAAGGTCACACATGCAGTGGTAGCTGCTATCTCTAAATGTTTGTGTGTGCATTACGTCGTAGTTGTTGCTCTTAAGATTTACTACCATTTTATGGGAACCTTCGTCAATGATCAAATGTTTCTATTTATTTTATTGATAAGAATTGTAAAAGAAAGGGTAGGTTAAGAAATCTAATGTAATACAGCTATTAAACAAAATATTATGGAAATAAATTTAGTGTTTTACAAACGCTCGAATTGTATAGAGGTGTTGGTCTCTGTTCTTATTTTGTACACAGACGAGCTGCGGCTGCCTGGTGTTGATAGATGCTGGAGGCATCTTTTGTTTAATTTGACAGGGTTTATATAAACTTTGATACGAGACAGATTTGTATTTTGTTTTGTAATCTCGATCTTATCTAACGAAAAATGTTCGTTTGACAGAAAATCTAACAATGAAAAAGCATTAAAATATGCAACAGATATGAAAATAATATCCTTTTTCTTATCCCACAAATATAGATCTGTGTGTGAAAAGCGAAAAAGTAATGAAAATACTAAGGAAGCTATTGGTTTTGGTGACTTTATATTATTAGAAAAACTAACATCCCTCTATGACTAGGTTAAGCTGATCTAGAACTAAGACATAATATCTTCGGACTGCATTCTAGGTCTCTTAAAAACAATGATTCAAAACATATTGCCTCAACACTATTAATTTTCAATGATTTTGAAATACACAAAAGATGCAGTGAACTTGACATTTTAGGTTCTTTAAAATTTGTCAAATCTAAAATGCGATGCCCTCAGTCTCCTTCTTGTGATGCATTTAGTTAGGTACATTCACACATACATATGTATTCATACATATTCATATTTCAATTGCTACTCCCTCTATACTTGCCATATGCGATGCTTGTCTGTGTATGTTGAGAACTGAACTTGACATACCGATGAGACGTGGTGTGTGGAATTGACAAAGATTATTTTAAATACAATAATAGACTTTCAGGTGTCTGTTAAAAGAAAAAACGAATAACAATATATTTTCAGTGAATAAATGGGAAAGAGAAGAGATGCATGCACTACAGTGTTGACGGAGAGAATGAGACGTTTGTTCGTTAAAATATTAGTAATCCTTTTAACTAATATTTTAGGGAACAAACGACACCGAACATTTAAAAAATTTATTAATTATAACCCAATAAAACCAACTGGGCATCGTGGAATCAGCAACATGTCACTCTACAAAATTGGTGAAAATGTCATTGAAGCACTTGGTGAAAGTGTAGATGTTGCTGATGGAAAAATAATAGATTATTAACATTGACAGTTGGCATTTGGGATCACTTGCCTAGCCGATTGCAATTATTGTTATGCATTGAATAATTTGCTGGGATATAAATTCATTACTATTGCTAAGTTAATTCAGCTTAATATCAGATTTGTTATCTTAAAACAGCTTGTTGTTGTGCTCCACGTTGGTGCATCAATAAAGCAGCTTGTTGTTGTGCTCCACGTTGGTGCGTCAATAAAGCAGCTTGTGAGCGGAGCTGATATGGCTTCATACGAAAGAACAAAACAAGATTTCTTTTGAATGAATACTTTTACTCTTTGTTTAGTGTTTATTTCCAGCTTATGAATCTATATCCATCAACTTGGGCAAGCGTGGTAGATCATAAACTTTCAATGTTGGCTAAACAAGTTAGAGTGACTTTATTGAAATTTAGGATCGTTTAAGTACTCAACGTGAGAAGCGAGTAAGTCAACTAGTATTGGTTGTATACAAAAGGTAGTAGGATCAAAGATGTAAATTAATAGTAATGTTTACAAAATATGTACATGGTTGTATTTTTAGCTGTTAAATTCTAATATTTAAATCAGGGTTGTATTCTTAATATGTAAATGCGAAATGAAGACGTAGGTGTTTAGACTATGATAAATAAAATATGTACATAAGTGGAATTCAGTGAAAACTAAACATATAAAATAAAGTAAAAATAAAATAGTTCATGGTATTTTAAAGTTGATCCGCTTCAATCTTAATTTGATTCCTATTAACTCAATGTATGTAACTGCTTCCACAGTTTGACATAATAAATAGGAATTATGATTTATAAGGGGTGGGTAGGGGATTTGGAGAATTATTCATGTTAATGTTTGTTGGATCAGATGCGTGTTTTAACGGAAATTTGATATCTATGACAGCAAACAAATTAAGAAAAATCAAGGAAATCCTTTTTAGATACAGAGCGGGTTACCCTAGAGCCTCATGGGCCCTTAAATATTAATATTAAACCGAAAATAAAATTTCCACTACGATTATTTGAGTCTCGAGATAAAATTACTCGTCAAACAATAGCTTTTCGTTATCACGTTGATACAAATACTTTGTATTTCAATAAAATACAATAAACTATGTTTCCCTACAAAAAATAAAGTCGCCAACAATATCATCCTCATCAACAACAAAAACCAGATGACTGGCAATCATATTCCAATTAAAATGTATGTTTAATGTTTTTATAACTATTATATATTTTACTCGCTACTATTATTTTCTGAATTTTTTATCTTTTGACAGCCATAGAGTATAACTCAATTTAATAACAATAACATTGCCGTTTGTTTTTCTTTCTGTTAAATTTATCTGAAAAAATATATGTTTATAATTAACTAATTAATAGAACAATAATTTTTTTGTGTTATTGTTACATACACTGACTCAATTAAAATAAATATTCTATTTAGCCTTGCTTTATTTTTATTTATTTTATTTACATTCTTCCTCATTGTCAAATGATGCATTAGAATTGATAAACAAAAAAAAAAAACAAAAGTGTTGAGAGAGAGGAGGGTAACACATTTTCCAAATTCTTTTATAGAAGGCTACCAGATTTCCTCACATTATACAACTATGTCTTCTTATGCAAGACCGCGAGTTATTTTTATGGAAGACAAAGAGACTTTTTAAAAGGAAGGCCAGCAGCTCTTCTTGCAGAAGATTACCAGTCTTTAATGAAGAAGACCACCAGGTCATCTTAAAAAAGCCTTCAAGGTCCTCTCATAAAAGGCTTAAAGTCTCCTCATAGACGACCACAATGTCCAATCACTCATAGAAGAACACCAGGTGTTCTTTTAGCAAACCATAAGTCTTCTTATAGAAGAACAATTATTATTCCTAAAGAAGACCCCCAGGACTTCTTAAAAGAGACAACTACGAAATCTTATAGAAGGACTTTGGAGGACTACTGGTGTTCTTATAAAAGAACAACTAAAGTTACTAAATACGACATAAAAAAGAACCAGGTTTTGTTACAGAAGCCCTCCAGGTCTGCATTATAGAAGATAACCAGGTCTTCAATAAAAGACTACCAGGTCTTTTTATGGAAGATCACAGAGCTTTCATATCGAAGAACATCACGTCTTCTTATAGACGACCACTAGATCTTCATATAGAAGACCACCAGGCTTCAATGTTCACTAGATGTTATTGCCAGGTACAATTTGAATTTTTTGGAAAGTTTGACAGTTTCTAGCCTTAACGTACTCAGGACAGTTTGGCATACGACAATGTGTTGTGTTATTTACAGTGATTTGAACAAAATCACTTTGCAGAAAAATGGAATTTACTTGTGAACATGTTTGTCCCATCATTTTTCACAACTTTCGACTTCGATAATCACGACAAAAGTGCATCGATCAAACTATGAAAAACAGGATTACTGAATTCAATCTTGGCCAACACTCGCCAAAAACCAAGATCGTGGGGGTCGTTGTGTCCGAAAAAAATTAAG
Organism: Musca autumnalis; assembly: GCF_047663935.1. Taxonomy (NCBI): domain Eukaryota; kingdom Metazoa; phylum Arthropoda; class Insecta; order Diptera; family Muscidae; genus Musca; species Musca autumnalis. The sequence goes on along the minus strand of NW_027411866.1, from coordinate 19,356,836 downwards.
TCGTGCGTGAACAGATCGCCATGTTAAATACCGTAAGATAGAGGCAACCTTGGGCCTTTATTCCACGAACTAACATTTGATATTGCATAAATACCTGGCCGCAAAAATTGGCAACGCTAGTTCAGCAAAATTAGGCAATTGCTCAAAAAAGCTCTTGTGGATTCGTGCAAAGAAATTGTGAATAAAACGATCGCTGTGCTTCAAACGACGTTTATAAGATCTTCACATACAACGAATCTTGCATCAATGCGTATGAGCCCGAAACAAAGCACCAATCGACCGTGGTGGCCCTCAAAAGCGAGCCAAATCCAACGGAAGTTCTTCATGGAAGAATCGCTACGAAGCAAATGGGCGCCTGATTTTTATACCCTCCACCATATGGAGGGTATAATTAAATTTGTCGTTCCGTTTGTAACAGATCGAAATATTCGTCGGAGACCCTATAAAGTATATATATTATTGATCAACATAAAATTCTATGTCGATTTTACCATGTCCGTCTGTCCCTCCGTCCGTCCGTCTGTCTGTCTGTTGAAATCAAGATACAGCTCGCAATTTTAAAGATAGAGAGTCAAAATTTGGTACAGAAGTTTTTATTACTTGTTGGTATTGAGAATGGGATATATCGGTCCACGTTTTGACATAGCCCCCATAGAACGGTACCTCCCGATTTTCGGTATTTTGAAGGTTTTAGCTTCATTATCACACCGAAATGGCTGAAATTTGGTACTTAGTCTACGTTGGTGGTATAAAACTTTCCCCCAGAACTTTGTCGGTAACGGTCCATGCCTTCATATAGCCCCCATAGAACGGTACCTCCGATTTTCGGTATTTTGAACGTTGTGGCCTCAATATTCCACCGAAATGGCTGAAATTTGGTATTTAGACTTCGTTGGGGGTACTCAAACTTCCCCTTTAAATTTGTCGGTATAGGTCCACGCATTCATATAGCCACCATGGAAAAGTACCTCCCGATTTTTCGTATTTTGAAGGTTGTGTCTTCAATATTCCACCAAAATTGCTGAAATTTGTTATTTAGTGTTCAATGTGATATAAAACTGTTCGCCAGAAATATGTCTGTACAGGTCCACGCTTTCATATTGCCCCATTTTTATAGGTATAGGTCCACGTTTCGATATAGCCGCCATAGGACGGTACCTCCGAATTTTCGTAATACTAAACATTGTGACGTCAATATCCAACCGAAATGGCTGAAATTCGTTATTTCGTCTTCCAAGAGTTATAAAATATTCCAGAAGAGTATTATCAGTATATGTCCACGTGTTCCTATATCCCCATAGAAACTTACTTCTTGATTTTCGGTATTTTTTAGTTTTAGACACATTCTCTTACCGAAATATAGGAAATTTGGTATTTAGTCTTCTTTGAGCCTAAAAACTTTCCGTCAGAAATTTGTCGGTATAGATCGACGTTTTGAAATAGCCCCCATAGAATGGTGCCTCACATTGTTTTACCGAAATTGCTGAAATTTAGTACTAAGTCTTCTTCATACACGAAAGGAAACTAATTATTCCATTTTACTTCAATACAAATTGTGGTGGAGGGTATAACAACTTCGGCCATGCCGAACTTAACACCGTTCTTACTTGTTTTTTTTTTTTTTTTTTTTTTTTTTTTTTTTGCAAAAATTGCCGTGTGGCGATTATACAGCTTGAGAAATTTAGGACGTTTAATTCTTAGTGGTACACTACAATTTGTTTGCCTGAAGTATCCTGAGAAATTCGAAAAGCGGACAAGAGAAGACGAATCATTCTGCATCATAACAGCGAGCTCTCATACATGGATTCAAACCCGCGCCAGTTTGACCGGACATAAAGTGGAATTGATGGGTCATACGCCGTCCAACCGTGACTGGGGATCCAATGACTTCATTTGATTCCAGCACGATCAACGCAAGAAGATGCTGTAAAAGCATTCAAAAACCTTGTTTTGGAGGTGTTTAAACCGGAGTGGAAAATTGATTCAACATTTGGTTTGTGCACATGAGATAAAAACAAGTAAAACAAGTAAGAACGGCGTTAAGTTCGGCCGGGTCGAACTTGTTATACCCTCCACCACAAGTTGTATTGAAGTAAAATGGAATAATTTTTTTTCCTTTCGTGTATGAAGAAGACTTAATACTACATTTCAGCAATTTCGGTAAAACAATGTGAGGCACCATTATATGGGGGCTATTTCAAAACGTCGATCTATACCGACAAATTTCTTACGGAAAGTTTTTAGGCTCAAAGAAGACTAAATACCAAATTTCCTATATTTCGGTAAGAGAATGTGGCTAACACATAAAAAATACCGAAAATCAAGAAGTACGCTTCTATGGGGATACAGGAAGACGTGGACCTATACTGATAATACTCTTCTGGAATATTTTATAACTCTTGGAAGACGAAATAACGAATTTCAGCCATTTCGGTTGGATATTGACGTTGCAATCTTACGAAAATCGGGAGGGGCAATATGAAAGCGTGGACCTGTACAGACATATTTCTGGCGAACAGTTTTATATCACATTGAAGACTAAATACCAAATTTCAGCCATTTTGGTGGAATATTGAAGACACAACCTTCAAAACACGAAAAATCGGGAGGTACCTTTCCATGGGGGCTATATGAAGGTGTGGACCGATACCGACAAAATTCTGTGAGAAAGTTTTGTACCCCTATAGAAAACTACGTACCAAATTTCAGCCATTTTGGTTGGAAAATGAAGCCAAAACCTTCAAAATACCGAAAATCGGGAGGTACCGTTCTATGGGGGCTATATGAAGGTGTGGACCGATACCGACAAAATTCTGGGGGAAAGTTGTATACCCCTAAAGAAGACTACGTACCAAATTTCACCCATTTTGGTAGGATAATGAAGCCAAAACCTTCAAAATACCGAAAATCGGGAGGTACCGTTCTATGGGGGCTATATGAAGGTGTGGACCGATACCGACAAAATTCTGGGGGAAAGTTTTATACCCCTAAAGAAGACTACGTACCAAATTTCAGCCATTTTGGTAGGATAATGAAGCCAAAACCTTCAATATACCGAAAATCGGGAGGTACCGTTCTATGGGGGCTATATGAAGGTGTGGACCGATACCGACAAAATTCTGGGGGAAAGTTTTATACCCCTAAAGAAGACTATGTACCAAATTTCGGCCATTTTGGTAGGATAATGAAGCTAAACCCTTAAAAATACCGAAAATCGAGACGTACCGTTCTATGGGGGCTATATCAAAACGTGGACCGATATATCCCATTTTCAATACCAACCATCCTGCAAGTAATAAAAACTTCTGTACCAACTTTTGACTCTCTATCTTTAAAATTGCGAGCTGTATCTTGATTTCAACAGACAGACGGACGGACGGACATGGTCAAATCGACATAGAATTTTATGCTGATCAATAATATATATACTTTATAGGGTCTCCGACGAATATTTCGATGTGTTACAAACGGAATGACAAATTTTATTATACCCTCCATATGGTGGAGGGTATAAAAAGTATCAGTCGGCTTTGCCGACAGAGATATACCCTCAGCCCGTGTGAATTGAAACACTCTTTGGGCATTTGAACTTGCTGACAAAAATGTGGATTAGGATTAAAGTTCAAAAGTGTTGCGGAGGAGGTTCTTAATGGAATGGACCGACATAGTCCATTATCGAAGTAGATCTTATTTTGGGAGTCATATCTTTTCGATAGATATCGCGTCCACTAGGCATTTCAGTGGGTCATCGTATAACTTTTGGACCATTTTGCCAGGAAGCATGGACTCGTACACAGAAAACATAATATCGTTGTTAACAGGACCATATCGAACAGCATCGGTACGCATTTCCAAAGGATTTTCGAACAGACCCTAAACTGCACTTGGACACAAATGTTGAACTTTTGGTAGGGGCCATTTAAGAAGTTTAAATAAGTTTGGACAAAATGTTAGGAGATCAAAAGTTTGGACCAAATTGGTTGATCCGTTCAAGAGACATAGTGCATACCATTTTAGTGACTTTTTTTTAAATATTGGGGGAAGTGCCGGAAGCTGTGGACCGGTATTGACCATCTTCGAACTGAAACTGACAAAATATGGGGTTTTTACACCTTTCGAGCTGTTTTCTCAAGAAGTATGGACTTGCGCCTAAAAAACTTTTTACCGTCGTAATTGAGGCAGCGAATGCAAGTTGCTTCAACAAAAATCAAAACGATTCGGCGGCAGGTCTTAAAGTGAACTTATCCGAAATTTTGTGTGTGAACAAATAAAGTCCATATTCGAACCTGATCTAAATCTGGTAGAAATATTTAAATGTGTAAAGTATGGACCAAATCGGTCACTGCCTTCAAGAGTTATCTTACGCATAATTTTTCCGAACATTTTTTAACATTTGTGGGGGAAGTACCTAAAGGATTGGACCGATATGGCTTATCTTCGAACTTTAACTATGTTTGGACAAAATATTACGAAGGCCAAATTTTGGACCGAATTGGCAGATCCGTTCGAGATTTATCTTGCGCTCCAACCACTACACACTTTATCATAGGGGTTTTGTGCACCTTTCAGTCTATTTTCTCAGGAAGTATGGGCTTGCCCCTGATGATACTTGTACCGTCGAGAGCAGGTCCTTATCTGAACTTATCCAAGATTCTGTGTGGGATGTACCCGAAGGAGTGGACCGATTGAGACCATATTGGAACCTCATCTAAGTCTGATAGAAATTTCACGATGTGCAAAGTTTGGATCAAATCGGTTCCTAACATCCACATTTTCCTTAATGCTATAGGAACTCCTTTCTATCGAGGCCACAATCAACACCACCTGATATTCTTTTGGGTTATCTTCCTGAGAACAAAGTTGTTGTGATAAGAAATCAGTTGTCCTATCATCGATATTCGCCAAATAATAATTTTCTCATTTAGCCCTCAGATTTATGGTTTTTATTTTTTTAAACAACCAACAAAACGGATAACTTAATCCAATTTGGTATTCCTCCCTTCTCTCATTCATGTCGTAGCAGCAGTTCATCTGCCATCTACAATTATATTCGTTTTAGTTGATTAATTCCAACGTCAAATCAAATTGGTTGTCGAGGATGAACAACATTATTCTGCTCTGCTGCTTTTTGTAATGAAGTTGCCATGGCGGAGCTTTGCTGACTATTTGTCTAACTAATGGCCGGCTAAATTATTATGAACTTCGGTGTCTGTGTGTCTTGTTGCTACAACTTCCGTTTTCCGCTAAATGTGTTTTTTAAGTAAAAGGGACTGAAAACGGAATTGCCGTATCGCTTTTCATGTTTCACAAATGTAATTTTCAAAATTTAATTGTCTCTTAAAATGGTTTTGGTTGCTTGCGGTAAAGTCAACCACAAACCAAAATTGAGGGGTGTTGTTGTTTATTGAGAAAAGTAATTATACAAATTTGAAATTGTTAGGAAGCGGTGGATTCAGGAAACCTAAACATTCTCAAATGTAATGTTATAAGGGAGATAAAAGATTGATTTAAAAAATCAGGAAGCAGTCAACTTATTAGTGGAGGACGTGCCAGAAAGTACATATGATATTAGATGATACTCTATGGATTATGACTACGATGAATAAAGCGATTCAAATATAAAATTAAGGTAAGAATATCTGCCAGCCTACCAAAGGATAACAAATAATTTACATCCTTCCTATTCCAATTTTTCTTATCATAATAACGTTCAGAAAATGCCATTTCTTCATGCATTTGTATTTATTATTCTTGAAATTATTATCTTGCCAAAGTTGTTTTGAATTTGAACTGCCAGCAATAACAAAGCCGAAAAAAAACAAAATTAATTTGTTTGTTGCAACTAGAACTTTCTGATTGATTTACTAAACAGCCAAATCAAATTAACTAGAATTTTGATTAATGATTTTGTCTCTCCAACCAAAAACGTTAGTACCCAAGAACCAGCAAAACCATGAGGTAGTTCAGGGAAGACAAAACATTAAATTGCGTGTATTTATGTTTTTCGTTTGCTGCAGCCACAGACAAATGATAGACTTCCTTCTTTCTCCAGAACATTATTAATTATATACTGTTCATTATAAATATCTTCAATATTTCACGTAAATGTGTTCCGCTTACAAATCCACTTAAATCGATTAAAGGTTAATGAACCTTAAATGGCGTAGAATTGTGCTATACTGACATCGCAACATAATCAGTAGAATACATATATATGAGAGCGTATTCTGAGCATTTATTTGAACGCAAATATGAAGGTGACCAATATTTTAAAAAAATGTGGACTCCAAAAAATTGAAGAATTCTTTAAGAACTCCAAGATTATAGTTGTGTTGGTGTCCTAACATTTTTCTTTAAGAAATCCACGATTATTCTTTTTTCTTTTTTTTATTACTAAACATTTTCTTTAAGAACTGCGCGATTCCCAGAAATGTGGCAATCCTCAGAAAATTTTCTTCGCGAAATTCACGATCGTGGATTTTTCTTTAAGAAATCCACGATTAGTGCTGTGGCTGTCACATGAAAATTTTCTTTAAGAAATCCGCGATTATTCCTGCAGTGGTCCCATGAAAATTGTATTTATGAAATCCACAATTTTTCCTCTGGTGGTCCACTGTTTTTTTAAACCACAATTTTTGCCCTGGTGATCCCCTGAAAATTTTCTTCAAGAAATCCAAGATTATTGCTGTGGTGGTCCCATGTCAATTCTATTTAGGAAATCCACAATTTTACATCTAGTGGCCCACTGTTTTTTTTAACCACAAATTTTGCCCTGCTGATCCCCTGAAAATTTTCTTTAAGAAATCCAAGATTATTGCTGCGGTAAGCCCCTTAATATTTTCTTTAAGAAATCTACGATTATTGCTCTAGTGGACGGTCCGCATAAACTTTTCTTAAGGAAATCCAAGATTATTGCTGTGGTGGTCTCCTTAAAATTGTCTTAAAGAAACCCACAATTATTGTCAATGTGGTCACCTTAAACTTTTCTTTAAATCCGCTGAAAATTGTGTTAAAAAATGCACGATTCGCGCTGGTGGTCCACATATTTTTTCTGTAAAAAGTTACATTTTATTGACCTGTCCCTTGAAAATTGTCCTTACAAAATCCACGGTTATTGAACTACCGGTTCCCTTAAAATTGTGTTTAAACAAATAAAGAAGTATCAGTCGGATTTGCCGACAGAGATATACCCTTAGCTAATGTGAATTGGAACTTTCATCTACGGTCAGATCGAATGTATTTAGGGTCTGTATTAGGGTATTTTTGCACATTTGAACTTACCGACAAAAATGTGGATTAGGAGTAAAGTTCAAAAGTTTTGCGGAGGAGGGAATGGACCGACATAGTGCATTACGGAAGTGGATCTTATTTTGAGAGTCATATATTTTCGATAAATATCGCGCCCACTAGTCATGTCAGTGGGTTATCGTACACCTGTTGGAGCAGTATGCCAGGAAACATGGGCTTGTCCACAGAAAACATATATGGCTGTAAACAGGACCGCAAAAAACATCATCGGTATAAATTTGCAAAGGATATCCGAACAAACCCTAAACTGCACTTGGACACTAATGTTGCACTTTTGTGGGGGAGGTATCCTAAGGAGAGGACCGATATGGGCCATTTTAGAATTTAAACTATGTTTGGACAAAGTATGACGAAGGCCAAATTTTGGACCAAATCGGTTTATCAGTTCGAGATTTATTGTGCTCTCCAATAGGGGTTTTTTACAACTTTCGGGCTGTTTTCCCAAGAAGTATGGACTTGCCACTGAGTAAACTTTTACCGTTGTAATTGAGACAGCGATTGCAAGTTGCTTCAACAGAAATGAAAGTGAGTCAATAGAAGGTCTTAAAGTGAACTTATCCGAAATTTTGTGTGGGAGGTACCCGATGGAATGGGCAAATATAGTCCATATTCAAACCTGATCTATATCTGGTAGATATATTAGGATGCGTAAAGTATGGACCAAATCGGTCCTTCCCTTCAAGCGTTTTCGTGCGTACAATTTTTCCGAACATTTTTTAACTTTTGTGGGGGAGGTACCTGAAAGAGTGAACCGATATGGCTTATCTTCGAATTTAAACTAAGTCTGGACAAAATATTTTCAAGGCCAAATTTTGGATCGAATCGGCACACCCGTTCGAGAGTTATCTTGCGCTCCAACCACTATATACGGTGTCATAGGGGTTTTTTTGAATCTTCCCCATACCGCCGTATGGGGGGCCGTAAATACAAGTTGTTCCAACAAAAATCAAAACGATCGGAAAGCACGTCCTAATCTTAACTTTTCCGAAATTTAGTGTGGGAGGTTCCCAGAAGGCGTAGACCGATTGAGTCCATATTGGAACCTCATCTAAGTTTGGTAGAAATTTCACGGTGTGCAAAGTATGGACCAAATCGCTTACTCCCTTCAAGAGTTATAGTGCGCACAAATTTTCGGAACATTTTCGAACTTTTGTGGGGGAGGTACCGGAAGGAGTGGACCGATATGGCCCATCTTCGAACTCAAACTAAGTTTGGACAAAATATTGCGAAAGCCAAATATTGGACCAAATCGGTTCATCCGTTCAAGAGTTATCGTGCGCACCAGTCAGCTAGACAGACATACATAGGAACATTGCTAAATCGACTCCAAATTGTCTGGAACACATTTTGTCCAAACATACTTGGGGTCTAAAACCATTATTTCGATGAGGCATATTTTGCCCGTATGAAAGTGTATATACCCTCGTTAGCATAAATGCTGAGGGTATAAAAATACGGAAAATCGGTGGGTGCCGTTCTATGGGGGCTGTATCAAAAAGTGGACCTGTACCGACAATTCTCTGTTGGAATATTGTATACCACCAACGAAGACCAAATGCCAAATTTCAGCCATTTCAGCCATAAAGCTGCTAAGATCATCAAAATTACATAAATTAGGAGGATGGGAGTTAGATAAAAAAATATATAAATAATGCAAATAGGGCGATTATATCATTAAATGACGTAAAATTGCCAATCTAAAGCTATTATGGGTAAACATACAATAAAACATCGACTTTTATTTTCTGCACGCTAGATCTGCATTTTTTCCCACTGTGCTACAGGGCTATATCAAAGTCTCGACCTATATTTACAATTTTTGTTGGAAAAGTTTTATAACTGCAGGGAACCTCAAAAGTCAAATTACGGGTAGTTCCATCAAACCATGTAGCTAAGACCCGCAAACTACCGAAAGTCGAGAGGCACCTTTACATCAGAGCTATACCAAAACATGGACCTATGTTGAAGATTTTTAGTGACGAAGATTCGTGGCCACTGAAAACTTAAAATGTCAACTTACAGCTAGTTCGGACCAAATTTTAGCTAAAATCCTCAAAATACCGAAAATGTGAATCAATAGTTTTTTGAAAAGATTGTTTTAGAAAGAAAGAGGAAGAAATCCATTATTATTGCCCTGATGGCTCTCTAAAATAATAATAGCTAGTTTCCTGAAAATAATCACTAAGGTATTTTGTATAGGCGTTTCTGCCCGTCTCTAAGAATACTCTAAACTAAAAAGTTTGCTGGACATCGGCAATTTCCTCAACTTTTATTGTTTGCGCTAAGTAGGTAACTCAATTGCAAAGGTGGTCGCTCAGACTTCCATGCTCTTTTTATAGTACTTTACTACTAAGCTATTCATTGGCATTAAAAATAGGTAAGACAACCTGTAGTAATCCAAGCATTTTTGTAGTCCACCAAGGACAACAATGGACCCACTGAGGATTATTCTATAGACCTAAGGCCTCAAGAGGACCAAGGAACCTATTGTAGTAAATTCTGTAGACAGAATAACACAAGAGGACAAACAAAGTCCTCTGAGTCCTTCTTTATGCAACAGAAGACCTCTTAATGTCCATAGCAAAAAAAAAACAAAAGACCACCTATTGACGTACACAGGAGACCTATATAAGAAATTTATAGACAGAAGACTTGTTGCGGCCTATAGAAGACCTCAGGATGTCTTCTAATATTCATACAAGACTTCAAGTGGTCTGCAAAACCAAGATATCAAGATATCAACTGGTGTCTATAGCATATCCCTAAAGAGTGCATCAGTTGTCTCCAGAAACATGTCTATAAAAGACCTCAGGATCTCTTCTAACATTCATACAAGACTTCAAGTGGTCTGCAGAATTACTCAAGATATCAACTGGTATATATAGAATAACCCTAAAGAGTGCATCAGTTGTCTCCAGAAGCATGTCTTTTATTTTCAAAAGAATACCTCAAAAGTTTTGTTGTATTAAAAAAGATGTCTACCGTAGTCTACCCAAAAATAAAAAAAATATAAATCATGGTCCCCATCTCATACGACAGAGAATATTCAGTCTACTGGTAAACTTCAAATTGACTTTAAACAACACGTTTAAATAACCTATATTCTCTGAAAATTTGTCTCAACTTTCTCAAACTTATTTAACAATTTTATACAGCCATAAGAAAACTAACATGTTGACCTCATACAGCAACACAATAACCAATTCAACAAGCTAAACCTTTAACCAGACTTCTTATCTTCCGGTCATCCCCTTTACATCTATCCACTCTCCCATATCCACCATTTTTTCTATCGGCTTCCATATTTCTTAACAAAACTCAAGTTTATTTTTAGTTTTTATTATTGTTCGCTGCTTTCGCTTCATTTCTAAAACTGCACCTGTTACCACTTTCACCAGCAGCAACAACAATGGTGCCATAATCTTTCCTGGACATTCTATGACTTTATTAAATGCATCTAAACCTTTCCTAACATTATGACCAGAAGAAATACCTGGAAAGAATACACAGAAAAACTTTTTCAAAAGGAAATCTTTCAAATATGGACACTTTAAAAGATGGAGGGATTTGACATTCTTCTTTGAAGAAACTATTTCAAATAATGGAATTTTTCTTTTTGTCCTATTATCAAAGCCATTGTGGCTAAGAGAAAAATATATTTTTAATAAACTTTTGTGAAAATGAAGTGCAAGAATGTAGAAAGCGAAGGATAATAAAGATGAGTATATTGAGGGTATGAGCAAAAACGTCTATAATCAACTGGAGGAGGATAAAGGTTTATTAAAGTAATGGTGAAAAGAAAAAAATGTTTTTTTTTAATAGTCTGACATAATCCAATTGTTGTTGTTTTAATATTTTAAAACTACTCATTTATTAATGGAAAAATCTTACTATTGTTCGCCAAGGGGTAAGACAAGGAAGACTAGTTTCGATCCTAGCCGCAGGATCGTATCAGCTCATTTGTTTATTGTTTTTGAATATTCTCCACTGAAGTTATTTTTCAATATCTTCTTCAACAAAAAACTTTTTATACCCAAACATCAATCGTCAGCTGAAAATATAAGAGAAACCTAAGAGAAGTTTTTCTTTGTCAAACCCGTATAACCTCAACGAAAGTATTTGAAAAGCGTAAGTATATATTTTCCAACACTAGCAAATCGGTGGACCTATACATATTAAAATTTTGTATCGAAGATGTTTTTTTACATTCCGTAATCTAAGTAAAGCCACATTAAAGCAAGCTTATTTATAAAGAAAAAAAATATAAATTAAAAACATCTGGTAACCCCAAATAATTAGGACCACACTACGGGGTCGACACCATTATATACAGTTTTACTATATTGTACGAATCCGTTGAGATTTCGTAGCTACTATTAAAGTCCGTTATAGCACAGCATACTATCAGAATTTTTCACGAATTTCTATAGACCTCTTGTGGCCTTCTATCGACAACAGAAAACCACTTGAGGTATTCCATAGACAGCGTAAATCCTGTTGAGGTCTTCTATAGGCAACAGAAGACCTCTTGAGGTCTTCTATAGGCAACAGAAGACCTCTTGAGGTCTTCTATAGGGAACAGAAGACCTCTTGAGGTCTTCCTTAGACAACAGAAGACCTCTTGAGGTCTTCTATAGACAACAGAAGATCTCTTGAGGTCTTCTATAGACAAGAGAAGACCTCTTGAAGTCTTCTATAGACAACAGAAGACCTCATGAGGTCTTCTATAGACAACAGAAGACCTCTTGAGGTCTTCCATAGGCAACAGAAGACCTCTTGAGGTTCTATAGACATCAGAAGAACTCTTGAGGTCTTCTATAGACAACAGAAGACCTCTTGAGGTATTCTATAGACCTCTTGAAGTCTTCTGTAGACAACAGAAGACCTCTTGAGGTCGTCTGTAGACAACGGAATACCTCTTGAGGTTCTATATACAACAGAAGAACTCTTGTGGTCTTCTATAGACAACAGAAGACCTCTTGAGGTCTTCTATAGACAACAGAAGACCTCTTGAGGTATTCTATAGACAACAGAAGACCTCTTGAGGTATTCTATAGACCTCTTGAAGTCTTCTATAGACAACAGAAGACCTCTTGAGGTCGTCTATAGACAACGGAATACCTCTTGAGGTTCTATATACAACAGAAGAACTCTTGTGGTCTTCTCTATACAACAGAAGAACTCTTGTGGTCTTCTATAGACCTCTTGAAGTCTTCTGTAGACAACAGAAGACCTCTTGAGGTCGTCTGTAGACAACGGAATACCTCTTGAGGTTCTATATACAACGGAAGAACTCTTGTGGTCTTCTATAGACAACAGAAGACCTCTTGAGGTCTTCTATAGACAACAGAAGACCTCTTGAGGTCTTCTATAGACAACAGAAGACCTCTTGAGGTCTTCTATAGACAATAGAAGACCTCTTGAAGTCTTCTGTAGACAACAGAAGACCTATTGAGGTCTTCTTTAGACAACAGAAGACCTCTTGAAGTCTTCTATAGATAACAGAAGACCTCTTGAGGTCTTTTATAGACAACAGAAGACCTCTTGAGGTCTTCTATAGACAACAGAAGACCTCTTGAGGTATTCTATAGACAACAAAAGACCTCTTGAGGTCTCCTGTAGATAACAGAAGACCTAGGCAACAGAAGACCGTTTGAGGTTTTCTATAGACAACAAAAGACCTCTTGAGTTCTTCTATAGACAACAGAAGACATCTTGAGGTCTCAGATAGATATCAGAATACCTCTTGAGGTCTTCTGCAGAGAACAAAAAACCTCTTGAGGTCTTCTATAGACAACAGAAATTCTCTTGAGGTCTTAGATAGATAACAGAAGACCTCTTGTGGTCTTCTACAGACAACAGAAGACCTCTCGAGGTCTTTTATAGGCAACCGAAAACCTCTTTAAGTCTTCTATAAGCAACAGAAGACCTCTTGAGATCTTCTAGAGACAACAGAAGACCTCTTGAGGCCTTCTATAGACAACATAAATCCTCTTGAGGTCTGAGATAGATAACAGAAGACCTCTTGAAGTCTTCTGTAGACAACAGAAGACCTCTTGAGGTCTTCAATAGATAACAGAAGACCTCTTGAGGTCTTCTCTAGACAACAGAAGACCTCTTGAAGTCTTCTATAGGCAACAGAAGACTTATTGAGGTCTTCTATAGACAACAGAAGACCTCTTGAGGTGTACTATCGATAACAGACTGAAGACCTCCTGAGGTTTTTTATGAAACTTCTTAAGGTCTTTTATTGACAATGAAAAACCTTTTGAGGTCTTATATAGACAATAAATGAAGTCTTTTATGGACAACAGAACACCTCTGCGGGAGTTCCATTGACAACAGAAAGCCTCTTGAGGTTTTTTTGGACAACCTATAATTCTTATTTACTTTATAGAACCCCTCTTGAGCTCTCTCTATACAAGGAAAGATCACTGGGGGTCTCCTATAGACAATGGAAGACCTATTGAGGTCCTCTATAAAGAAGAGTAGACTTTTTGAGGCCTCCTGCCATCAACGGAAAATCTATTGAGGTTTTCTATAGACAATATAAGACCTCTTGAAGTTTTCTATTGACAACAGAAGATATCTTAAGGTCTTCCATTGAGAACTGAAGACATCCTGCGGTTTTTTTAAGCCACCGAAACTCCTTAAGGTCCCCTATATACAAAAGAAGACCACTTGAGGTCTCCTGTAGACAATGAATCACCTCTTGAGATCTCCTGTAGATAAGAGAAGACCTCTTGAGGTCTTCTTCTTTTGTCGACAACAAAACACCTCTGGAGGTCTTCCGGTGACTACAGAAGGCCTCTTGAGGTTCTTCTATACAACCAATATTTCATAATTACTTTATAGACAATAGACCTGTTGAGGTCTCCTGTAGACTAGGAAAGGCCACTGGGAATCTACAGACAATAGAATACCACTTGAGGTCTTCTATAGGCTACAAACGACTATTTTTGGCCTTCTGTCATCAACAGAAAATCTATTGAGGTTTTCTATCTTTAATACACAAGGGACCTCAACAGAAGACCTCTTGTGGTCTCCGATAGAAAAGAGAAAACCTCTTGTACCCCTTGAGGTATTTTATCAACAACAGAAGACCTCTGTAGTGAAATTCTCTAACACATTTTTTGAATTACCGACAAATGAAATGATTATATTTTCGGTAAGTTAACGACATATAAAAAGCAGTCGTAAAATTCTACCGATAGCAAGAGTGCTGTCAACTTTTATTTCAACTTTAAATTTATAATTTTGCGTTTTAATTTTACCGACTTTTTTCGGTAACTCAAAAAATGAGTTAGAGAATCGCACTACTGGAGGACTTCCATTGCTCTTCCATCGACAATAGATGACCTCTTGACAACAGAAGTCGTCTTAATTTTTTTTTTATTTTATGGACAACAGAATATCTCTGAAGGTCGTCCATTGGTATCCTGAGCTTTCTATAGACAACAGAAACTTCTTAAAGTCTTCTATAGACAACAGAAAACCTCCTCTATAAGCAACTGAAGACCTCTTGATTTTTTTATTTTTTTTTTTTTTTTGATCGTGTTTTGGTCCTTCGGTATTTTTAGATAGCAGAGGACTTTGGAAAGACCTTTTTAGATCACCTATAGATAAGAGAAGACCTATTGAGGGGTTCTATTGGTTCAGAAGACCTCTTGAGGTGTTCTATAAGAATCGAAAGAACTCCTGAGGCTTTCTATAAATACCAGAAGAGTTCTTGAAGTTTTTTTTTTTTATCAAAAGACTGTTTGATATATTGTATAAACAGAAAAACTCTTGAGAAACTTGTGAAGGTGTTTTTTAGGCAACCGACGACTCCTTGAGGTCTTCTATAAGCGACTAATAATTTCTTCTCTAGGAAACAGAAAACTTCTGAAGTTCTTCTCCGCACAATTTTGAAATCGAAAGAACTCCTAGAATTAGACAACCTCTGGAGGTTTCTATCGACAGGATAGCTTTTAATTTGGTCTATAAGAAACAAAAGTAAACATCTTTTTGGGGTCTACTAATGAAATCAGAAAATTTCTTTACGTCATCTATAGACAACGTAAGACCTCTTGAGCTGTTCCATAGGCGACAGACAAACTCATGAAATATTGGTAATTTCTTTCGAAACTTAAGCATCACTGTTTTTTAGTCCCATAAAATACTTCTTTATGTTTAGTTCTCATGACGTACAACAATTTTAATTTCACTTGGTCTTGCCGGAATATACAATTTTATTATTACGAGATTTGAAAGTTATAACAAAAACTAAAACCAAACAACTTTGACCTCAAACTCAAATAAGCATTTAATTTATCAATTCGTTAACGAAAATAAATAACTTCAACACTTATCGTTTCTGATAATAAGTTTTCTAAAGGCAATGTGACATTAGTCAAATATTTGCTCCAGCGACCGGCAGTGAGGCAAATAATGCATTGACATTAATGCTCACTTCCTCTCAATAGTCGCACACTGCCGGTCGCTGGAGCAAATATTTGACTAATGTAACCTTACCTTAAGTCTCTTTGCTGGTACAAATCTCATGGACAATTTTATGGTACTGCTGAGTGTATACTTAATGACACCATGTATACGCTTCAGAGTTCCATTTGTATTAACAATTTAAACAAATTCCATGAAATATTAAATTTGTACACATATTTGTTCTTCCAAAGTAACGGCATTGGATCATCTTCTTCCTCATTAATTACCAATATTTACCGACTACCTTTTTAAAAGTTCTATAATTAAAACTTTTGTATAAATTTGCAATAGAACTTTTGTTTGCATTTACATTTACACAAATTTCTAATTAATGAATATTATTATTTCTTAAGATCTATGAATTAATCCATAAATTTTAATTAGCAGTATAAAAGTTTTTGTCGTAAACAATAATGTAGCTAGCCTGGACGAAGGCTGGCGGGCTAACAAATGCCTCTCACAGAATACTTATGATGATGCTACTTATAATGGGCATTCAAAGGGAATACTTTGTATTCAATAAACATAAAGTTTATGATTGAATGAAGTTGATTAAGTATTATCCTCTATTTAATTAGAATAATGAAACAAAAGTAGGAGTAGAGGAAGGTCGACATACTACCTAAAGAATTGAATGTAACAAGTAAATAAAATAATTACTTTGAGCCGGTTTAATAATTAAACAAAAATTGCTACTCGGTTTTAGAATTATTTTTATTCAATATTATTAAAATATCTGTATCGCGAAAAAAAACAATATTGAATCCCTATGCGAGCTTTTGTGCTCAAAATATTTTCCTTTGCAGGTTTAATTAAAAGATACACCTCTTAAATAACCGCCTATGCCCGGTATATGCAACTTTCCCCGTGAAGCGTAACAAATTCCTCAGACCTTCAAAATGCGAAATGAGGCATGTAAGTAGGGTTCATTGTGTTTAAAGGTGATAATAATCAATTTTTTTGTTATCAAGGCGTATGAATAGCGTCACTATGTATACGTACCACTGAATCGTTATTAAATAATATCTAAAGCTCAACATAAATCTCTCTAAGTCTTCAATTTCAAAATTATCCTTAAATGTCTATCAATAATCAATCATTTTGTAACATTCTTTCAACAACTAAGTGCCTTTTTTTTAATTCATGTCTGCCTTATAAATTATGTTATGAAATTTAAGTCTCAATTTTGTAAGAACTTCATCCTGTTAAGCTCAGTCCATCCGCTCCCGCAACAATTATGGCCAATAAAAACTGTTTGCCTTCCCGAAAACTGGGAAAGTAGGTATCGATTAAACTTTACCCATTAATTGTGAATAAAGTTATGAAAACAACAACAACAAAAGGAACAAAGTCCCATCATAAATCAATCAAATAAAATTATATAAAAAATTGTGTTTGCTTAATATTCAGGAGTTGTTAGCGCTAAAAGATATATTAAACTATTACAAGAAAAGATACGTGGCAAACTTTTGCTTTATTATGCTTAAATATAACGTTGGAATGATGATGAGTTCCATTAAAATGTTAGAAGAATTTGGGAAAGTATTATATATTTTTCGAACATTCAAAAAAATTAATAACGGGAAATATAACCTCAGGACTATTGTAAATATTTGCATACCATAAAATAAAATCCATAACCCAACCGCATAGAATGTTTTTCTGCCTGTTTGCCTCATTGACTTTCATAAAAAAACATTTTCATTCCGTTGTTGTTTTTTTTTTCTTTTACCAACAACTTGTTTACATGTGTACGGAATGGCTTCTTCTTCTTTATTGCATATTCGATATTCGAATGTTAGCGACCATATTACATTTCATGTATAATATTTTATATATCATTGACAAAATAAGAAAATAATTCTCTATTTCTTGCGACACTTATTAAATTTTCTGCATTTCGGAATTCTGTCCATTGTTGAATATTTTGGAGCCAGGACATCTCTTGTCTTCCTCTGCTACGCTTTCCTTCTATACTGGCTTGTAGAATTGATTGTAGAATGTGGTATTTTGAGTTTCGCATTATATGCCCAAGATATGCAATTTTTCTCCTTTTTATATGATTGAAGAGTTCTCTTGTTCTGTTTAATTTGCGTAGGACCTCGTCATTTGGCACGTGAGCTATCCATGGGATTTTAAGAATTCTCCGATATATCCACATTTCGAATGCTTCTAATCGCTTGACATCTACTGCTTTTATAGTCCATACTTCCGTTGCGTATAACAGTACTGGCCATATGTAGGCTTTTATGAACCTTGTCTTTGTTGTGATGTTAATATCATGACTTGTCAAAACTTTTCTATATTTGTGAAAGGCGTCTCTTGCCATTTCTATCCGGCATTTAATTTCTTTGGAGTTATCCCACTGATCATTTATTGAGAACCCGAGATATTTGAAGCTCGACACTCTCTCGAGTGGAGTGTTGTGAATTGTTATATTCATGTTTTCGTAATTGTTTTTTCTTCTTATTATCATATATTTAGTTTTCTTGATGTTTAATTTTAATCCATATCTTTCACTACACGCAGTTAGTCTGGTGACAAGATTTTGTAAACCTGATAGGCTGTCTGCTATTAGTGTAGTATCGTCAGCGTATCTGATATTGTTTATATAAGCATTATTTATGAGGATTCCTTCTTTAGCGTTATTTATTGCTTCTTTGAATATTTTTTCCGAGTATATATTAAACAGTAGTGGGGACAGAGTACAACCCTGTCTTACTCCTTTGGATATAGATATTTCTTCCGTCATTTCTCCGTTGATATTAACATGTGCGGTTTGGTGCCAATACAGACTTTTAATGCATCTAATTTCTTTTCCCCCTATTCCAATTGACGCCAAAATATCAATGAGCTTGTCATGTTGTACGGTGTCAAATGCCTTCTCGTAGTCGATGAAGCACATAAAAACGTCTTTATGGACACTTCTACATTTTTGGACCAACACTTGTACGCAGAATAGTGCTTCTCTGGTTCCTTTTGCTTCTTTAAACCCAAATTGTGTTTCGCCCATTTCTTGTTCGCATTTTTCGTATATCCGTCTATGTATAATTTTCAGAAAAATTTTTAAGGCGTGACTCATCAAGCTAATAAGTCGGTAGTCGTTGCATCTTTTGGGGTGAGATTTCTTTGGAATGGTTATAAATGTGGACTTCAGCCAATCCTCTGGGTATTTTCCGGTGTCATAAATATAGTTAAATAGTTTCGTTAACAGATCAATATTGTTATCATTTATCATTTTTAGTATCTCGGCAGGTATTTCATCAGGACCGGTGGCTTTTCGTTCTCGGAGGGATTTTATTGCATCTTCAACTTCGTTGTTTGTTATTGCCTCGCCTGTCATTTGCTGTGATATCCGGTAGTCATAATCAGATCTAGTAGGATCATTGAATAAGTTTTGAATATATTCTTTCCAGATGTTTTTCTTCTCAGCGGTTTCAAAAACGGGTTCATTATTGTTATTGTAAAGGACTGATGAATTATTATTTCTGTATATGCCGGCTGCTTCTTTCATTTTCTTGTGTAACTGAAAGTCGTCGTGCAGTGTCATCAGTCGTTCAATTTCTTGGCATTGACTGTTAAGATGGTTGTTTTTGGCTATACGCACTTCCCTTTGAATTTCCCTGTTGATTTCCCAATACATCTCGTAGTTACTATTTTTGTATTTTCTACGCTCATCCATCAGTTGAAGTATCTCTTCAGTCATCCAGCTTTTACTTTTTGGTTTTGTGTAGTTTCCAAGCGTGTTACGTGCAATTGAATTGATTGTGGTCTTCACACTGTTCCATATATTTTCCACGTCATTCCTGTTGATATTGATTAACTCTGTGTTGACTTGAGAAGAAACGCCAGACCTTATTGTAGGATTTCCGAGTTTTCCGATGTCAATTTTTCGATTTCGTGTTTTCTTTGATTGACGTGCTAGTTTTATGTGGATTTTTGCCATCAGAAGATTGTGATCAGATGGTACATCTGCGCTAGGGTATGTTGTGACCTTTCTTACAGATGAGCAATGTCGCCTGTTTATAAGTATGAAATCTATTTGATTTCTTATTACATTGCCGACTCTATCTTGGGGGGATTTCCAAGTATATAACCTTCTTGGCGGTAGGGTGAACAGGGTATTGGTAATTTTCATTTTAAATTCTTGACAAAATTCGATGAGTCTGTCACCTCTTTCATTTCTGTCTCCTAGACCATATCTTCCTTTTACTCCTGCAACTATATCGCTTCCTACCTTTGCATTGAAATCGCCTTGGATTATGGTTATTTCATGCGGTTTTGTTATTTTAATTAGTTCTTCGACTTCAGTGTAGAAGGTTTCAATCTCGTCATTACTTTTGTCTGCTGTAGGTGCATAGACTTGAATTATATTAACGTTGACTGGATTTGCTGATATTTTTATTATCATAGTTCTGTCAGATTTTGGAATGAATCCGATGACACTTTTGGCTATATGTTCTTTCACTATAATACCAACTCCATTCCGATGATTTCTATCCGAGTTACCTGAAAAGTATATTTTGGCATTTTGGGATATAAAATCTCCAGAGTTTGGCCACCAAGTTTCACACACTCCTAGTATGTCCACATTGAGTCTGTCCATTTCAGCTATTGTATTGTTTAGTTTACCTGCTTCATATAAACTTCGGATATTCCATGTACCAATATTAAGTGTCTTTTTGGTTTTACCTCCGGGGATTCTTAGCACCCTCGAGTTACCGGAGATTGAGGGCCGTGTGTTTTGTTCTGCATTCATTGTTATATGGTTGTCAAGGGATAAATACATCAGTGATTTCCCCTTATCTTCTGATGGGTTTAAAGTTTACCGTCTTCGTTTCAGCCGCTCTTCTTAGAGTACAGACGCTGTTTGCAGCCGCCCACTGTGGAAACAGACACCGCTACCTGTTGGTCCGCGAGAGGTATTTGATTTCCCCCTTACCACCCATATCTGGGAAGCATTCCCCTATCCGCCACCTGGGGACGCGTCCTCTAGGGGTTACAGGCTCCCCCGAGGAACGGAATGGCTAGACAAGCATTAAACAAGCCAGTTTCCACAACCGACAATGTTTACTAACGGATACCCATTTGCTGTTGAACGGCATATTTACCCTCAACACAAAAACTCACTCACACGCATACTTATCACACAAGTTGTTCGTTTAAGTACCCAAGAGGAATGGGTACTGATGATTGCCAAAACTTCATGTCTGTGCATAACACATTTGCATGATGGCAACAGAAACAACGACTCCCATCACGACGAGGTGAAGGACGATGATGATGATGTGAATGTTGCTCTCTTGATAAGTGTAGCATCCAGATCAGCAGTTACTGCACTTCCAACAGTCAATCATGCATTAATACTGCAAGCTGCAACAATCAAAGTAGAGTTGTTAAGGTGGTTGGGTGTATCTGGGGGAATGGTTGAGAATGTCATTAATGCGGCAGTAATAAAGTAACTTTTTTTAAAGCATGGAAAGATAAAAAAAAAAAACAAAAAACACTATCAAGGAATTTTACAACACTTCAGGAAATTGAACCACATTTTGGAGTTTGAAAAAATATTCTGTAAAAACACCAAGTTTCGACAGCTGAATATCCTTTAAACGTATTCTGTAAAAACTCCACTTTTTCAAGGCTGCAGATACTTAAAATGTATTCTTTAAAACTCCACGTTCCGAAGGCTACAGCTCTATGAAAAGTATTCAGTAAAAACTCCACGTATTCTGTAAAAACTCCATGTTCCGTAGGCTACATATCCTTGAAAAGTATTCTGCAAAAACTCTACGGCTGCAGATCCTTGATTTTACGTATTTTTAAAAACTCCAAGTCTCGAAGGCTACAGATCCTTGAAAAGTATTCTATTGAAAAGCAGCAGATCTTTAAAAATATTCTGTTAAAACTTCACTTTTTAAAGGCTGCATATACGAGGGCTGCACGAAAACTATCTGACCTAGGCAACACCGCGTGTTGCCAGACGCCATTTGGATTTTTTTGACAGCTTGACAGTTTTTAGACTATACGTACTCAGGACAGTGTGTCATACAACCTTGTGTTGTGTTGTTAAAAGTGACTTTAAAAAATCACATTGCAAAAAAAATGGAATTCACTTGTGAACATTTTCGTCCGATCATTTTTCACAACATTCGACGTGGATCACTGCAAGAATGCATCGATCAAATTAAATATTTGTGTGTTGATAAAGGGTCATCCTATAGCACTATGAAAAAACTGGTTTAATAAATTCAATCGTGGCCGACACTATCCAAAAAAAAAACGGTCGTGAAAGTCAGCCAAAATCGACCGTTGTGTCGGAAACACATTAAGCCGTGCCTGAACGTATAATGCAAGATCGCCATGTTATATACCGCGAGATAGAAGGGGGCATCCTTAGGCATTTCTTCAACCAACTTACATTTGATATTGCATGAACACCTGTTCACAATAATGAATTATTATCCAGACAAATTGAATAATAACTCAAAAAGATGCTCTTGTGGATTGGTGCAAAAAAAAAATAGTGTACAACCAGTAAGGAAAGGATCAAAGTCGTCGAGATCGACTATATGATACCCTACACCAATGTGAATATGTAAAATATATATGGGAGCATGATCAAAATGTGAACAGATTACGATATAATTTGGCACATATATTGCTAGACCAAACACCGTCACACATTCCAAATTTCATCAAAATTAGACATACATAGCGTCTTTGGTGTATCAAATACCTGAAATCGGGCGAAAATATATATGGGAGCTATAACCAAATCCGAACTGATTTCGATAAAATTTGGCACACCTATTACTAGACCAAATTCCGTCACACCTTCCATATTTCATAAAGATCGGACATATATATCGTGTTTCGTGCACCAAATACCAATAATCGGCCAAAAATATATATGGGAGCTATATCCAACTCTGAACCGATTTTGATATTATTTAGCACACTTATTTCTAGACCAAATTCCGTCACACATTCCAAATTTCATTGAGATCGGACATATATAACTACTTTCGATCGGACATATATAACACCAAATATAAAAAATCGGCCGAAAATGTATATGGGAGCTATATAAAATCTGAACCGATGTTGATATTATTTGGCACATTTATCTATAGACGTAATTCCGTAACACATTCCAAATTTCATCAAAATTGGACAGATACAGCGTGTTTGGTGCATCAAATACTTCAAATCGGCCGAAAATATGTATGGGAACCGATTTCAATATACTTTGGCACATTTATCTATAGACCTAATTCCGTAACACATTCCAAATTTCATCAAAATTGGACAGATACAGCGTGTTTGGTGCATAAAATACCTCAAATCGGCCGAAAATATGTATGGGAGCTATATCCAAATCTGAACCGATTTTCACCAAAAGCAATAGCGTTCTTCATTAGGCTAAAAAAATGATCTTTCCCAATTTTCAGCCAAATCGAACAATAAGTGCGACCTGTACGTTTCGAACGGACGGACGGACATGCACAAATCGGCTCAGAAAGTGATTCTAAGCATATCCCTAGAAGGAACTATGGGTCTATCTCTTTTCCTTAGGCATGTTACATACAAATGCACTAACACATAATACCCTTACCACAGGGTGGTGTAGGGTATAAAAACGATCATTGTGCTTCAAACGACGTTTATAAAATTGTCACAGACGAATCTTGAAGCTATGCATAGGATCCCGAAACAAAACGGGAATCGACCGTTTGGGTATTCTAAAGCGAGCCAAATCCAATGCAAGTTCTTCATATAGGAAGCACCGCGAAGCAAATGGTCGCCTGTTTCTTCAGCAAAATTTACCATGTGGCGACTATACGGCTTGAGAAATGTAGGACGGTTAATTCAGAGTGGTACACTATAATTTGTTTACCAGCAATCTCCTGAGAAATTCGAAAAAAACGAACAAGAGGAGGCGAATCATTCAGCACCATGACAATGCGATTTCTCACACATCGATTCAAACCAAAAGTTATCTAATGTCCAGTCCAATTATTTTTCGACAAAATAAATTGCAATTCCTAGATTCTGAATAATCAACTTTTGGCAGCAAATAGCAGCAAATCTTACTGATAAATACATGGAAAATGTAGCATAAATCCTCAAAATACCAAAAATTTGGCGGTACGGTTTTATGGAGGCTATATCAAAACGTTGACCTTTGTTCACAATTTTTGGAGGAGAAGATGTATAACCAACGAGAACCTCCAAAATTCAGCTTACTTGGTCTGAAAATTTAGAAAAAGCCCTAACAATACCGAATATTGGGAGGTACCGTTATATGAGGACAATATCAAAACGTAGACCTATGTCAACAATTTTTGGTGGAGAATGTTTGTGTCCACTGGGAACCCCAAATACCAAATTACACCTAATTTGGCCGGAAAATGTAGGTTTAAACCCCCAAAATACTGAAAATCGGGAGGTACCTTAACCCTTTCGGTGATTCTATGCCATATGGCATAACCAGTTTTTGAAGCCCGTTTTAAGGCAAAATACTTATGGGCACACTTTTTTTAATAATTTTGTATTTTTCCCTGAAGTGTTATCTAAAAATAATTCGACAAAAATTTTTGATTGGTGGACCCTATACATTGTTATGTCTCAAGGAGCAAGCGCTCCTCGTTCGATTTAAAATTTGCATGAAAATACCATCTTATAATTTTATATATTTTATTAACAAAAATATTTTTTTGTTAACTTTTTGTATTTAATTTAGTAGATTATCATTGCCTTAATAGTTAAAACGAAAAAAAGTTCCGAAATATAGTTCAATGGAGCTGCCAGATTTTTTATATTTCATACTATGCCATATGGCATAGATTTTTCCCAACGGAAATGTTTCACTTTGTTTGACTCCCAGATCTTCTATTGTAAAACCCCTAGATCTTCTATAAGAAGACCTCCAGATCTTGTATAAATAGACCTCCAGGTCTTCTATAAGAAGACCTACAGATCTTGTATAAGTAGACCTCCAGGTCTTCTATACGAAGACTTCCAGGTCTTCTATAAGGAAACCTCCAGATCCACCATAGGAAAACCTCCAGATGATGTATAACAATTCTTGCAGATTTTCTAAAATAAATCCTCCAGATATTATATAAGATGGCCCCGACGTCTTCTACAATCTGACCTCCAGCCCTTCTATAGAATGACATTCAGGTGTTCTATAAGAAGACATTCAGGTCTTCTTTAAGATGTCCTCCAGTGTTTCTAAAAGAAGGCCTCAAATCTTCCATAAGAAGACCCTAGGTTTTCTATAAGAAGACCCTAGCTTTTCTATAAGAAGACCCTAGGTCTTCTATAAGAGGCTTTAAATGTTCTAAAAGAAGACCTCCAGATATTCTATAAGAAGACCTTCTATGTGAAGACCCCCAAATCTTCTAATAGTAGACCTCCAGATATTCTATGAAAAACCTTCATGTCTTCTATAAGTAGACCTCCTGGTCTTCAATGAAAAGATCTTATGCTTTTCTATAAGAAAGGCCCCTGCTCTTCTATGAGAAGACCATCTGGTTTTTTATAAGAAGGTCTCCTGCTCTTCTATGAGAAGACGTCCTGCTCTTTTATGAGCAGACCTCCTGCTCTTATATAAGAAGACTTCCTTCTCTTCTATAAGAATGCCTCCTGCCCTTCTATATGCAAACGTCCTTCTCTTCTACGAGAAGACGTCCTGCTCTTCTATGAGCAGACCTCCTTCTCTTGTATAAGAAGACCTCCTTCTCTTCTATAAGAATACCTCCTGCTCTTCTATATGCAAACGTCCTTCTCTTCTACGAGAAGACGCCCTGCTCTTCTATGAGCAGACCTCCTGCTCTTGTACAAGAAGTCCTCCTTCTCTTCTATAAGAAGACCTCCTGCCCTTCTATATGCAAACGTCCTGCTCTTATATGAAAATACGTCCTGCTCTTCTATCAGAAGACGTCCTGCTCTTCTATCAGAAGACGTCCTGCTCTTCTATCAGAAGACGTCCTGCCCTTCTATATGCAAACGTCCTGCTCTTCTATGAAAAGACGTGTTGCTCTTCAAGAAGATGACCTCCGGCTCTTCAAGGAGAGGACCTCCTGCTCTTCTATAAGAAGACCTCTTGCTCTACTTTAAGAAGACCTCCTGCCCTTCTATATGCAAACGTCCTGCTCTTCTATGTGAAAACATCCTGTCCTTCTATGAGACGACCTTTTGCTCTTCCAGAAGAAGACATCCTGCCCTTCTATGAGAGGACCTTCTGCTCTTTTATGAGAAGACGTCCTGCTCTTCTATAAGAAGATCTCTTCCTCTTCTATAAGGCCTCCTGGTCTTCTATAAGATGAAATTTAATTAAAAACTTGAATATTTTAGTTGTGTTTTTTTTTTCCTTTAAATACATTCTATGCCATATGGCATAGTGTCCAAAAACCACTTTTCCAAACAAAATGTTAAAATATTAGTTTTGATTATTCATATAGTCGGCTTAAGTATATATAAAATTGGAAAAATATATTTTTCAGATCAAAAACAAAAAAGAAGCACCGAAAGGGTTAAAAGGGGTCTATACCCAAACGTGGACCTATGTCCACAACTTTTGGTAGAATGGTTTAGAGATCACTAGAAACGCTAAGTACCAAATAACAAGTAATTTCAAAGGATAGGGTGGCTTAAATCCTCAAAATTCCGAACATTATATGGGGGCTGTGCAAAATTTCCGAAAGATATCTCCATTCGTTTCCCAGTTATTAATTTTGCGCCGCTAGATCAATGATTTCAACCACTGTGCGTCCGTCCGTCCATCTGTCCATTATAAATTGTAATCAAACTCCAGGCCGCAATTATGGACCGATCGTCACGAAATTTTGTATGGAGGTCGGATTCAGACCAGAATAGATTCGTATATTTATTGCTGATGATCTTGAAATATTTAGCGGGTGAAATGGATCAAAAACATAATTTTTATACGATTTTGTAGCTGCTCAGTAGATCGCAATAATAGTCCGATCGCCTCGAAATTTTAAATCAGATAAGAGTATTCTACAAAGAAGAAGCTTGGAACTTGCAAATGGACCACAAATTTGTGTTGAAATTGCAAAAATTTTTAATATCTTTAGTTAAGCAAGGGAAATTCCGGCGAAGTAAGCTAAACTTGGAAGAGGAACTCTTGCCCTTTCTATTGATGTCAATTGTGTTGGTGTACATGATAAGATAACAGAGTTATACCCAGTTATTATAGCTCAATAAATTTTGCTCGACGTAAAAGTTTAGGTAGAAGAAGATGCTTACAATTTTGAATGATGATCTGGTATTATTTAGCGTGGGAAATGGACCATTACTTTTGTATGAAAAATACAAGAAAAAATATTTTTGGTCTATATTTTATTTCCTGGAGGGCACAAACCGGCAAAGTAGACTTAATATGGAAATAGAACTACTGATCTTCTCCCTGATGCAAATTGCAATAACGTGTCTGCTAGATAACGGGTCTACTGCCTAATATATAATGCGTTTTGTGTAGAGAACCACATTTTCCCATTCCCAGTTTTTGCATTATTGCAAATTACATGGTGCCCTAGCGTATTAATTGTCCAGTTAAATTTTTATACATACATTGCAGCATGGGTCGCTTTGCCACATTTTTTCAAAACGATTTCCCAATCAGGCAACATCAAATGTTCAACGGTGGTAAAATACCCTTCAATAATGTTGGCGAAATTTTCTGAGTATTTCAGTCATGTAAAAGTTCTCTACAAGTGGTGTCTAAGGACACGCCGTTCGCACTCGGAGATGAGCTGTGGGTCCGATATCATTGACCGAATATGAATCAGGGTACACTCACTCATTGATATAAGAGAAGTCTCCCTTTTCCTTTTTGGAATTTTTATGAAACAATTATTATATTATTATTTAAGCGTGTCCTCGGGGGAGCCTGTAACCCCTAGAGGACGCGTCCCCAGGTGGCGGATAGGGGAATGCTTCCCAGATATCGGTGGTAGGAGGGAAATCAAATACCTCTCGCGGACCAACAAGCAGCGGTGTCTGTTTCCACAGTGGGCGGCTGCAAACAGCGTCTGTACTCTAGGAATAGCGGCTGAAATCAAGACGGTAAACTTAAAACCCATCAGAAGATAAGGGGAAATCACTGATGTATTTATCCCTTGAAAACCATATAACAATGAATGCAGAATAAAACACACGGCCCTCAATCTCCGGTAACTCGAGGGTGCTAAGAATCCCCGGAGGTAAAACCAAAAAGACACTGAATATTGGTACATGGAATGTTCGAAGTTTATATGAAGCAGGAAAACTGAACAATACCATAGCTGAAATGAATAGACTTAATGTGGACATACTGGGAGTGTTTGAAACTTGGTGGCCAAACACTGGAGATTTTGTATCCCAAAATGCCAAAATATACTTTTCAGGTAATTTGAATAGAAATCATCGGAATGGAGTTGGCATTATAGTGAAAGAACATATAGCTAAAAGTGTCATCGGATTCATTCCAAAATCTGACCGAACTATGATAATAAAAATATCAGCAAAACCAGTCAACATTAATATAATCCAAGTCTATGCACCTACAGCAGATAAAAGTAATGACAAGATAGAGTCGGCAATGTGATAAGGAACCAAATAGATTTCATACTTATAAACAGGCGACACTGCTCGTCTGTAAGAAAGGTCACAACATACCCTAGCGCAGATGTACCATCTGACCACAATCTTCTGATGGCAAAAATCCACATAAAACTAGCACGTCAGTCAAATAAATCACGAAATCGAAAAATTGACATCGGAAAACTCGAAAATCCTATAATAAGGTCTGACGTTTCTTCTCAAGTCAACACAGAGTTAATCAAAATCAACAGGAATGACGTGGAAAATATATGGAACAGGGTGAAGACCACAATCAATTCAATTGCACGTAACACGCTTGGAAACTACACAAAACCAAAGAGTAAAAGTTGGATGACTGAAGAGATACTTCAACTGATGGATGAGCGTAGAAAATACAAAAATAGTAACTACGAGATGTATTGGGAAATCAACAGGGAAATTCAAAGGGAAGTGCGTATAGCCAAAAATAACCACCTGATCAGTCAATGCCAAGAAATTGAACGACTGATGACACTGCACGACGACTTTCAATTACACAAGAAAATGAAAGAAGCAGCCGGCATTTACAGAAATACCAAATAATCAGTCCTTTACAACAATAATAATGAACCCGTTTTTGAAACTGCTGAAAAGAAAGATATCTGGAAAGAATACATACACAACTTATTCAGAGACTCTGCCAGATCAGGTTATGAGAACCAGATATCACAGCAAATGAAAGGCGAGGCCATCACAAACAGTGAAGTTGAAGATGCATTAAAATCCCTCCGAGAACGAAAAGCCATGGGTCCTGATGAAATACCTGCCGAAATTCTAAAAATGATAAATGGTGACTGTTTAGGTGAGGGAGGGGAAATCCATAGGTATTGTCTTCAATTCAACGATAGCTCAGGACACCGTTTGATGAGCAGTGGAGAGAGAAAAGAAACCAAAGAAAATAAAAACAAAGCAGCATCAGTTTTAATATAATAAATGATTGCCGTTTATTGATCGTATTTCTTTTCAAACAACAACAAAGATTACCTTGTAATCTGGGGTGGCGACAGAGGCCGGTTAGTATTAACGCGTAGACGTTAGTTAGTTTGTACAAGTGTACTATCCAAAGGTTGATCGACAAGTGAACGCAGAGGTTCTTGCAATCGCAGAGGATTGCAGCGATCGCAGAGGATCTGAGTCGATTTATACTACTACATTTACATATTCCAATGAGAGAAAACTCAACAACCACCGCTCGTTAGCATCAACACTCTACGGTCTCCGCAGAGGGAACTTGCTGAGGTGATGCACGATGATGTCAATCAGCATCCGTGATCGACTGAGCTCGGGAAGTTGAGTTGGAATGTATCAAACCTAAACATTCCGCCTCCCATGCTAGACCAATTGTCTAGCATTTTATAAAAAATTGGAATATAAGTCATTTAAATGTTAGGAAAGAACGTAAATTCAGATTCCTAAGTGAGCTATAATTCAAATTATTGAATCCGATTTACTACCGATTCAAAAGCAATATGTAGATAGTTATTAATTTTCATGATATGGTAGGAGCAATTGGTTTCAACAATTAGTTAGTGGTCGATTTCAATACACTATCCGTTGCGAGATTATGTGCTAGAGGCGAGAGGAACAGATCCAGTAAGGAGATACCCAAAAATAGACTTTTGGGCCAGCAACGATTTCAAAACGATTTTTGGCGGTTCAGCTTCAAGTATTTGGGGGTAAAGGTCAGCACCAAGTAGCAAATCTATTGGGCTGTCATCAAATGAATCTGCCAATTCGAGATCAGGAATCCGAGACTTCAATTCCGACATAAGTGAAGGTGAGAGCGATTTCCGCTTGACTTTAGACAGAACTAATGCCGATGTTTCAACTAGTTTGGAGGAGTTTTTAGAAGAGGACAACTTAAGAGAACAAGTTTCTCTTGGTGTGCCAGATTTAGTTTTATTCAAACACAATGAGACAGATCTGGCAGCGTGAGTAGGCAAGTCAATTTTCTTTTTAAACTTGCTAGTGACAACTGAAAATTTTGAAGTTGGGTCTATAATTGCTCGAGCAATATGCGCTTTGCCGTTATGAATAATATTCACTTTAGCGGTTCCTAGGAGGACTTTACTATTTTTAAATCTATCAGTATCTGCCTGATTGCTTTGGCGTTTGTTAGAAGAGCGGGTCGACATAGTACACTTAGACTCTCGACTTTTGACATTTGTAAAAGTCGGAGAAGTGCATGGCAATGTAGAACTGCCTGGAGGGTGTCTGGGCTGCGACAAACCATAACTGGGATCTCCACTTTTGACATCAGTAAAAGACAGAGACAGTTTGGATGTGGGCGGAGCAATAACTTGTGGCCGGTGGAGAAGGCTATGATGCCGTTGTTTACACCAGTTGCAACAATGTTTGCTCTGGCAAGATTTAACTATATGACCACGAGATAAGCAATTAAGGCAGCAATTATACTTTTTAACAATAAAGAATTTGTCCTCAAATGACAATTTATTAAACCGTGGGCAGAGACGCAGAATATGACTCTGATCAGGACAAATTACACATGAAGTATTGGACAATGAATTACTAGACCGAGGAGGTGATACATTTTTAGATATTTGTACCGAGAACAAATTTTTGGGAGTGTTGGATGGGATCAGATTTTTAGGGGGTTTGGACGCTTGATTGCTGCAAATATTTTGAATACACATTAACGTTTGTATTCTCTCTGTGAGGAAAGCATCTAAGTCCTTCCATGAAGACAAAGAAGACTTGTTTTTGATGCTTTGCTCCCACAGAGTCAGAGTCAATTTTGGCAAACGCTGCAAACAAATATAAACAAATATTGGATCCCAATGATCCGTGATGACGTCAAAGACGGCCATTGCAGTAAGACAACTACTAATCCCACGCTGGATAGTTTTCAAACCCGAAACTGTTTCTTTATCGAAAGAGGGGAGATTGAACAATTGATTTAAGTGGCTATTCACCAGAATGCGCTTATTGTCGTACGTATTCGACAAGGCTTTCCACGCTAAGGGGAAACTACAATTGGTGAGTGGAAATCTCGAAACGATTTCCCGAGCCTCACCAGAGGTTTTCTGCACTAAGTAGCACAGACGTTCTATGTCAGAAAGGCGCACATTTTTTATGTACAGAGTGGAGAATAGATCACGAAAAGATGGCCAAGACATAAAATCGCCAGCAAAAACATCAATGTCGATTGGTGGCAATGGTAAGCTGTGGGTATCGACAGGTGATGTGGAGTTAGAAACAGGGTCACTAGAGCAATTGCAAGGATTGCAAAAAGTTTCAGGTGGAGCAGGTACGGAGGGAGAAGTAGACTGCACAGGAACAGGCAAGACAGTTGTGTCCAATAACAGATTAGATGGGGGTGCTACTGGAGGAACATTCAACAAAACACTAGGTGGAGAACTCTTATGCAAACTAGAATTGAGGGAAGGTGGTGAAATTGGTGGAACCATAGCAGGTGAATTAGGGACAGTGCCTGAAGATTTAAGGCGTTCAAGATGGTGGTTAATTGTGGACATACACCGGATATAGGCTAGGTAGGATGTACCATATTTTTCCTCCACGACATCAATAACATCATCCTGTGCAGTGAAGTAGTTTTTGCACTCGTCATAAGCGTACTTGACTTTGTGCCACAATTTTTGAAATTCTGAACTGCGAATTTCGAGAGTGAAGACATTATATGTGGATTCATCAATCCGTTCAAAGGATGCTACAAATTTCAAAAATATCTCCGAAGCTCTAACAAAACGAGTGTGTGGGGTGACTGACATTTCGAAGTTTAAATGCACAAATCAGCGAAAATCTACAATTGAATATGCAAAGAATGTTGTAAAAAAGATATGCAGTTGAAGCACAAATTGCTATAGCTCAAAGGAAATAAGGTATTTCCACAAAAAAACCTCCAAATTTCTACGAATTCCACAGAAAAATAGCAAGGTGTGGTGATATTTGAAATTAAAGTAGGGTGATATAGGAGAAAATTTAAAGAAACTTCCTCAGGGCGAACAAGAACTACTTTAATTTGGTGAAATTGCAAAAAAAGTCTCAAATATACAAAAAATGTATATGGTGCTACCAAGTGTAGGGTGTATTTGTCAAAAATCGAACGAATAATAAATTTTTGTCTGAAAAATAAATATTTGCCCAAGAAAATCAACGCAGATAAAATAATTTGTCAGAAAAATTTCTTATTTGGTTGACACGTTGCCAAAAGTAGGGTGTATTTGTCCAAAAAATACCGAAACCCCTACGGAGACTCAAACAATTTTCCAAAATTTGTAAGTAAAAACTCCAAAAACAATATAAAAATGTCAAAAAATAAATATTTTTCACGTATGTTCTCTACTAGAAATATGTGGAATAAATGTCGAATGTAGGGTGAATTTGTCCAAAAATTCCAAAAACCCTACTGCCAATTAATTAGATTTCAAAAAATTATTGAAAAATAATTGTCAAAATTAATTATTAAAAAAAAACAATTTGTGCGATTTTACCCCACTGTGCTAACCACACAAGCGACGCTAGCAGAGAAATGGCTATGTGTGAACGGCGAAGCTCCCACTGAACAACAGACGTTGCAAACGACCAAGCAAGTGAGTGCAGAGGATCAGCAGAGTTTTTTAAGGGACGCTTAAAAAGGCGGGAACGTTGTTGGTAGAATTACCATGTAATTTCTCAAATTAGTAGATTTACCTATTAGACAAAGGTAGGAGAATAGAACAAACGAATGTGTTTGGTTAGCGATGGACGATCTGTACAACAAATAAACCAAAGGAATGAGAATTTGGATGGAGTGTTGTTATTGCAAATTTACCAATGCAAATTTTCAAAGGGTTTTAAAATAAAACGAAAAAGGAATAACAACGCCAAATATTTTTTTGTGGGAGATGATCGTAATAACGAAGTAAACCAAACGACAATATTTGACTGTAGGCAATGTGTGTTGTTATTGTAAATTTGCCAATGCAAATTCTCAACAAAAAGGCTTCGTTAGAAAAAAACCTTTTGGAATAACAAAAACAATAACAAATTTTCAAATGATAAGATCAGTGTAAGGAGAGTTAAAATCAGTTCGGGTAATAATGTGACAACACGAGAGCAAGACTGATTGGAAGTCATCGATGTTGTTATTGCAAATATTACAAAAAATATTTGCAAAGTTCTCAGTTATGTAGAATGAGAAGATCCACAATTAGAATTTGACAAATAATCCCGAATGCTTTGTATGATCAACGCAACGTAGGGTGATCAGTACATCGACTAAGAATTTGCAAGTTTAGCAACAACTAAGATGTTTGGAGAGCAATTGTTAACACAAGAAGTGCTAATATGAGTCGACCAATATGAACTTTTTTTAACAACAATAAAAGGCGATTGGAAGGATTGTGTTTGTTGTTATGGTGAGACTAATAACTTCGAGCAAATCGAACAAGAATAACAACAACACGAATAGTGATTCGTATGATCAACGCGACGTTGGATGATCAGTACAACAACGATTTCAACAATTTGTGTGGACTGTATATGGGGAGATGTAAGAGACGAATTTAATGCACTCGCGTAGGGTGATTGAAAATCGACCAATGATTTATTTTTATATTAATGCTCAAACGGTAAACGAAACGAAAAATACTAACGCGGTAGCTCACTTTTTATGGAAATCTGAGTTTACGTACCTGGTGTTAGTATGGTGATTTGTTGATGTAATTAATGATAGCAATGATATGTGACGTGAGATGGTCCAATGATTTCTCCGTGCAAAGCAACAACAAAAGCTTCAATTCTCGTTTAAGAGAGGGGGTACAACAACAAGGCTGGTTTCTATCTGGCTCGATGCGACCAATGTTTAGGTGAGGGAGGGGAAATCCATAGGTATTGTCTTCAATTCAACGATAGCTCAGGACACCGTTTGATGAGCAGTGGAGAGAGAAAAGAAACCAAAGAAAATAACAACAAAGCAGTATCAGTTTTAATATAATAAATGATTGCCGTTTATTGATCGTATTTCTTTTCAAACAACAACAAAGATTACCTTGTAATCTGGGGTGGCGACAGAGGCCGGTTAGTATTAACGCGTAGACGTTAGTTAGTTTGTACAAGTGTACTATCCAAAGGTTGATCGACAAGTGAACGCAGAGGTTCTTGCAATCGCAGAGGATTGCAGCGATCGCAGAGGATCTGAGTCGATTTATACTACTACATTTACATATTCCAATGAGAGAAAACTCAACAACCACCGCTCGTTAGCATCAACACTCTACGGTCTCCGCAGAGGGAACTTGCTGAGGTGATGCACGATGATGTCAATCAGCATCCGTGATCGACTGAGCTCGGGAAGTTGAGTTGGAATGTATCAAACCTAAACAGTGACAATGTTGACCTGCTGACAAAACTATTTAACTACATATATGACACCGGACAATACCCCCCCGAAAAGATGCAACGATGAACGACTTATCAGCCTAATGAGCCATGCCCTAAAAATCTTCCTTAAAATTATACATAAACGGATATATGAAAAATGCGAAAAGGAAATGGGTGAAGCACAATTTGGCTTCAAAGAAGCAAAAGGAACACGTGAAGCACTATTCTGCGTACAAGTGTTGGTTCAAAAATGTAGAGATGTCAACAAGGATGTTTTTACGTGCTTTATAGAATACGAGAAAGCATTTGACACCGTACAGCATGACAAGCTCATCGATATTCTGGCGTCAATTGGAATAAGCGAGAAAGAAATTAGATGCATTAAAAGTCTGTATTGGCATCAAAGTGCACATTTTAATATCAATGGAGAAATGACGGAAGAAATATCTATATCCAAAGGAGTAAGACAGGGTTGTACACTGTCCCCACTATTGTTTAATATTTATTCCGAAAAAATATTCTAAGAATCAATCAACAACGTCCAAGATGGAGTCCTAATAAATAATGAATACGTAAACAATATCAGATACGCTGACGATACTACCCTAATAGCAGACAGCTTATCGGGTCTACAAAACCTTGTCACAAGACTAACTGCTTGTAGTGAAACATATGGATTAACAAAACCTTGTCACAAGACTAACTGCTTGTAGTGAAACATATGGATTAAGATTAAACACCAATAAAACAAAATATTTGATAATAAGCAGGAAAAATAATGTTGAAAACATAAATATAATAATTCTCAATACTCCACTCGAGAGAGTGTCGAGCTTCAAATATCTCGGGTTTTCAATAAATGATCAGTGGGATAACTCCAAAGAAATTAAATGCCGGATAGAAATGGCAAGAGACGCCTTTCACAAATACAAAAGAGTATTAACAAGCCATGATATTAACATTGCAACAAAGACACGGTTCATAAAGGCCTACATATGGCCAGTTTTGTTATATTCCGTGGAAGTATGGACTTTAAAAGCAATAGATGTCAAGCGCTTAGAAGCCTTTGAAATGTGGATAAATCGAAGAATTCATAAAAACCGTGGATAGCTCACGTATCAAATGACGAAGTTCTACGAAGATTAAACAAAACAAGAGAACTCTTCGCTCACATAAAAAGGAGAAAAATTTCATATCACGGATACATAATGCGAAACCCAAAATACCGCATCCTGCAAAGAATTCTACAAGCCAAAATAGAAGGTAAACGTATCAGAGGAAGACAAGAGATGTCCTGGCTTCAAAATATTCAACAATGGACGGAATTTCGAAATGCAGAAAATTTAATAAGTGTCGCAAGAAACAGAGGTTTATATTCATATTTTATCAATAATATATAAACAAAATTATACATGAAATGTAATAGGGTCGCTAACATTCGAATATCGAATATGCAATAAAGAAGATGATTTAGGCGTGGTGTGATACGGTCTCAGAATCCACAAAGTTATTTCTTACAATAAGTTTATTTGTTCCATAAAGAAATTTTAATTTGTGGAAAACTAATTCCCAGGGGTAAAGGTATAGGGAATCACATGGTCGGCCCGTCCGACTATAGCCTTGGCTTACTTGTTTTTTTTTTTTAATTTATGTTTTAAAGGCTGTTTATACTTGAAAAATATCCTTGAAAAACTCCAAGTTTTAAAGGCTGTTTATACTTTAAAAAAATTCTTAAAAAAATCCACGTTTTAAGATCTGTTTATACTTAAAAAATATTCTTAAAAACATCCACGTGTTAAGAGCTGTTTATACTTGAAAAATATTCTTTAAAAACTCCACGTTTTAAGGGCTGTTTATAATTGAAAAATATTCTCAAAAAATTGACGTTTAAAGAGCTGTTTATACTTAAAAAATATTCTTTAAAAACTCCATGCTTTAAGGGCTGTTAATACTTGACACATATTCTTTACAAAATCCACGTTTTAACGGCAGTTGATACTCGAAACATATTTTTTGAAACTCCACTTTTTAAGGGGTTTTGAAACTTGAGAAAATGTTCTTTAAACAATCCACGTTTTAAGGGCTGTATAACTTAAAAATATTCCTTAAAAAATTCGCGTTTTAAGAGCTGTTTATACTTGAAAAATGTTCTTTAAAAATCCACGTTTTAAGTGGTGTTTATACTTAAAAATTATTCTTTCAAAAATCCACGTTTTAAGTGCTGTTTATATTGAAAAATAGTTTTAAAAAATCCACGTTTTAAGAGCTGTTTATACTTTTAAAAATGTTCTTTAATAATCCACGTTTTAAGTGGTATTGATACTTGAAAAATGTGCTTTAAAAATCCAAGTATTAAATGGTATTGATACTTGAAAAATATTCTTAAAAAATCCACGTTTTAGGGGGTGTTGATACCCGAAATATATTTTTTTAAAAAAATCCACGTTTTAAGGGCTGTTGGTAATTGAAAAATATTCCTTAAAAAATCCACGTTTAATGCAGTGTAGTTCCTTAAAAATTTTCCTTTAAAAAATTCACATTTATTGCTGTGGTAGACCTTGAAAAATATTCTTTAAAAATGCACGTTTACTGCTGTGTTGGTTATTGCAAAATATTCTTGAAAATCTATGTCTATTATTGTGTGGGTCCTTGCAATATATTCTTTAAAAATACACGTCTAATGCTGTTGTGATCCTTGAGAACATTCCTTTCTTTCAAGAACCCATGCTTTTGTGGGGTGGCTGTCTATATCATTCTAGGTTTTTACTTGTCTTTCACCTCAATTCTTCTTAAAGGTTGATTATCCCATACTTCCAAATCCTTTTAAAATTAAATAAATTACCGGCTAATCTTTCTTTTTATTAGTCTCCAACTACTCAAAATAATCCCTTAGCACTTTATATGTAAATCAGGTTGTTAACATACTAATCCAGGGAATTTATTGTTTCTCAAACTGTCGAAAAAAAAATATGAAAAAGAAACGTGCAACACAACCATATTCACCTGGAATGTACAATACAAAATAAAAAACAACCTTCAGGGAATTAATAAAAAATTTACATAAATTACATTTATAAATGTCTGATAAATTATTCTAAGCCCACACCTACAAAGAAATCCCATCCACAAAAACTTTCTCCATACTTCCTCTTTCGCTAGAAATTTAAATGGATACAACTAATGGGGAAAAACCCCAAAACAACAAGACAAAAAGAAAATAATTTTCCCCCAACGATTATGAAAATGGGTATGTGGTTTTCTCTTGTGTATTCAAATACCTCAACTGATTTGTAATTTCCCAAGGGAGAAATTAGGACAAAAAAAGATTTTTTTTTTTTCAAAATAGTCAGGCTTAATCCCATATTCGTTGTTTTAATATTTTATTAAAACAACTTTAATTTATTAGGGGGAAAAAGTAATGAGACTTTAAGATTTAAAAGTAAGAAATCCTAGTCGGAAAACGGAAGTTGTTATTTTATTACAATTTATATGAAATCTGTGATATGTAAAACAAAAACAACATGCTGGCGTATACATGGTGGCGATACTTATACGTACCATAATCCAACAAAACAATTTCGTTATTTTTGTAAGTATAGTGCCGTAAGGAAATATCTGTGCATTAATGTAAATTATTTTTCAGTTAACAAACATATCAAAGAGATTATTTACAAATTAATTAATTTATCTCGATATTTCAACATTACAACTACCTTGCAATACAGTGTGTTTTGGACTTGCCTTCTCTGTAACTAAAATGTTCTATTAAACTGTAAGCTATTATTATTTTCTACTGCAAAAGGAGATAGCTGACCTTAGTAATAGTCTCTCCACAAAACCACTGAAATTATTTCACTTCCTTATGCTGCAATTGAATATCAAAAACGTAAATGTGTGTGTGAGTGCAAAGTGTGATTTAATATGCACTAAAAATCGATTTCCGGCGGAAATGCGTTTAACAATTTTCTACGTGTTAAGTTTACGCAATAAATTTGTAACACTTTCAAATTCCTGGTTACAATGTGTGAGCTACATTGCTTACAACAATTTATGAGGAAAAGGGAAATAGTAGAGAGAGAGAAAAAAGGAAAGAGATTTGCTTTATTTGTGCAGAATGTATTTGGGTGTGTTTTCCCTTCTCCAATTCTTGAAAAGTTACAATGAAATACAAGAAATGTAAGGATATTGAAAGATCGATATATAATGCTTAAAAGTAATTTCATCTCTTCTCAAGTTCACGTACTTTATCCCTTCTTTGCAAAGGAACTGCAAAAGAAGATAACATATTTCTGTGCATTTTTTAAATCTACAAATAATTTTTTTTATTTTTAATAAAAACTCCTTAAGCTGACTTCTTCCTGTATTTTTAACCCATACTAAAGTTGTCTGACCTTAATATTATCGATGTTTTTGCATTAAGCCCAAAAGTATGCCAAAGTAGAATAATTAATGAAGCATTGCTATTGTTAACCAATGAAAAATCAATAACAAGAATAAAAATCTATCTTATATATATAAATGAGCTTGGTGATAAGTGATTGACTGACTGACTGACTGACTGACTCATCATCAACGCCCAGCCAAAACGGCTAAAGCTAGGAGCTTGAAATTTTACCAGTGGGTCACTTTTGATGCAAATGTGCGAGATAAGGCCGGGTTTTAGAAAATTCGTCCTGGAACCACAAAAAATAACAACAACAAAAATCCTTATTTTTCATTATTATTACGTACTTATGCACTTAGTTGGCCCTCTGCAAGACATGTGTCAAATTAACAATGCTATAACTTCATGATACCGTAAACGATCACACATAATTTCAAATTTTGTAGTTTACTTCTAGGCGCACTTATTTTACCGTAAACCACTAAATAATAGAAAGACAAGACATTTGTTATCTTCCATTGCAACAGATGTCGTGAATAACTAAATGTTTGCAAATCAATGAAAGTGCAATAAAATTGTGCATACTACCACTATTTATTTGCAATTAAGAATTTTATCGTATATGGAGATGTACAGTCATAACTATTCAATTTCAAAATCTGTAATTTGAAGAAATCGATAACTAATTAATGAAATCAATAATAGGCCCCAGGAATATAGGAATTTGGTATGGAAATCAAGGTTGGGAAGTGGTGCTTCTAAAAGGAAATGGTTTGGAAAATTACCTATCATGTGTACGAAAAGTACTAAATGGTACTAAATTTAGTACAATTTAGATTTGGGTGAAAGGAAAGAGC
This sequence comes from Musca autumnalis, assembly GCF_047663935.1. Classification (NCBI taxonomy): domain Eukaryota; kingdom Metazoa; phylum Arthropoda; class Insecta; order Diptera; family Muscidae; genus Musca; species Musca autumnalis. The sequence continues at coordinate 19,316,810 of NW_027411866.1, read as the reverse complement.
TGGAAACCTGAAATTTGGAATTAATATTACTGTTGAAGTGTAGGATTGAGATATGAGGGTGGTTTTGGAAATTAGTACTTATGTGTACGGAAAGTACTAAATGGAACTAAATTTTGTATAATGGGTATTTGGGTGAACGGATAGCTCTGGAATCTCGAAATTTGGAACTGAGATTACTGGTGGAGTTTAGTATTGTGGAAGTTTTGGAAATTCGTACATAGGGTACGAAAAATACTAAATAGCACTAAATTTGGTACAGTTTCGATTTGGGTGAACGGATAGAGTTTGATTCCTCAAATTTGGACTGAGGATCACTGATGAGAGTAAGAAATATGCACCAAAGGGTTTTTGGAAACTTGAGTGTACGAAAAGTACTAAATGGTACTAAATTTAGTACAATTTGGATTTGGGTGAACGGATAGAGCTGGATTCCTGAAATTTGGAATTGATATTACTGTTGGAGTGTAGGACTGGGGAAGTTTTGGAAATTCTTACTTATGTTAATGAGAAGTACTAAATTTGGGACAATGGGGATTTGGGTGAACGGATATAGTTGGAATCTCGAAATTTGGAATTGAGATTACTGGTGGGGTGTAGAATTGAGGTAGTTTTGAAAATTCGTACTTATGGGTATGAAAAGTACTAAATGGTACTAAATTTAGTGCAATTTGGATTTGGGTGAACGTATGTATGTAGCTGGAAACCTGAAATTTGGAATTAAGATTACTGTGAAGTGTAGGACTGAGATATGAGGGTGGTTTTGGAAAGTCGTACTTATGTGTTCGAAAAGTACTAAATTTGGTACAATAGGGATTCGAGTGAACGGACAGAGCTGGAATCCTGAAATTTGAAATTGAGATTATTGTTGGAGCATAGGATTGGGGAAATTTTGGAAATTCGTATTTATGTGTACGAATAGTACTAAATGGTACTAAATTTATTACAATTTGGATTTGGGTGAACGGATAGAACTGGAATCCTGAATTTTAAGTATTTTAATTTTATTTATTTTAATTTAAAGTATGAATTTTAGTAAACGGAAAGAGTTAGAATTTGAAACCCGTTCGCGGTAGGCTATAGAGTAGAATTTGGATTTGGGTGACGGATAGTGTTTGAGTCCTGAAATTTGAAATTAGGATAACTATTGGAGTGTAGGACTGAGGTAGTAAGGGTACGAAAATTACTAAGTGGTACTACCTGTGATACAATTTGGAATCCTGGAATTCGGTCAGACTGCTGATGGAGTATAAGATTGAGATGGAAGTAGTTTTTGAAATTCGTACTTATGGGTACGAAATGTACCAAATGGTACAACTTGGATTTGAGTGCACGGATAGCGCTGGAATCCTGTTATTTGGAATTATGGTTACTGTTTAAGTGAAGGATTAAGGTTGTTTTGGAAAATCGAATTGTATAGAATTTGGTACAATTTGTTTTTCTGTAGAGGGGTTTTTGGAAATTCGTCGTAGAAAGGTACGAAAAGTGCTAAAGTGTACTAAATATGGAATCCATTGTATTAGGCAAACGCGAAGAGCTAGAATTCTGAAATTTTGAACGAGTGGCCATTGGTGGAGAGTTAGGAAGATGTACCAAAGGGTATTTAGAAACTCGACCTATAAGTGTACGAAAAGTACTAAAAGTTTCTAAATTTGGTACCAATTGCATATTTTTAATGGATAAAGCTAGAATCTTCAAATTTGGTATGGGAATCAAGGTTGGGATATGGCGTTGAAATAAGGATATGGTTTTGGAAGTTCGTTTTTATGATTACGAGCAGTAATAAATTTGGATTTGGGTGAACGGATAGAGATGGAAATCCTAAAGTTTTGAATTAAGATTGCTGTAGGGGTGTAGGATTGAGATAGTTTTGGAAATTCGTACCTTTGGGTACGAAAAGTACTAAATGGTACTAAATTTGGTACAATTTGGATTTGGATGAACGGAACTAAGATTACTGCCGGACAGTAGAATTGAGGTAGTTTGGAAATTCGTACTTATGGGTACGAAAACCACTAAATTTGGTACAATTTGAATTTTAGTAAACGGATAGTGTTGGAATTAAGATTACTGTAGGAGTGTAGTATTGAGAAATTTTGAAAAGTCATACGTATGGGTACGAGAAGTACTAAATATGGTACAATATAGATTTGGGTGAACGTGTAGACCTGGAATCCTGAAATTTTGTTTGGGAATGAAATGGTACTAAATTTGATACAATTTGGATTCTGGTGAATTAATAGAGCTGGAATCCTGAAATTTGGAATTACGATTACAGTCGAAGAGTAGGATTCAGGTTGTTTTGAAAAAGCAAACTTATGGTACTAAATTTAATACAATTTGTATGTAGGTGAACGGATAGCGGTGGAATCCTGCAATTTGAAAGTATGATTATTGTAGCCCTGTTGCGTTGAGGAAGTTTTGAAAATTGGTACGAAAATTCTAAATTGTTCTATATTTTGTACAATTTTAATTTGGTTTAACGGATAGAGTTTGAATCCTGAAATTTGGAAGTAAGATTACTACTAAAGTGAAGGATTGAGGTAGTTTTGGAAAATCTTACTTATGAATACGAAGAGTTTGACTTGATACTAAGTTTGGTACAATTTGGAATTGGACGAACGGATACAGCTGGAATCTTGAGATTTGGAAATACTGTAATTATTATGGAATTTACTGTAATTATTTTGTATTAATGTCTGTGTATGGATGAGATATATCGTCGAAATACGTACCATAAGTATACGAAAATTATTTAATGGTACTCAATTTGTTTTTGGGTGTAGGGACAGTGCTGGAATTTTTATTTTTTGGAGTTAGGGTGTGTATTGGTATGCAACGTTGATCTCGCTGTTAATGTGTAAGGGTGAGATACGGCTGATCTTTTTGAAAATCGAACTTAAAGGGTACGTACAGTACTAAGAAAAAAATAAATATTGATTAAAATTGGTATTAGTGCGACCAAATTTTCAGTGTTTGTCATTTCCATATTATATATTGTTTATTTGTTTTTTATATGCTTTCCGCATACGAAGTAGCGGGCATTTTGCTAGTAAAATATAAAAGAAGAAAGAAAGTGTTAAAAGATGAGTGTTAAAAAGAAAATTAAAACTATGTTCAACACAAAATCATTCACTCACACAAAAGCAAACATACACAGACATCAACACGTTAATAAATTTCCCAACCATTTGATAGACATCAACGCCCAAACATATACTGTTTTGCAGGCTTAGTTTTTAAGATTTATGTTTCTGATACTGAAAAAAATCATAAACAACAATGCATATATGAATATTTCCATTTTCATATACAAATATTCAAAATATGAACACCTACCAGCTGCCCCTGAGCATTATGAGACATTGTGGAAAGTTGTTCTCTCCGTATATTCGTCCAATATTTTCAGCAGGAAAAATCGTTTTTGTATTTTAGTGTTTTTGTACATAAATTGTAATCTTTAAAAAGAAATGAAAACGCACAAAAATATGTAGCAGGGGAGTATGTGTTAATCTTATAAGCTTATTATTTACACATTTACAACTCATTGATGTGTGATATTATTTATGGTCTGTTAAATTTATTCATAAAGACAAGAATAGGAAAATGCCTATTTAATTTAATAATAGAGTTGCCCACACAACAAATATTACCAGAGGCAGAGGCACTAAAAACTAAATTACGATATTTTAACATCAAAACAAAACCATTAAAAATAATAAATCGTTTGCAAATCGACCTCAGAACTAATTATATTTGGTATCGACTAATTATTGTCATAATTGATGGCCCCAACATTTATAGGTTTCTTAGCCTTTTCAGATCATAATTCCAAAAAATTAGCTTAATAAAATTGGATTTTTTAAATAAAAAATCAAATAAACATGTAGTTTTAAAAACTATTTGTCAAGTAACAACTAAAATATAAACGTTTTTTAAGGTGACGTATACGTATCGACATCGGTTTTACACCCAAACGCTCAAGGACCAACACTTCAAAAAACGTGAATTTTTTAAAGAATATTTTTGAGGCACCGACACAGCAATAAACGTGGATTTTTTTAAAGAATATTTTCAAGGACCAACACAGCAAAACAACGTGGATTTTTTAAATATTTTTCAAAGACCAACACAGCAATAAACGTAGATTTTTAAAGAATATTTTTCAAGGATCAACACAACAAAAAACGTGAATTTTTTAAGAATATTTTTCAAGGATCAACACAGCAATAAACGTGGATTTTTTAAAGAATATTTTTCAAGGATCAACACAGCAATAAACGTGGATTTTTTAAGAAAGATTTTTGAAGGACCAGCACAGCAATAAAGGGGATTTTTAAAGAATATTTTTCAAGCATCAACACAGAAATAAATCTGGATTTTTTAAAGAATATTTTTCAAGCATCAACACAGAAATAAACCTGGATTTTTTAAAGAATATTTTTCAAGGACCAACACAGCAAAAAACGTGGATTTTTTAAAGAATATTTTTCAATTACCAACACAGCAAAACACGTGGATTTTTTAAAGAATATTTTTCACGGACCAACACAGCAAAAAAACGTGGATTTTTTAAAGAATATTTTTCAAGGACCAACACAGCAAAAAACGTGGATTTTTCAATGAATATTTATCACGGACCAACACAGCAAAAAACGTGGATTTTTTTAAAGAATATTTTTCAAGGACCAATACAGCAAAAACGTGGATTTTTTAAGAATATTTTTCTAAGACCAACACTGCAATAAACGTTAATTTTTTAAAAAATATTTTCAAGGACCAAACATAGCAAAAAACGTGGATTTTTAAAGAATATTTTGCAAGGAACAACACAGCAATAAACGTGGATTTTTTAAGGATACTTTTCAAGGACCAACACAGCAAAAAACGTGGATTTTTTAAAGAATAATTTTCAAGAACCAACACAGCAAAAAACGTGGATTTTTTAAAGAATATTTTTCAAGGACCAACACAGCAAAAACGTGGATTTTTTAAAGAATGTTTTTCAAGTACCAACACAACAATAAACGTGGATTTTTTAAAAAATATTTTTCAAGTACCAACACAGCAATAAACGAGGATTTTTTAAAGAATATTTTGCAAGGACCAAAACAGCAATAAACGTGGATTTTTTAAAGACCAACACAGCAATAAACATGGATTTTTTAAGAAATATTTTTCAAGGACCAACACAGCAATAAACTCGGATTTTTTAAAGAATATTTTTCAAGGACCAACACAGCAATAAACTCGGATTTTTTAAAGAATATTTTTCAAGGATCAAAATAGCAATAAACTTGGATTTTTTAAAGAAAAATTTTCAAGGACCAACACAGCAATAACCCTGGATTTTTTAAAGAATATTTTTCAAGGACCAACACTGCAATAAACGTGGATATTTTAAAGAATATTTTTCAAGGACCAACACAACAATAAACGTGGATTTTTAAAGAATATTTTTTAAAGGCCAACACAGCAATAAACGTGGATATTTTCAAGGACTAACACAGCAAAAAACGTGGACTTTTAAAGAATATTTTTTAAAGGCCAACACAGCAATAAACGTGGATATTTTCAAGGACTAACACAGCAAAAAACGTGGATTTTTTAAAGAATATTTTTCAAGGACCAACACAGCAAAAAACGTGGATTTTTTAAAGAATATTTTTCAAGGACCAACACAGCAAAAAACGTGGATTTTTTAAAGAATATTTTTCAAGGACCAACACAGCAAAAAAACGTGGATTTTTTAAAGAATATTTTTCAAGGACCAACACAGCAAAAACGTGGATTTTTTAAAGAATATTTTTCAAGGACCAACACAGCAAAAAACGTGGATTTTTTAAAGAATATTTTGCAAGGACCAACATAGCAACAAACGTGAATTTTTCAAAGCAATAACCCTGGATTTTTTAAAGAATATTTTTCAAGGACCAACACAGGAAAAAACGTGGATTTTTTAAAGAATATTTTGCAAGGACCAACATAGCAACAAACGTGAATTTTTCAAAGAATAATTTGCAAGGACCTACACAGCAATAACCCCGGATTTTTTTAAGAATATTTTCAAGGACCAACACAGCAAAAATCGTGGATTCTTTAAAGAATATTTTGCAAGGACCGACACAGCAAAAAATTTGAGTTTTTAATAAATATTTTTCAAGGACCAACACAGCAAAAAGCGTGGATTCTTTAAAGAATATTTTGCAAGGACCGACACAGCAAAAAATTTGAGTTTTTAATAAATATTTTTCAAGGACCAACACAGCAATAAACGTGGACTTTTTAAAGAATATTTTTCAAAACCAACACAGCAATAAACGTGGATTTGTTAAAAAATATTTTTCGAGGACTAACACCGCAATAAACGTGGATTTTTTAAAGGATATTTTTCAAGGACCAACACAGCAACAAACGTGGATTTTTTAAAGAATATTTTTTAAGGACCAATACAGCAATAAACGAGGATTTTTTAAAGAATATTTTTCAAAGATCAGTACAGCAATAAACGTGGATTTTTTAAAGAATACTTTTCAAGGACCAGCACAGCAATAAACGTGGATTTTTTAAAGAATTTTTTTTTTCAAGGACCAACTCAGCCATAAACGTCAATTTTTAAAAAATATTTTTCAAAGACCAACACAGCAAAAAACGTGGATTTTTTAATAATATTTTGCAAGGACCAACACAGCAATAAACGTGGATTTTTTAAAGAATATTTTTCAAGGACCAACACAGCAATAAACGTGGATTTTTTTGAAGATTATTTTTCACGTACTAACAACACGCAATTTAATTGTTACGCTATTTGTGTAATACAATGACTGTATAACAAATTATTTAAAATCAATTTTAAATAGTCGCACAATTATTATGCAGCAGGAAAAACATTTCTTCGAACACGGCCACTACTAATGGGAAAATATTGTTTGCCATTGTTCATTTAAAAATTGTACTTTCAGATTTTAAATTATTAATGTGAGGTGGGGGTCCATTCCTGTAATGATATCATTTATTCACTGGTACACACAAAAATTTAAAATAATAGCTATAAATTTTATACACCACAAACTACAATGGTTAATGGAGACTATTAACAACAGGGGAAAATGCGACGACAAAAATTAATATATATAATTAACACAAACTCACCATGGCAATTCGCTGGAAAATGTTTAAAATAATTCTAATAAATCAAAATTTGATGATTTGTCTTTAAATTCTTAGGAGCTCTATAAACGACATTGAACTTCTAGGCGTATTGGTGTTGAAAATATGTATACGTCACCATCTACAATCGGTTATAAAAGGAATTTATAAATAATGTTTTGGCAAAATAGAAGCGTAATCGTACACCTTTCTTCACGCCCCAAGCTAAATCTACTGGAATTATTCTAGAATATTTTTGATTCCATATTTAAAATGGAATGTTACCAAATTGTTTAAGGGCCGCCACAGTGTAAATGTAGATATTTTAAAGAATATTTCACAAGTAAAACGCTAACAACACTTTATGAAGAAAAGAATTCAAGAATAGTACCTTATATAGTTGTGCCAACCTAGTTCAATTGAATGATCTAGTTCATTATGTAGTTCCTATTGATAATACCGTTGTATGGAAACCGCTTATGACTGAATTCATAGGTTAGTTTGTATGACACCACTTATAGGTTTTGTTTGGATCGAGGACAACGAAGTAGGAAGTAGTGTGTCCAAATCAATTGTTTTTGCATCATCTTCTTTAAATTATTCGCGTAATGAAATTATTTTCGGTGACATATACGAATTGTCAGCATTCATACGACACGATCAACCTTTTAATATACATATTTAAAGTGGTTTTCATTGACCTTCTGTCCTTTTATTTTGAGCAACAAAGTTTGAAGTTAATTATATTTGTATTATTAACTATTTTTATTTTTTCATTATTCGTTTACGTTTTTTTTTTTTTGCTTTCTTTATAGTTTATATATTTGTCAACACAATTAACAAAGGGGTGATTTGCGATCAATTCTTCAAACCTAGTACTTTTGAACGATATTCATATATTATCCGAAAATGGTCCTCATTATTATATATTGAAGCTTTTTTAATTAAGTGGACATTTTATTTAAGTAGAGATTGCTGTAATTATACCCTAAGGAGTGTATAAGGTTTGTTCGAAGATGCTTTGGAAATGTATATCGATGTCGACTGATACATTTTTACTTGTTACGAGTATTCATTATTCATTTACATTTTCATTTTCAACTATGTAAGAAATTACAAACATACTTTCCATGTAACTACTTTCCTTTATATGGCGCCTTACTGCCATCATCATGTTTTCCTAGCAACTGAGTTGTTATTATGTCAAAATGTTTGGCAATATGCTAAAGAAGATTCCAATTATACATGTACATATTCTGACTCTTTCCATAAATATATTCAAGAACATTATTAGATGGCTTTGTAACAAAAATACAAAATGTATTCATGTTATTGACAGCTAAATTCATAAGAACATGACATACCTTTTCAAAGCATAAAATATTAAAATGTTCATAAAGCTGAGATATTTTTATGACTTTCGATTTTTATATCAATAACACCTGTGTGGAAATCGTATATTCTTTTTTATATAAATTTTAGATAACTTACTTTTTGTGTGACTTTTCATGTAAGCAAACTGACAAACATACACCCATATAAACATGTTTTTTCACACTCACATCATGGCTGGTGTTGACAGATTCATTCATATTAGCAGACATGTCAGAAAATTTTGGAAATATTACAATTTCATTTAATTTTAGGGTTGGGCATGAAGTAATATATTAATTTTGTATAATGTGTCGTATACGTGTTGACAAAAATCATACGCATTGGTGTAAAAATTTAAATATTTCATACTTATTTTCAGTAAAAATATCCAATAATTTAAATTTAAGCATTTTCTTTGAAATTTGAAAACTTAACTTACAACCTAGTTACCAATTACTATAACTGCCATTAGTCTTTTCGCTTCAACAAATTTAAGCTTCCACACTACACTCTAATCTCTAATTCATGCTTCAACAAAGTTTTCTTGTCTCTACAGCATGCCTTTTACCATAAATAACTGAGGCAAATTGCATTAAACTAAATCCTTTCCATCCTTTTATTACTACCAACCACATTGGGGGCGGGTAAGATTTTGTGTTTCACACAACAATTAAAGCTTGCCTAATGTGAATTTTTGGCTTAGAGTTTTTGTAACTTTCAAGCAACTCTACTGCAATTTAATGCCACCAAAACAGACACTAAATGACAACAAATCTTTTTATAGTGGCATAAGCTATTAACGAAGCAAAATTATTTAAATCCTGTTGTTGTTTAGTGGAGTGAATTTGGATTTCTGAAGGATATTTTTAAGCACGCTACTTCGTATACGGAAACTTAATAATAAACAATATTTAATATGGTGAACAGTGAAAATTTGGATGTACCAATACCTATTTGAATAGATATTTTATTTCATTTAAGTACGAAACACGTTTTGTTCGTATTTAAAAAAAAAGACCTCGACACTTCAACAGAGGCCTACATTTTAAATTCCAGTCCATGTTTTTTAGAACGGTATGGGTATTTTGAAAATTTTATCCCCATTTTTTATCCACACTTTCCAACCGAATTTGGGAATTTGTGATATCAAAATGTAGAAAACTTTTATTCAAAGGATGTTACCCTACATAACAGTTAATTTTTGAGACATTTTATTTTAGGCCTTTTTATTCTCAGGGTGTAAAAAACTTCTTGTACAACATTAGTCGCATAGATCTACATTTTTCAAATAAAGTTACTATAACATTCAGAATAGACAACTAAAATAGAAACAATTTTGTTGAAAAGATACGTTTGGCTTTTTGATTTCAGCACATTATTTAGAAATCGAATTCATGATAACCATGGTGCAAGGAAGAAACTTGCTGTCAAAACATATTTTTAATCTAAAATAAAAGAATCTATGTGTACAACATCTTAATTTAAGCTTCGCGAGGAATATTTTACCGTTTTCTTCTAATGATGAATGAATGAATACTACGGCCTGAATTCGCCTTTTGGATCACATTTTAAATTCCCGTTGGTGATAACATAGAAACAATAGCACACTATTCAGTACAAGTTCTAAAATCCAAAAGCTTAGCTCAAATTTTACAGTTTTAGCTCTACTTGTTCACCCAATGCCAATGGTATTAAATGTAGAGACCATTCATACATTTAAAGGCGGATTTTAATAAATAATCTGATCCAATCTCAACAGTGATTCTCATACCAAATTTCATTTATCGATTCACTCAATACCACTGCTTCAATGTTTATTAGTATTTAATACTTCTAGTGCACCTATTTTACGATCACCTCTAACAATGAACCTGGCAAATAAATAAAAAATCTGAATTCCACTTCTATTCCTAACCCAGTACTAAATTTATTGCAATTTTGCACTTTTCACACACTACGTATATAATTCCAGCTTCATTGCCACACCCAACGTTAAATTTAATACCATTTAGTAAATTTCGTATTTCTCAAAAAATAAGCCAGCCCTCAGCACAATTTCAGAATTTGTATGCATTTAAAACAAATCTTTATCTAAACAACACAAACCCTCATACAACAATTCGAAATTCCACATATATTTTTTAACTTAATTTATTTCACAATTGGTAACCAAGCCTTAAAGGCCACTTATGTTACAGAAAATATGTAGCTTAACCTAGACTAGTACTCTAGTTAGACTAAATCATTAAATACAAATATTGAAAATAATGACGTTTCCAAAAAAATGTATAGCACTTAAGCTCCTAATTCCTATTTCTCGAAATCCCTAATTCCTATCCCTTCATGCAACACCAAACTGGTACCAAATTTAGTACTTATAATATTTATAAGGTTTAAAAATTACTTCCTTATATCCAAAACTATATCCCAACCGCGATTTACTATTTTTCGTATACATACGAATACGAATTTCCAAAACTTCCTCTCCATCTCAACTCTAAACGCCGATTGCTATACTTATACCGAATTTCTCAATTTCAGCTCTACCCCTTTACACAATAACAATTTTAACCAAATTCTGTGCCATTTAGTAATTTTCGTACAACCACATCCATATCTCAACCCTACGCACCAACAGCGGCTATAATACCAAATTTCCAAATTCCACCTCTCTTCATATTACCATTAATACTTTTCGTATGAAAGTACTAATTTCAATAACTATCTCCAACAGTAATTCCGAATTTCAGGATCACACCTCTATTCGTCCACCCAAATCTAAATTGTACCAAATTTAGTCCAATTTATTACTTTTCGTAACCATAAATACGAACTTCCAAAACTATCTCAAACAAATTTCATGATTCCAGCTCTCTGCGTTCAACCAAATCCAAATTGAACGAAATGTAGTACCATTTCGTACGTTCATACTCATAAGTACGAATTTACAAAACCACCTTAAACCTACACTCCATCCGTTCACCCAAATCCGATTAGAACCAAATTTAGTACCATTTAGTACTATTCATAATCAAAAGTACGAATTTTTAAAACCACCTCAAACCTACACTTCAACAGTAATCTTAATTTCAGATATCAGGATTCCAGCGCTATCCGTTCGCTCAACTCAACATTGTACCAAATTTAGTACTTTTCGTACCCATAAGTACGAATTTCCAACATTTCCTCAATCTTACACTCCAACGGTAACCTTAACTCGAAATTTCAGGATTCCAGCTGTATCTGTTCACCCAAATCTAAATTGTACCAAATTTAGTACTTTTCCTACACATAATTATGTATTTCCAAATCTATCTCAATCAATCAGTAATCTAAATTCCAAATTTCAGGTTTCCAGGTCTATCCGTTCACCCAAATTCAAATTGTACCAGATTTAGTACCATTTAGTACTTTTCGTACACATAAGTACGAATTTCCAAAACTACCTCAATCCTACACTCCAAAAGTAATTTAATGCCACATTTCAGGATTCCAGCTCTATCCGTTCACCCAAATCCAATTTGTACAAAATTTAGTACCGTTTAGTACCTTTAGTACCCATAAGTACGAATTTCCAAAACTTCCTCAATCCTTCACTCCATTAGTAATCTTAATTCCAAATTTCAGGTTTCCAGGTCTATCCAAATTGTACCGAATTTAGTACCATTTAGTCCTTTAGTACACATACCTTTACCTTTCGTACAAATATGAATTTCAAAAACTATCCCCATATCTCAATCGTACACTTCAGCTATAATCTAAATTTCAAATTTCCGGTTTTCAGCTCTATCCGTTCACCCAAATCCAAATTCTACCAAATTAAGTACCATTTAGTACTTCTCGTACACATAAGTACGAACTTCCAAAACAATTTCCTTATAATAACACCACTTCCAAACTTGATTCCTATTCCAAATTTCAAGATTCTTGCTATAGCCGTTCAAAATATACAATTGGTACAAAATTTAGTAACTTTTAGTACTTTTCATGCACTTATAGGTCGAATTTCCAAAAACCCTTTAGTACATCTTTCTAAATCTCTATCAGTGACGTTCAGTTAACATTTCGGAATTCTAGTTCTTCCCGTTTGTCTAGTACAAAGGGTACCATATTTAGTACCTTTTAGTACTTTTCGTACCCTTCTAGGTCGAATTTTTCGAATTTTTTTCACCCCTCCACACCAACAGCAACCCACACTCAAAATTTCAAGCTTCTAGCTTCTGCCGTTTCGTCTGGGAGACGCTCTGTCAGTCACTCACCCACTTATCACTAAGCTCTTTTATATAATAAAATTTTCAGGAATATTGTTCAAGGACTTCCTTAATAAAAAATGTCGAATTTTTAAGGAAATATTTTGTAAGGACCACCCTCAAAATAAAGTTGGACTTATTTAAACAATTTTAACAATTTTAAATTTAAAGGTCAGCAAATTCGCCAGTAGTTCGTGTTATTAATTACTGGATTACGGAAACGTATACTTATTGTTAACACGTATACGTCACCAACTTCAATAATAATGCATTTTGTTAATTTATTTATTTATTTATTCAATTTAACATGTATAACAAAGCCAACAGGCCAATTAATGAAATACAAAATGCTTAAACCAGTGACTCACTACTCCAACAAAAGGACAAACGTCCAAAATAAATACAATAGTAACGTAATGAAGGAAAAAAAAACTTAAAAAAAAAACTTAAAATAAAGTACTATTAATTACTAAAAAATTAAAATTAAACGCGTATATCATAAATGAAAAACACAATGCATCACACTGTGAGGTACTACTCTAACAAAATGACATATTCAGCATGTCCGGGGTAAGTAAGTAAATAAAGGAAATACTACAATCATTCTGAGATCAAAAAACTCGCTAAAAAAAGCATTCCTACGTTCATCAATAAATGCAAACTGAAGCATACTATAGAACAAAAATACACAAAAAATGCATTCAAGCAGGGCTTGTGAAATGGTGAATAAGTCGTTTATAGAATGTGCTAGGGGAAATGCTAAAAATCTTGAGTTCAGTGGGCAGCATGTTGTACAACCGTGCCACACGAACCAGGAACGAAACATCCATCAGATGGTGTACAACTGGGATTTGAATTTGATTGCGCCTAGATAACGAGCCAAACACAAATCCGTTTACTAAGAATAAGGGACATTGAAACTTCAGAAATTTAAAAAAACTCAGAAGCAAACGCGAATCAATGTAGGACTGAAAAGAACAGACAAAAAACCTAACCACATAAGGTTCCATATGAGCACGGGGATTCAGCCTGAATACAAACCGCAAAACTCTGTTAATTGCTATAAGAATCAAATGCAGGTTACCCGAAGAAGTACCAGTATACACCTCAATACAGTATAGGAACACTGGCAAAACCAAGGCATGAGCCAAACGCTTCCTAACAAAAAACGGCAGGGCCAAATCCGTGGCATAAAGCGAACGCAGAGAAATATTAACCCGGGATATAACCATATTAACATGACTGGAGAAGCAAAGTTTGTCATCAAGCAGAACACCCAGACACAACAACTCCGAAACAAAATCAATTCTCGCATTATTGTAAACGACAGTCACACAGCAAAGACACAGGACGTGCATTTATTGTCTGTTAAATTATTGCAGCAGCTTTAAGTGGCTATGGGATGGGTTATCCTAGGCAAAGGAAGGTAATTAACCACATTTTTCTTCCCGTGGGACTTGGCCTACAAATAAGTGTGCCAAATTTTCTCGAAATCGGTTCAGATTTGGATATATCCCCCATATATATTTTAGGCCGATTTGAGGTATTTGAGGCACGAAACACGCTATACGAGTATATGTCAAATTTTAATTAAATTTGGAATGTGTGACGGTGATTAGTCTAGAAATAAGTGTGCCAAATTATATAGAAATCAATTCAGATTTGGATATAGCTCCCATATACATATAATTTGGGCCGATTTTAGATATTTGATGCACGAAACACGCTACATATGTCCAATTATGATGAAATTTAGAATATGTGACGAAATTCGGACTAGCAATAGGTGTGACAAATTATATCGAAATCTGTTCGGATTTGGATTTAGCTCCCATATATATTTTACATATTCACAGTGGTGTAGGGTATTATATAGTCGGCCCACCCAACTTTGATCCTTCCTTATTGTTTTTTTGTTTGCAAAGTGATTTTTTTCAAGTCACTGTAAACAACACAAGACATGCTCGTATGTCAAACTGTCCTGAGTATATTTATGCTAAAAATGTTCAAACTTTCCAATGGAAATGTAAAATGGCGCCTGGCACGCAGTATTGCCTGGGCCAGAAGCATATCGACCAGCATAATTATGTTTTATATAATTTTTCTCTGAATTGGAAAACTTATGGGCCAATTTAAAATATAACAATACAATTTTGAATAATTTTATCAGTTAAAATTAATAATTGTTAGCAATAGCCAAAAATAAATGATCCACATTATTGCCGTCATCACAAAAATTGGTCTATTTCCAAATTATGGAAATTTTGAAAATGTTTGGTAATGTTTCAATATTGACAATGACAAATTTATGTTCCAAAGAATTTTTATGGAAGAAACTTACGCTCATTGGTAATTTTGTTAGGGAACTCGCCACAATATGTTTTTATGTATTTTTTGTACAACAATGTCTATGTGTAAAAAAAATCAATAAAATAAATTTTCTCTTTCGTTTGTCAATGTCCCCAATTGCCATTGGCCAAAAGAGATCACACACAAGATTGTTGAGACTTCTAAAACAAATGTTTATTGTTATCACTTGAAAGCTTAAGTCGTAAAAAATAGAGAAGTTGTACAAGTGCATAAACATTTTGGGCTTGTAAAGTAGACAATTTTGCGTAAATATTGTAAAAGTTCTATAAAATTGAACATGCATACAGAATTTCCATTTTTTATATCCAGAAAAAAAACTCTAAAAATAGTATTATGAATAAGTGAAAATTCTATTACAAAGGGACTAGGTCAAAGCGGATGGGAGGGCGTATAAATGATGTCACAACTTATACGCCACATGTCAATAATTGTTTATTTCAAAATTCCTTTATTTTCCAAGACACTAAAAATCAATGTGCCAAGCATAACAAATTTTAATTGTATGCATTTTAGGGGGAAACCCCTAGTAAACCCTTCATTCATCTGCCAAAATGAAAATAGTTCTTCCTCCCCAAGCAATGTCTGCTACAAAAATGTACACATTGTTTCAAGGAGAGTGCAATGGGATGACGTTTTACCAAGCCTTCGTTTTCTTTTTTTAACTTTCTTCTTTTTCCCCAACTTTGTCTTGAACAGTGATAAATTATTTGGAAATTAGTTGAAAACATTCTTCACGATGGCATTTGTCAATGATATTTTGCAACAACAAAAATGTTCACCAGTAACTTTTTCCTTTTTAACATTACGAAGTAATTAAGAACTTGTGACAGACTCTTTTTTAATCAAGTTAAAAGTAAGCCATGCAAAAGTAAAAAAAAATTGAGAATTAATTATATAAAGTTTTAGGTAAATTTTTTTTAAATTTAATAGCAAATATTACAAACAACTGTATATGCGATAGAACGGGAAGAATGTTAAAAATTGAGAAACATTTCTTCTAAAGGCAGAAGACCATTTGTTCGCTTTGCTTTCGTGGACATAACACCCAAAACTTGTCATAGAAACGTTAAACACGTTGTCGGATTTTGTATATGTCCAAGGGTATAAGTTTTAAATCACGGCCTAAGGCCGGCTATTTTCGCCCAATCTTAATTTGAAAACAAAATTATTAAAACTGACAAATTATGTTCGCCACTAAAATCGCTTATAAGTCCCAAACATTTTGGACCCATGTTTTTTTTTAAAAAATCAAAGAAAAAAATGACAAGTAAAAAAGCATTAAGTTCGGCCGGGCCGAACTTTTCATACCCTCCACCATAAAATATTCATTCCTGTCCCCAACTTTAAGTGAGTACGTTAAAATGTCAGATAATGCACATAAAATGCTTCATTCGGGAGGCCCTTTTTTATGGTACCTATATCTAACTGTTGACAATTTTTGGTGGGCTAGAAATTGGGAGGTACTGTTATATAGGGGTTATAATAAAACATGGGCCTATGTTGACAGTTTTTGATGGGAGCCTTTAATGTCAAATAACTCCTAATTCGGTTAAAAAATTTAGCTAGAATCCTCAAAATATCGAAAATCGGTACGTAACGTGGGAACTTCAAATGTCATTAACAGCTAGTTCGGAGGTATCTGGGCTATACGAAAATATGAACTTAAATGAACAATTTTTGTTGAATTTTAAATTTCAAATTACAGAAAGTTCGTCCAAAAAATAAAGCTAAGGTACGGAAAATCGGGAGGTTTGTTTTGGGGCTATACAAAAACATGGACCTACGTTCGGTTAAACATTTTAAATAAAATCCTCAAAGTACCGAAAATCGGGAAGTATTGTTATATTGGGGCTATGTTGAAAATTGTTGATGCAGATGTGTGGTGACCACTACAACCTTCAAATGTCAAATTACAGTTAGTTCGGTTAAAATTTGTAGCTAAAATTGCAAAATTACTGAAAATTGGGAGGTACCGTTATATGGGAGCTATATCAGAACATGGACCTATATTGACAATTTTTTATGGAGAGATGTTGTGACCACTAAGAACTTCAAATGTCAAATTACTGCTAGTTCGGTTTAATATTGTAGCTAAAATTATCAAATTAGTGAAAATCGGGAGGTACCGTTATATGGGGGCTTTCTTGACAATTTTTAGTGGAGAGGTGTGGTGACCACTAAGAATTTCAAATGTCAAATGTTCAAATTACAGATAATACGGTTAAAACTTGTTGGTAAAATTCTCAAAATACCTGAAATCGGGCGGTAACGTTATATGGGGGCTATTCCAAAACATGGACCTATGTCCACTAGTTATCTAAGTTTATTGACATTTACGAACCCTAAATGTCGATTGATAGCTAAATCGGTCTAAAAATGTAGATAAAAACGTCAAAATGTCGTAAATCAGGGGTACCGTTATATGGGGGCTATACCAACACGTGGACTTAGGTCCACAACTTTTGTTATATAAGTTTAGTTACACTTAAGAACCCTAAATGTCAAATTATAGGTATATCGGTCTGAAAATGTAGCTAAAAACGTCAAAATACCGTAAATTGGGGGTACCGTTATATGGGGGCTATACCAAAACGTGGACCTATGTCCACAACTTCTAATATATAAGTTTATTAACGCTTAAGAACCCTAAATGTCAAATTATAGCTACATCGGTCTGAAAATGTAGCTAAAAACGTCAAAATACCGCAAATCGGGGGGTACCGTTATATGGGGGCTATACCAAAACGTGGACCTATGTCCACAAGTTTTGTTATATAAGTTTATTAATACTTAAGAACCCTAAATGTTAAATTATAGCTAAATCGGTCTAAAAATGTTGCTGAAAACGTCAAAATACCGCAATTCGGGGGTACCGTTATATGGGGGCTATACCAAAACGTGGACCTATGTCCACAACTTCTAATATATAAGTTTATTAACGCTTAAGAACCCTAAATGTCAAATTATAGCTACATCGGTCTGATAATGTAGATAAAAACGTCAAAATACCGTATATCGGGGGGTACCGTTATATGGGGGCTATACCAAAACGTGGACCTATGTCCACAACTTTTGTTATATAAGTTTATTAATACTTAAGAACCCTAAATGTTAAATTATAGCTAAATCGGTCTAAAAATGTTGCTGAAACGTCAAAATACCGCAAATCGGGGGGTACCGTTATATGGGGGCTATACCAAAACGTGGACCTATGTCCACAAGTTTTGTTATATATGTTTATTGATACTTAAGAACCCTAAATGTCAAATTATAGCCAAATCGGTCTGAAAATGTAGCTAAAAACGTCAAAATACCGTAAATCGGGGGGTACCGTTATATGGGGGCTATACCAAAACGTGGACCTATATAGCCCATCATCGAACTTGACCTGCCTGCAAACAAAAGACGCATTTTCCCCAAATTTCAGCGCCCTATCTCCATTTTTGTGGATGCTAGAGTGATTACCACAGACGGACGGACGGACGGACGGACGGACGTGCTCAGATCGACTTAGAATTTTACCCTGATCAAGAATATATATACTTTATAGGGTCGCAAATGAGTATTTCAATGCGTTACAAACGGAAAAACAAACTTAATATACCCTCCATACTATGGTGGAGGGTATAAAAATTTGGCGGTTGGCAATGTTAATCATTTAATTTGTTCCAAGTAGATTTGTTTACATCAATTTTTGAATATGATATCTCTCAAATGGCCGCCTCTGGCGTTGATGACGTATTGTGCCCTTTTTGCAGCATTTTCCATCGTTTTTGCCAACATTTCGGCCGGAATAGCGGCTATTTCTTCACGAATGTTGTCCTTGAGCTCTTCCACGGTCCTTGGCTTGTTAACGTAAACCTTTGACTTCAAATATCCCCACAAGAAGAAGTCAGGCGGCGTCAAATCGGGCGAACGCGGTGGCCAGTCCAAATCACCACTTTTCGACATCAAACGGCCCGGAAACAAATTCTTCAGAAAATCGATTGTTATGCGACTTGTGTGCGGTGGAGCGCCAACTTGATGTGAGAGTTATGTTCATTGGGAGTTTTGTCACGACATTGAACAGAAGACTCTTTAAAGCTCTTCTACAGACAGAAGACCTTTTAAAGGTCTCACAATAGATTAGAAACATTTTTGAGTTTTTCTTGAAACAGATGTTTAAAATCCCGACCAAAGGCCGGCTTTCTATGTTTACTTTTAATTTGAAAAAAAAATATACTTAAAATGACAAATTATATTACTCACTAACATCGGACATAAGATCCAACACGTTTGGACGTTACGTCATACTTCAATGCGGATATAGCTCCCAAACTTGATGTGGGAATTATGTTCTTTGGCAGTTATGTCACGGTACCGAACAGAAGACCCCTTAAAGACCTTTTAAAGGTCTTCAATAGACGAGAGACATTCTTAAGTTTTTCTTGAAACAGAAGAACCTTTAAGAGCCTTTTAAGAAGAGAAGACATTTAATGCCTTCTAGAGACGGAAGACATTATAAAGATAATCTATAGACAGAAGCGCTGTTGAAAGTCTTCTCTAGAAAGGAAAACAAAGAAGTTTTAATTTCTACAATAGGGAAAAGACCATTTGAAGGTCATCTAAGGACAGAAGACTTTTTAAATTGCTGACATTTCTTATTAAGTTTTCGTTGGGAGCGCTGAAGTTTCCCCAACAGCAATTTGTTGCTATGGGTATACGCATTGATATAGCCCTCATAGAACTGTACCAACCGATTTTCTGTATATATTACATTGAATTGGCTTAAATTTCGTATAAAGTCTTCGGAGCACTAAACTTTTCCTAGAAATTTGTCGCTATATTTCTAAGTTTTAATATCGCCTCCATAGAACGGTACCTCCCGATTTTTGATATTTTCAAGGTTTAAGCCACATTATCGCACAACAAAACGCCTGAAATTTTGTATTTAGACTTCATCAGAGGTATCAAAAATTCCTACAAATAATTGTTGGTATACGGTACGGACCGATTTTTTGTACTTCGTGATATGAAAATCTGACAAAGAAGATTTTCGGACGGAAATGAAGATACAAATATTTTATTCGGAAAAAAGTTTTAAAACAGGGCAATGTTTTGACACTATTGCAGAGGAGCTAAGTACTTTCATAAACAAAAAGAAGCTATTTATTCAATTTTGCTTTTATACAACTTGTGAATGGTATATAAAGTTCGGCCTGGCAGAACTTGTTTCTGTTAGTTAAGCGTGGTGTATACCAAATAAAATATAATTGAAAAAAAAAATAAGTTTCAGTGTTTTATTTAGAAATGCACTTAAAGCTAGGAAATAATTTGTCGCTTAGCCTCAATAAATATATTCTTTCTCATGATGGAATCTACCAAATAAAACGCTTGCCGTTTAATTTTACCACCATTTATAATTTAAATGCAAGCGTTTTATTTGAGAGATTCCATCATGAGAAAGAATATTTTTATATAGGCTAAGTGGCAAATTATTTCCTAGTTTTAAGTGCATTTCTAAATAAAAGACTGAAAATTATTTTTTTTTTTAATTATTTTTTTTATTTTTAACTCTTTAGTAAATAATTTTTTTTTTGACCACAGAGAACAGAATTATAGTCAATTTAGGCCGAGAATTTAGATAAAAACTTTAAAGTGCCAGAAATCGTGTAGTACCGTTATATAAAGGCTATACCAAAAACTGGACTTATGTCCATTATTTTTGGTGGCGAAGTTACTGTACCATTGGGGAATCCAAATGCCAAGTTACAGTCAATTCTGACTAAAAATTAAGATAAAATCCCTTAAACACTTGAAATCGGGTGGCACCACTATATGGAGGCTATCTATATCAAAACTTGGACCTATGTCAACATATTTTGGTGGAGAAGTTTCTGTACCATTGGGGACTCCAAACGCCTAGTTACAGCCAATTCGGCCTCAAAATGAAGGTAAAATCCGCATAATACTTGAAATCGGTTGGTACCTCTATAAAGGGGCTATACCAAAACCTGGACCCATGCTCACAATTTTTGGTGGGGCAAAACTGAAGATAAAATCCTCAAAATACCTGAAATCGGGTGGTACCGCTATATGGGGGCTGTAGGAAAAATTGGGCCTATATTCATGTGTTGTCATCCAAATCTGAAAAGTGTGCAAAGTTTTAGTCCGATTGGTCAACTGCAACTGTGTCAAAATTGAGTTACCAGATTTGAAATGCTATTTAAATAGAACACCGTTAAAACACTATAAAATGGACCAATATTGGTTTTGATTCCATATTCATGTATTGTCATCTAAATCTGAAAAGTGTGCAAACATTCAGTTCGATTGGTCAACTGCAGCTGTGTTAAAAATGAGTTACCAGATTTGAACTAAACGGGCCAAAGCAAGTTAAATAAAACATTGTAAAAAACAGAAATTACAATTTACAGCATGTTGTCTGCAACAAAAAAAAAAAAAACAATCGAATTGGCTACATAAATGAAACAAAGATTATTTAGGATTTTATTGTAATGAAATACAGTATGACCATTATTTTGTACGGCATAAATCTAGAACCCATTCGTCAAATTTGAATTTAAATTGAAATGACAATTTTATTTCTTCACTAAAGTTCAGCAAAAGAATAAAGTATTTGTTAAATATTGCAAGTAAAAGCTCACCGTACTCTTTACGGTTAAATGTTGGTCCAGTCAAAATAGACATGAAAAAGCAAAAATTCCCACAAAACAGAATTTTGGCGGAGAGTTAGGTTATGCTATAAGAATCAACGTCCTAAAAGTCCCCATCGATCACAAGTGTGCAAAAGAAGTTATTCGGGGTCAAAAGTAAAATTTTAAGGAATTTTTAGGTATTCGGATTTTTTTTTTTTTTTTTTTTTTTTGAAAATGGTTGATCTAATCAAAAAGTTTGGTAGTTATATTTTTTTTCCTAAAAGGAAGAATTCTTGAGATATAACTGTTCTAAAAAACACATAATTTTTATGCACATATTCAGTTGAAACGGCTAAAATAACCGAAGTAACCGGGTCTGTCCTCCCAAAAAATATATGTTTCTTTGAAGAGCGACATTATACCTATATTTTAACACAAATTCCAACAAAATCGGAGCGAGTTTAGTAGAGTAATTTTATGCAAAAATAGTCCATTTTACCCACATGTGTAATCGAAAGCCCAACAGGAACGACACCATCGAAAACTCTCCGATTTGTTTGAACTTTTGTCCGAAGGTAGGGTTTCATTGGCTGCGGATCCGGTTCGTCGATTATTCGACCCGAAAGGCCAGATTAAAAACGGGGTCAGACCCGGTTCTACTGAACCGATCACTGCAAAGTCGATATCGTTTAAAAACTTATGGAAATACCTAACACATAGTGTGGTTATTTTTCTTCGCCTTATAATGTACTTACGCGGCTTATTTTTAATTTGACTTTAAGGTCGCGATATCTCGAAAATAGCAAGTCTTTTTTAATAATCAAGCAGACCATTCTTGTAGATAATTGTTAAATCTTCAACTTCTACCTTAACCGGCTTTTGCTAAGTCTTACCGTTTTTGAAAGAAAAAAAAAAAACACTGAGCAATGCCTCCAAAAATCTCTTTTGAACTCGAATAAATTTTATACACACATGGGATCGATGGGGACTTTTAGGACGTATAATATGCAACGTCCTAAAAGTCCCCATCGATCCCATGTGTGCAAAAACCTTAAACCTTAGCTCTCCGCCAAAATTCAGCTTTGTGGGAATTTTTGCTATTTTCCCCTTATACGCATATCCATTTTGACTGGGCTATGTATGCTGCATACTTTTAGAGAAATCGCTGCTGCAAACAAAATCACTCTACAGACCACATTTATTGCCCAATCGATGAAAACAGTTTACCAGTTCTTTACAGTGGCTAAAAAAGTAATCGTACACAAAATTGTGAAAATCGGCTCAGATTTTAATATTAGCTATATGTATAGGGCCATGGAAACTTTGAGGCCCCAATAGCACATGTTAACATATTTCGATTGTCCTCAAACTTTGGCAATCTTAATTTTTAACAAAGCTTAACATTTTAGGAGAGAGCCCATAAAAAATTCGACATCGATTTTTTTTCTTTGCGTTAAAACCAGTCTAGTTTACAGGTTAAAATTCTAAGTTGATTTAACTATTTCCGTCTCTCCGTTCGCCTATTGAAATCAAGATACAGCTCGCAATTTTCAAGATAGAGCTTTGCAATTTGGTGTAGAAGTTTTTGTTATTCCTATTTGGTATTGCAAATGGGATATATCGGTCCAAGTTTTGATAAAGCCCCCCTAGAACGGTACGACCCGATTTTTGGTATTTTGAAGGTTTTCGCATCATTTTCACACCGAAATGGCTGAAATTTGGTACTTAGTCTTCGTTGGGGGTATACAAATTTCCCGAAATTTGTCGATATAGGTCCACGTCTTCATATAGCCTCCATAGAACTGTATCTCTTGATTTTCGGTGTTTTGAAGGTTGTGGCCTTAATATTCCTCCAAAATGGCTGAAATTTGCTATTTAGGAGTCGATCATCGATAACAATTATCGTTGAGTGGCGTTGCCAGTTGTCAAAATTAATCCACGTATGGCAACACTCAACTGAAGTTGCGAATCTCAGTTGACGAACCGACTATTTTTCAGCAACCACCAATTTTCAGTTGCAGTGAACATTTTCGAAGAAACAAGAAGTAAAATAGAAGAAAAAATAAACATTTTGTTAACAATTAATGATTCTTTGCATCATTAATTAATTAATTTTGTGTATCAATATGGTGAAAATAACGACAAAGCAACAGTTCGAAATATTAATTGATAAACTGAGTGAAACTCCAAACTTAGCCAGAGGAGTTCGAGTTTTTGGTGAAACCAAAGCCACAGGGGATGAAGCGTGAAGGTCCATTTCTGACAGTTTAAACAGCCATGGGCCTCCAACACGGACACCTGAAGAGTGTCAGAGAGTCTGGATTCACTTTAAAGCAAAGTTGAAAAAGAAAACGGCTCAAAAATAACGATACTTCAACGCCACTGGTGGTGGTCCATCACAAGAAGTGAATTTATCGCCTTTGGAGCAGACAGCAGCAAATCTTTTGCAAATGACGAACATCCTCCTTGGGACCCATAATGTGCATATGTGTTCCATCTATACAGCCAACTACACCAGGGAATTTCGTTTGTTTTGTCTTTTTTCCTCCTCCGTCAATTTCGAAACGATCCAATTTGTCCTCTATCAAGTGGACAACTTCCTTCAATAAGCTCGACAATGTAGATTGAGCCATGCAATTGTTGAAATCATTGCCATGGGACTTTTGGAAACTTCCGTCCGCAAAGAATCGCAACGCTGCGCACACTTTTAAAAGTGGGGGTATTGCTGTTGATCTGCAACTTACTTTGAAGTCATCCTTTAACGTTTCCACAATGTAAACTACGGCATCCTTTGGCAATCGAAAATACCACTTAAACCTGAAATAATTTACTGATTATACAGATCTTTCCACATGAACATCAACTCACAGTGCAGATGGCAATTCCAATGGATTCGACTTGTCCCTCAAATTTATTCTAATAGATGCAATGTCCTGTACATTTTCTTCATCATCAAAAAATAATTCCACAGAACTTATCATTTTTTGGGACAGCAAATAAAACTTGACGATCCGAAGATTCAATGGCCAGGTTATATTCCAATGTTGGGTTGTTTTCCAAATTTGCTCCAAAATTCAGCCAAAATATTAAAATATTGTCCAGAATACACAAATTATTTTTAAAATAGTTTCTTTTTTGGCGAATAGAGGTCACAAGTTTGAAAAAACACTGATCGATAACATGTTTATCGACCACCCGGTTGAGTTGACATTAATGGTACAACATTTCATCTCAGTCGGGCAGACAACTGACAACGCAACTCAAGCTTAGTGGCAATACAATTAGTCTTCGTTGGGGGTATTAAACGTCCCATATGAAATTTGTCAGTATATAGTCTCCATAGAACGGTACCACCCGATTTTCGGTATTTTGACGATTTCTGCATCATTATCACACAGAAATGGCTGAAATTTGGCACTTAGACTTCTTTGGGGGTATAAAACCTTCTCACTGGTATAGATCTACGCCTTCATAAAGCTCCCATAGAAAGGTACCTCCCAATTTTCGGTATTTTTAAGGTTGTGGCCACAGCAACCCACCGAAATGGCTGTAATTTGGTATTTGGTCTTCATTTGGGGTATTAAAGGTTCCATATGAAATTTGAGACTATAGTCTATAGAATGGTACCATCCTATTTTCGTAGTTCTAAAGGTTGTGACGTCAATATCCCACCGAAAGACTGAAATTTGTTATTTAGTCTTCAATGGGTTTATAAAATATTTCAGAAGCGAATTATCAGTATAGGTCCGTGTGTTCCTATATCCCCCGTTGAAGCATACCTCTTGATTTTTGGTATTTTTAAGGTTTTACCGAAATATGGGAAATTTGGTATTTAGTCTTCTTTAAGTCTAAACACATTCCGCCAGAAATTTGCAGGTATAGGTCGACGTGCCCCGTCCACAAGAAGGGAGATAAGACTGTATGCTCTAACTATAGGGGCATAAGTCTACTCCCTATTGCCTACAAGATCGTGTCAGGGATATTGTGCGAACGACTAAAGCCTATGGTCAACGAGATAATTGGACCATACCAATGCAGCTTTAGACCTGGCAAGTCCACCATTGACCAGATATTTACCCTGCGGCAAATCCTAGAGAATACCCAAGAGATGCAGATCGACACCTACCACCTTTTTGTCGATTATAAAGCAGCCTTCGACAGCCCGCTGCGTTCAAAGGTATTCCAAGCCATGTCTGAATTTGGTATTCCCGCAAAGCTCATCCGGCTTTGTAAAATGACTTTAACTGACACGAGGTCCTCAGTTAAAATAGGAAAGAACCTCTCCGAAGAGTTTGGTACCAAAAGAGGTTTCAGACAAGGAGACAGCCTTTCGTGTGACCTCTTCAACATCCTGCTAGAAAAGGTTATACGAGAGGCAAACGTCAAAAGAAGTGGCACAATCTACACCAATAGTCACATGTTACTTGCTTATGCTGATGATATAGAAATCATGGGCCGATCAGTAAAAGAAGTAACTGATACCTTTATAAAGGTCGAAGGAGAATCTGCTAAAGTGGGTCTGGCGGTAAACGGTGAGAAAACCAAGTTGATGGTGTCGACGCGCAATGCGTCCATTGAGCTCGGACCGACTGTGGAAGTTGGTTCCTATAATATTGAGGTAGTAAAAGACTTCGTCTACCTCGGCACCTCCGTAAACACAACAAACGACATCAGTTGTGAAATAAAAAGAAGAATTGTATTGGCCAACAGATGCTACTTTGGTTTAAGTAAGCAGTTTAAAAACAAAGCGACATCTCGTCAAACAAATATAACGCTCTACAAAACACTGATACTACCCGTGCTGATGTATGGCTCCGAAGCCTGGGTACTTGCGCAAGCAGACATGGCAGTGCTTGGTGTGTTTGAGAGAAAATTTCTTCGAAAGATCTACGGACCAATCTGCGTTGACGGTGAATATCGACGTCGCATGAACCACGAGCTGTATCTGCTATACAACGACATCAATATAGTTAAACGTATCGAGATGCAGCGATTGCGTTGGCTAGGCCATATCATAAGAATGAGCGATGATGAACCCGCTAAAAAGGCGTATGAATACATGCCACATGGCGGTGCACGCAGAATTGGCAGGCCAAGGAATAGATGGCGAAAACAAGTGGATGATGAGATGAAAAGGCGCGGTATTCCAGAGTGCAAAGCAACAAATAGAGAGGAATGGAGATCTCTTCTTAGTTCGGCCTATAGAACAAGTGTTCTGTAATGGGCCAGCTAAGTAAGTAAGTAAGGTCGACGTTTTGATATAGCCCCCATGGAACGGTATTTCGATATTTCCAAGTTTAGCCACATTGTTTTACCGAACTTGCTGAAATTGGGTATTTAGTCATCTTCATAAACGAAAGAAAACTAATTGTTCCATTTTACTGCAATACAACTCGTGGTGGAGAGTATAATATGTTCGTCCGGGACGACTTTACGCCGTTCTCACTTGTTTTTAACCCTCCGTCATGCACATGTATCTGGCCAGATATTTTACGAATTCAACTGCGATTTAAATATATTTCTGATTTAGCTAGGGACTTGAGTCTCCAGGTACCCTCTACAAATATTGTAAGTTATCGTTTTATGAAAAAACACTTTAAAAAAACAACAACAATCTAAATTTATGTAGAGTTTTTCATCTATACATCGTATACGTAGCGCATGTATCTGATCAGATACACACACATTTTGCTCCAATCCGGTATGCCTACAACATTCGAAATCAGATTATACATGTTTTAGGTGCTTACCTGAAGCTTTGTGAGACTTTTTTAATCAAGAATTAATTAAAACTTACTTTATAACTACTAAATTTAAATGAAATGAACTTTATACCAATTCTTGTTATTTTTTGACATTACGAGTAAACACAAAAATACAATTTTTCTTGTTTTATTTCTCATATTTTTTAAGCACGTACTAAGAACAAAAAAAGTGAAAATATATACATATCTGCCTGGCGTGATAACAATACAAGAATATAATATTATCACTAAAATAGCATATTTTTCGTATAAATGTACTGAAATACATACTGCATCTGGCCAGATACATGCGCTACGTACGTGACTATCGGAACATGTGCATGACGGAGGGTTAAATAAAATATATCACAACTAATGCATTATTATAGCTGCCATAACACAAAGCCTGAGTTTGATTGTGGATTTGTAGTTGGTCGGATATTAAAATGTCTGGTCTCCACCTTCACCCCAGTGAATGAAAAACTAGCTTGAATACGATTAAAAGCAAAATTCTTCAACATCTGCTTTATTTGCGCTCATGCTCCCACTGAAGAAAATAAGGAACAGACCGAGGATATATTTAACGAGTGCTTAGAAGAAACTTAAAGAGCGTACAAACCAACGTGAAGATCAGATAATACTTAGCGGGTTAAATGGACTGAAACTCTTGTGTGAAATTGGTAAAAAATTCAATAACGTAGCGGTTAAACAACGGAAGTAGTAGTACTACATAAGTAGGTTTCATTACATTTTAGTTTGTGTGAACTAAATTTTCCTTTCCTGCTTCAAAAATGTCTTTGTCATGCTAGATAACTTTTTGGTTTTGGCCATAAGTATTATACATTACATCTCTGATATTTGATAATTAAATTTTCACAATCATTGAAAAGAAGTTCCGTGGAGAGCGATTGTCCAGGGATAGTGGTATAGGGTATCCCATGGTCTGCTCCGTCCGACTATAGACTTTTCTTACTTGTTATTTCCTACTTTTCTCCATAATCCAAACCATATTCTTTAATTTTCATGTTAACTTTATTAACCACAAATGCCACACGGCCATTTTATAGAAACATTTACTACTTCATTGCTAGGATAAATGGTGCCACAAAACAAGGATGAATATTTTCTCACAAAATACAAAGAAAAATATTAGAAAAAGGTCTCAGCCGATATTTGATAAACGTTGACAGAATTTTCGTTTTATGACTTATGAAAACGCACTTCATTTTATGCACCCAAAACCTATTTAGCCAAATCAATAAAAAATCCTTTTGGGTTATGTGTGATTTGGTTTCGTTTTTATGACAAAACCAAATCTTTAGTGGTAACCAAAAACCATTTTTGTGTTGTGTGTGCAGAGAAGGCAACTCTTTATTTCAGTAGATTTGAAATGGACATTGGTTAGTTCGAAGGGATCAAAATGCCGTAAAATGTTATGGGCTCATAAATGTTTTTGGTCATTTTGTTAGCAATACTTAGAATTTCGTTGTGAAGTACTACTAGGGAGAAAAAAATGGAGAAAATAAATTTCACATGAAAAGTTCTCAGAATTATTATGTGGTTTTGTTCATATTTTCAATAAATAAAGAAAAAAGCAATATTAGTTGTTAAGGGTTTCATATTGGTGAGCGTATTTGTCAAATACCATTCTAGTTTTAGGATGTGTTATATTTTTATGAAGGTAGCTTGCGGTTTTGGTTGACACAAATCAGTATTGTAACATTGCTCAATATTTGCCAATTTTCAGATTAAAATAAAAATATGTAATCGTGTGTGGTAGAGAAAAGAAAGGGTAATCAAGAAAAAAAATTATAAATTGTATGTAAGCCAAAGTCTTCCGGTCTTTGAAGCATTATTGGTTCCTATAGAAAGAATATCACGCAATTTCTTCAATAGACCAAAGAAGATGAAGAACTCTGGAGGTCTTATATATATAAAATTTATCCTCTTGAAGTCTTCCATAGATATATGAAGACCTCGTCAGATCAGAATAAAATGAGGTTTTCTATAGACAGAAGGCATTTTCATAGACCAAAAAAGGCCTCTTGAGTACTTTTATAGACCGAAGAAGGCCTTCTTTACACCCAATAAGACCTCTTGAGGTCGTCTGTAGAGCGAAATAATACAGTGGTAGATTAACAGTGAATGTTTGATTTTATTTCGAAATTATTACGTCTATTTATACTAAATCATAATTTACATTTATAAGAATATAATATCTAAATACTACATTAATTGTATTTGTGTGAGTGTACGCGTGCGGGATCATATTCCAACAATGTTAAAATCGACCGAAGAAGACCACCTGAGCTTCTCTATAGACCAAAGAATACCTATTATGGTTTTCTTTAGACCGTAGAAGATCATTGATATATAAAAGAAGATCTCTACAGATCTTCTATAAACAGAAGAAGCTTTCATGAAAATTTCTGTAGACCAAAGAAGGCCTCTTGAGGTATTTTATAGACCAAAGAAGTCTTCTATAGACCAAAAAAAAGATGTTGCCTTCTATATACCCAAGAAACCTTTTGAGGTCTCTATAGACCGATACAGACCACTTGAGCTTTTCTGTGGACCAAAGAAGAGCTCTTTTAAGTTTTCTGAAAACAGAAGAAGTCGTCCTGAGAACTCCTACAGGCCAAAGAAGATCCCTTACAAACCGCTACACACCAAATAACACATTATGTGATCTTCTTTAGACCGAAGAAGACTTCATAGACCAAAGAAGACCTCTTTAGATCTTCTATAGACAAAAGAAGTCCTCTCAAGAACTTCTACAGATCGAAGAAGACCTCTTGTCGCCTCCTTTATAACCAAGAAAACCTCTTGAGGTCTTCTATAGACCCAAGAAGTTTTCCTATAGACCACAGAAAACATCTTGTGGCCTTACATAGACAGACGATGCTTTCTTCAGAACCTCTATAGACGAAAGAAGACCTCTTGAGGTCTTCTATAAACAGAAAAAGTCCTCCTGAGAACGTCTTTATACCCAAGAAGACCACTTGAAGTATTCTTTAGAATGATGAAGACCACCTGACCTTTTTAGTAGACCAGAAAAGACTTCTTGAGGTCACTATAGACAAAAAAAATGATCTTGTGAACTTTTGTAGAACATATCGACCGTCTTTAGACCAAAAAAACCTCAGGAGATACTCTATAGTTGGGAGTCTTCTTGAGGTTTTAACAGTCAGAAGAAGAACTCTTGAAGTAGGTTATAGACAGAGGGACATATCTTGAGGTCTTCTGCAGACAGAAGAACCCCTCTTATAGACAGAAGAATTCGTCTTGAGAACTTTCATTGACCGAAGAAGACATCTTGAAAGCTGCTTTAGACGGAAAGTAACCTCTTGATGCCTCCTTTAGTCTAAAGAAGACTTCTTGAGGTCGCGCTTAGACCGAAGACCTCTTCTATAGATCTAATAAGATCTTTTGAAGTCTTCTACAGACAGAAGAAGTACTCTTGTGAACTTTTTTAGACCGAAAAAATCTCTTGAAAACTGTTATAGACCGAAAAATACCTCTTAATGCCTTCTTTAGACCGAATAAGATCTCTGGAAGAGAACTGGATCGAAAAATGCTTCTTGAGGCCTTCTCTATACCGGAAAGGGTCTTACTTGGCCTTAATATATAGTTAGATCGAAGATAAGAGGCCATCTTCGTCTACAGTAGACCGATGAAGACTTCTTGAAGTCTTCTATAGACTGATGAAGACTTTATTAAGTCTTCTATAGACTGAAGAAAACCTTTGAGGTCTTCTATATACCAAAGACATCATTTTGAGGTGTTCCATAGACAGAAAAAGCCTCTTGAAATCTTCTGTAAACCAAAAAAGACCATCTTAGCTCTTCTATAGATCACAGAAGATCCAAAAAATTGCGTTTTGCCTTGATTTTTTCTAGAGAAAATGTGTGTTGAATACAAAACGCGGTTATTGACTGGCTTGCGAATGAGGTACTTGAAACTAAGGCTGATATAGTTAATATTGGAACTGAACTAAGTTTGAGAGTCATTCTTTTCGATAGATATCGGAGTTGGTAGCGTTAAAACTGCTTAGAGCCTTCGGACCAGGGACGTACGCAGGGGGGGGGCACGGGGGGCCCGGGCCCCCCCCGAAATGGTTTGGTCCGACAAAATTTTTTTAGCTACTTTAACAAATTATTACGATTTTTTCTCTAAAATAATTTTTGTTTTTGAAATTTGAAATGAAAACTGATATTGTTCTGAAGGTTCTGTACTGAAAATGTACTTTGTCCACAAGTTGTCTAAGAAATATTTAATCTTTTTGTGTGAATACTCTTTTTAGAGAAACTTCCAGTAAAACTGAATTCCTGCTTTATGCCATGCCAGTGTTTTGAAATTCTGTAATGAATATAAAGGTCTTGAGGCTTTAAACTCATTTTGTATTTAAAACGATTACAAATTCAGTATTGTGCGGATTAGAAGTACATAAAATGAAATGTCTATTGGACAATATGTACGACATACCAAAGATTTTTCGTGGAGTATATCTCGAAAACCATCTAGAAAATTGTTTTACTGCCTTAATCAAAATGTTGTATTCCTAGTTTATATCAATTTGTTGCTAAACAGTGGAATACAATAATGGAGAAAAATGTATTGTTGTGTATTATAAGGTGATAATATCTGCTATAAATAGCATGCCAATCTGAATTTTTTCCTATCAGTAACAAATTTGTAGCTGAAAACAACTGTAAACGAAATTAATGCTTAAACTTTGGTTATATGGTATTGTACTAAAATATGCTGTTATTTGTATTGTAAATCACGGTGCTGTTGAACCAACTTTAAATGAAAGAAGCTTAGATGAGAAAATAAAAAAATCGCAATTTTAGGGTTTTTTAGGTTTGGACGGTTTTTCTGGGAAACCAAAAGCCATATCAAAATATAACTAAACAAAATGTTGTAGCAGTGAAAATTCTCTACAATATTGTTTTTGTACGACATTTTCGTGGGTTTTACCATTTTTGAAATATAGAAGTTCAAATTGGGACAATTCACTGAGTGACAATTCTCCTTATAAAACAATGTCATGACTACAATTTTCTAACTTAAACTTACAACCGAGTAAAAAATTACGAATCCCAATCTTGTAGAGAATTTTCACAGCTATAGGACTTTCTGTAGTCCCATTTCGATAAGACTTACCGTTTTAAAGCAAATCGTGCAAACCTAACAAAAAACCCAAAAATGTGACCTGAACTTCTTTATCTCAAAAATGGTAAAACCTAGGAACAAATCAAAAAAATTTTCAAAGTTACAACATTTTCTTTAGCCCCATTTCGATAGGACTAGCGGTTTCCAAGCAAAATCGCGAATACCTAAAATATACCTAAAAATGTGAACTTATTTCAAATTCCCTCCAGCGATTTTTTCTTGTTTTTGGATTTTTCTCATCTATGAACATTGCTGTTTCAGAATCCTCAAAAACTTCCCAGTTGTAAACTCCTTTCATTTAACGTTGGTTCAAGAGCACCGTGATATTGAACCATCACGATAAAAATTTACCTAATCGAAATAATGTTCTTAGACTAATCATATGTTTTGACGAAACCCGCGTCAAACAATTTGGAGTCGATTTATTCCAGTTCCAGGCTCGTTCTCATTATAACTCTCGAACAGATCAGCAGATTTGGTCCAAATTTTGGATCGCACAATATTTTGTACGAACTTCCTTAGGGCACCAGACTTCAAAATGTTTCCCTAAAATCTTGAGCAAAGTCCAATTCGATTTTTGCGAGAGCTAGAGTAGGTTCGAATATGGATTATATCGATTCACTCCTTCAGATACCTCCAACACAAAATTTCAATTATCCGATTTGACCGAAACTATAAACATCCTAAAATTACGTACATATATCAAGTACCAAGAGGGTCTATTTGGGACAACATCTTCGGATACATCCCTCACAAAAGTTCAACATTAGTGTAGTTTAAGGGCTGTTCGATGAGCCATTGCACTTTTTGACCAATGGTACTTCTAGCGGTCTTGTATACAGCGATATTGTATTTTTAGTGCGTAAGTCCATGGTATGTCAGGATTGGTCCAAAAGCTCTAAATCTTACGCCGCACAGTGGTTCAGAATCGTTTTTTCCTGGCCAAAATTCTGTAACTTTTGAACGGATAGAGATATATTCATAATTCTTTTTTTGTTTGTCAGATAACACAATCAGCTTTCAGACGAATTATAAGCGGTCAAGTTCGGTCTGGTAGTTGCAGAGAAATTCAAGGTCAAAGTTAAACTTTTGAGTTTTTTAACTATTTTTCATCAAAATATGAGTGTTTTTGTGGTTTTTATACCTTCCTATGTATTAAAGATGGTCAAATACCAACAAATAAACAAAATAATTACAAAAAAAAACTAAAAAAAAAATCGAAAAAATGTCGACAAATTTGTTTAAAAAATTTGTAAAAAAAAATACAAAAAAAAATTAATTTTTTTTTTTCAAAAATTAAAAATTTCTCCTTGGGTTTTAATAAAACGTATATAACTCGTGTAAAAACTCATATACTCAAAAAAGTTGTAATTTATATCAAAAAACTGTAATTCGTATGGAAACAGTATAGAAAAACACACATTTTTACCCATGTAATTTCAATAAATTGGAAAAAGTGTTAAACGGACGGAACGGGACGGGTACACAAGTATATATGAGCTGGAAGAGGAGACTTTCGGGCATCTTTCTGTGAAAACAGAACTTTGTTCCATGTTGTTCCACAAAAGTTCTAGTCCACTAAATTTGGAATTTCATAAAATTTAGTACGCGAGGAAAAATAAAATAGATCATGTTGTGTAAACGCTACGGTAATTTACTAAAACGATTTTTAAAGGCCACAATCCTACCTACCTCATAAAAAAACAGTGAATACAATAACTGTTATAGTTTCAGAGAAATAGCTTCGTCTTTCTACAGAAATTTGCAAAAATTACGTATTTCCCAAAAATGGGGAAAATGCTCGTCTTTAGGGGCACGCCACGCCCACACCTTCCAATATTTGGGCCTAATTTTTTGGTTTTCTTAATTTCAACATGTTTACTATCGAATCCCATATAGATATTAAATATCTTTGGCAAAACAAAATTTTGATTTTTGGCCAGGAAAATCGATTCCTGAACCATTGTGCCCCGACCAACTAAATGGACTATATGAGTCGATACTTTCCGGTGTCGGTTGTACAAAAGTGCAAAAATTTTGCGCTTTCATAGAAGTCACATTTTTGAGCACAACATAAGCATTGATTCGTAACGCCAACAATCGTGAAGTTATATATCTCTGTAGGCAAACCCGACTGTTACCTTTTACTTGTTTTACAGAAAACAAAAGTTATGAATTTGCATCAGTTTGTCTCCGCTGGGCCGACAGAAGTGATTGGTCGTTGGAAAGTTTTAAAGGTCATCGAGTCCATAAACATCTAGTCGTACAATTAAGATAGAAATAAGCGGGAACAACAACAATTGATGTATTAGATGGAGTTTTTCGACTTAACCTATCTCTTTAGAATTTAGCTAAAATGTTGCCGAGCTCTTTTTAGAGATATTTTTTCGACCATGTTTTTGCGTAGTCTCAAACAATACTTCGAGTTGGATTCGGAGTCTATGAGTCATAGATTGCAACGCCCGGCTCCTTTCACGGACTCTATCACTTCTGGTAAAATAGTAAAGTTTTGGTATTTTATGACATTAAAGAATGTTATTTTCTTACAATAATACAAGACTTTTTTAATGGCACTGAAGTTAGTGTGTGATATATGTACTTTAAAGAAGAAACGGCGTCGGATCGAACTGTTTATATCCTCCAAACACTTTCGACATATTCGCGAATGCAATCCCTGTGTTCGAACGTGGATCTATTTTCACCACTCTTTTCATGGAAGTTCTCCCACCAAAAGGATTTCCAAAATCCATATTACTGACGATATTTTTAAATACTATGCTAATAGCCTCGAATTACAGAAAATCTTTCGAAAGCTATTCGCTGCGGGATTTAGAACCCAAAATGCCAAATAAGGGCTAATGTGGTTGAAAAATCTGGGATACACCAAAACGTACATCTATATGGGTAATATTCATTTGAAAGATTTTTTAGTTATTGCTTCAATTCTTTTTGATAATTTGGTTAAAAACTTTAGTATGGAAACTATACCGAACGTGGTCTGATATGGTTCGTTTTCAATTCTAAACATCCAATGACTAGTATATTATAAGCAGTTCCAAATTTCAATCCTGTATCTAAAATATTGTGATCTCCCTCTATTGAATGTATATAGTTTGTGGTTATTGAATATACATAAAATCAACTAAAAACCCTTAAAAATATTTATTTATTTATTTAAATATTTATTATAATTAAAAATTATAATAAACTTATAGCTAACCCTTAAAAATAGCTTTACGTAACGATACACAACATTTTTAATTATCATGATTTTTGGTCAAGTTGGGCCCCCCCCGAAATAAAATCCTGCGTACGTCCCTGCTTCGGACCATTATACTCGTATCAGTAAGTAAAGACTTATGTTTTGTGTAATCAGGACCACTTTCTTACATTAAATGACATAAAAAATAAGACAATGTTTAATTAACAGGATCTTGAAAATATTATTTTACAGCAAAGTTTATTGGCAATAAAAAGCTTTGAACAGATACACGTTTCCATGCTTAAGTACATATTTATGGAAGTTGCATGCAAACCTTATAATCCCGCTTAACACAAGTTTCCAAAACAATAACATATATAGCCTTAAAATGTAAATAAGAAAAAAAAAACAACAAAAACATCAAACATGGATATATCACTCATACTGAAATTGTCATGGTCTAACATTAAGTGTGTCTGCGTAATCGATAATTTGTAATAATTATTACAAATTATTACTGAATGTTGTTTTTTTACACAAATGTTCAGTAAAAGAGAATGAATTGAGAAACTTGTTTTGAAATATTTATTACTGAGAACTTATAATTTTTACTGAAGGAATTTTGTTCAGTAACATTTTGTAGGTTTAGGCAGTGGTCAAAAGTTTATAACATTCAAATATCATAATCGTAAATATTAATCAAATTGGAAAATTTTACTGAATGTTGTCTTTTTATTTTTTTCCTTTGGAAGAGTATAAAATGCTTAACTCTCTAAAAAGAAGTTACTGAGTAATAGTTACTGAGAAAGTACAAGGACAAACCTATTGTTTTCAAAAAAAGAAAAAAAAATCAAAAACAATTTTTGGTGAATAATAATGTCCTTGATAGCCCAAAAAGCCCAACCCACAATGTCCCTCTTTCAAAATTTAAATGACAATGTATTTTATATGTGGTGACGAAACTATTCAGAGATGGTACGTGCGGATGGTAAAATACACAAAATTTTCAGGGTATAGTACCAAGTGTCAAAAAGTTGGAAATTATGATTTGA
The DNA here is from genome assembly GCF_047663935.1 of Musca autumnalis. NCBI lineage: Eukaryota > Metazoa > Arthropoda > Insecta > Diptera > Muscidae > Musca > Musca autumnalis. The sequence continues at coordinate 19,279,859 of NW_027411866.1, read as the reverse complement.
AACACTTCTATCAAAGCAAAAAGAGTTTTGAAATTCGTTTTTCTTTCAAATGAATTTTGCAGGACCCCCAACCATGCCACCAACTCGAATTTTATACTGCGTTACGACATCAATGACTTACAACATTTTGAGTGGATTGTAAATTCAAGTAAACGTCGTTATCGTGCCATCCCTGTTGACATGTCATTAACAATACAAAAAGAATAGCACACATTTTAAATGCGTAATTAAAAATATATAATGTGCAGAATAAAGACAACAAAACAAATTAAGAAATTACAGCAAAAAAGTTCAAAGAATTTTGAAAGCTCAAAAGCAAAATAAATGCTGTTTGCTTCATGTCAAGAAGTTTATATTTATTTATAGGTATACATAGCTGAGTTCTGCTGAATGTTTCCAAAAGCTGGGGATGCAGGAATTCCCGTTAGATATATTGGGTTGTTAAGAGATAGTCCCGGAGTGTCATAGTGCCTATTATCCCAAACCTGCACCTGGAAATACCTTTATCGAACATTGTTACTTTTATTTATCCATTATCAAAATTATTTCAAACTTTTATTGTACAATATCTTTTAAAATGTGCGAAAAAGTCACCCCCTAACACTTCCATCGAATGTTTATTCCATATGTATGTGTTGTTATTTTTTTATAAAATTCCACATAATAAAAACTCATGTTTATTACTACCCAAAGCGGATTATTTTAACAAGTCCATTGGGATAAATTTCAATAAAACGAATATTAAATGCATAACAATTACGCGTATCCTATAATACTCTCTTGTTAACATGTTCCTCTAGTGAATCCGCACTTAATGCCATTGAATATGAGAAGGAAAAAATAAACATTTCTTAAAGTACGCCGTATATATGCCTGACCTTAAAAACGGAAACATCAACTTATTATCGTTAAATTTAAGTGTTATTAATATTAAGGAATCTAAAATGTTAAACAACAGCTATAAGAATAATAAAAACTTAATAAAAGAACAAAAAAAATTGGTGAAAATTAAATAAAAAGCAGCTTAGGAAAAATTGAAACATATTAGATAGATAAATATTTTATTCAAGGTTTTTGTCTTCCTTCTCTTTTATTACCTTAGTATAAACTACTAGCAAAATGCCCGCTACTTCGTATGGGGAAATGGAATAATATAAAAATAATCAACATATAATATGAAAATGGTGAACACTGAACATTTTTATGTATTAATAATACCTATTTTAATTGCATCCAGAAGGCCTGCGGTTCGATTCCCAGGCCAAGCAACATATAATATTCCACAGTAATGTAATACTTCTCTACAAGTGGTGTCTTAAGACACGCCGTTCGGACTCGGCGATAAACAGTAGGTCCAATATCGCTGAGCTAATACGAATCTTAGTGCACTCATTGATATGAGAGAAGCCTTTCTTGTCCTTCTGGGATGTTTGTGGAACAATTATATTATAAAAAATGAAAATTTTATCCACATTTTCCAACCGAAATTGCTCCAATTTCGGAATTTGGGATATCAACATGTAGAAAACCGTCTCGTTAACATAAAGCCAATAGTACACTATTCAGTAGAAATGGCTGATTTTCATAAAAAATTTCATTTGTCGGTTCAATCTTCAATATTGTACGACCATATCTAACAGTGAACCTGACAAATAAATAATTAATCAGAATTGCACTTCTATTCTTTAGCCCATTACCAAATTTATTGCACTTTAGAACTTTTCGCACACTAATTATATACATAACTCCAGCTTCATTGCTACACCCAACACCAAATTTAGCACCATTTTATACTTCTCGTATTTCTAACACGACCTGAATAACTCAGCCCTCCACAACCTCCATACCTTATTTCAGAATTTGTATCCATTTCAAAAACCCCTTTTCCAAACACCAACACAGATACTAGTACAAAAATTCGAAATTCCGGTTATATCCCTTTATACAACACCAAAACGATATCAAATTTAGTACTTATAATAGGTATAAGCTTCAAAAATTACACCCCTATATCCAAAACTATATACCAACCGCGATACTCATTTACAGCTCTATATGTTCTCCCAAACATCAACTGATATCCTTATACCGAATTTCACAATTTCAGCTCTATCCCTTGACAAAATAACAATTTGAACAAAATTCTGTGCCATTTAGTAATTTTCGTACACTTATGATACGTATATCCACAACCACATCCATATACCCAACACACCAATGGCGACCATAAACCAAATTTAGTATCATTTAATATTTTTCGTACGAAAGTACGGATTTCAATAACTACATATTTCTATCCTCCACTCCAACAGTAAACTTAATTCTATATTTCAGAATTTAAGCTCGATGCGTGCACCACATGCAAACTGTAAAAAAGTTAGTACCATTTAGTACTTTTTTACGCAATAAGTACGAATGTCCTAAACTACCTCAATCCTATACTACAACGGTAATTCATTTCCAAATTTCAAAATTCCATCTCTATCCGTTCAATCAAATCCAAATAGTACCAAATTTAGTACCTTTTAAATACGAAGTTCCAAAAATACCTCCATATCTCAATCCCACACTCCAACAGTAATATATATTCCAAATGGGAGGATTTCAATTCCATCAGTCCTCCAAAACCGAAATCGTACCAAATTTAGAACCATTAAGTCCTTTTGGTACACATAAGTACGAATTTCCAAAACCATCTTTATATCTCAATCCTAGACTTAAACAGTAATATTAATTCCAAATTTCAGGTTTCCAGCTCTATCCCTTCACCCAAATCCAAATTGTACCAAATTTAGTACCATTTAGTACTTTTCGTACACATAAGTACGAATTTACAAAGCTGTCTCCATAAATCAATTCCACACTACAACAATAATCATACTCCAATTATCAGGATTCTAGCCCTGTCCGTTCACTCTAATCCAAATTATACCAAATTTAGTACTATTTGGTCCTTTTCGTACACTTAAGTACGAATATCCTAAACTACCTCAATCCTATACTCCAACAATAATCTTAATTCCAAATGCCAGAATTCCAGCTCTATCCGTTCTCTAAAATCCAAATTGTACCAAATTTAGAACCATTTAGAACTCTTCGGTACATTAGTATGGTAACTCAAAACCACCTCCATACCTCCATCCTCCACTCCAACAGTAATCTTAATTCCAAATTTCAGGATTCTACCTCCATCCATTCACCCAAATCTAAATTGTACCTGATTTATTACCATTTAGTACTTTTCGTACACTTCCATATATCAATTCTACACTTCAACTGTAATCCTTATTCCAAATTTCATAATTCTACCACCATCCATTCACCCAAATCCAAATTTCCAATACTCGAATTTTCCATACTACAGCAATAATCATTATTCCAAATATCACTTTTCTAGCTCTTTCCGTTCACCAGAATCCACATTGTACTAAATATAGTAACATTTAGTATTTTTCGTACGAATTTCCAAAACCACCTCCATATCTCAATCCTAAACTTCACCAGTAATCATTATTCCAAATTGCACGTTTCCAGTTCTATCCGTTCACCCAAATCCAAATTGTACCAAATTTAGTACCATTTAGTACTTTTCGTACACATAGGTATGATAACTCAAAACCACCTCCATACCTCCACTCCAACAGTAATCTTAATTCCAAATTTCAGGATTCTACCTCCATCCATTCACCCAAATCCAAATTGTACCAGATTTAGTACCTTTTAGTACTTTTCGTACACTTCCATATCTCAATCCTACACTTCAACTGTAATCCTAATTCCAAATTTCAGGATTCCACCTATTTCCGTTCACCCAAATCCAAATTGTACCAAATTTAGTACCGTTTATTATTTTTCGTACACATAAGTAGGAATTACCAAAACTACCTCAATCCTATACTCCAACAATAATCATTATTCCAAATTTCAGGATTCCACCTCTTTTGTACCAAATTTAGTACACATTAGTACTTTCCATACAAATAAGTACGAATTTCGAAAGCTACCTCAATATCTCAATCCAACACTTCAACAGTAATCCTAATTCCACATTTCAGGTTTGCATCTCTAACGTTTACTTAAATCCAAATTGTACCAAATTTAGTACCATTTAGTTCTTTTCGTACACATATGTACGGATTTACAAAACTACCTCCATATCTCAATTTCACACTTCAACATCTGAATTCCAAGTTTCAGTTTTCCAGCTCTATCCGTACATCCAAATTCAAATTGTACCAAATTTGATGCCATTTAGTGCGTACACATAAGTACGAACTTCCAAAACCCTCATATCTTAATCCTACGTTAATCTTAATTCCAAATTTCAAGTTTCCACCTCTATCCGTTCACACAAATCAAAATTGTACAAAATGTAGTACCATTTAGTACTTTTCGTACACATGAGTACGAATTTCCCAAACCATATCTTTTTATACACACCACATCCCAACCTTGATTTCCATACCAAATTCCACGATTCTAGCTAAATTCGTTCAAAATATACAATTGGTACTAAATTTGGTAACTTTTAGTACACTTAGAGGTCGAATTTCCCAAAACCCTTTGGTACATCTTTCTAACTCTCCATCAGTTACCCTCATTCCAAATTTCAGAATTTTAGCTCTTCCCGTTTGCCTAATACAAAGGGTACCATATTTACTACCTTTTAGTACTTTTCGTACCCTTCTAGGTCGAATTTCCAAAAACCCAGCCTTATCTCACGCCTACACACCAACAGCAACGCACAGTCAAAATTTCAGCTTTCTAGCTTCAGCGGTTTCGTCTGGGCGATGATATGCCAGTCAGTCACTCACTCAGTCATCACTAAGCTCTTTTATATATAGATATATAGATGTATATAGGTATGTGTTGCATTAAATGTTTAATTATAGATGTAAGTTTTGTAAACCATCTTTATGTACAAATCTTAATGTAAGCCAGATATGGATTTAATAAAAAAAAATATTAGTTAGATAATATTTTTCAAAATGGAGTAGGTCCCATACCTACTTAGGACCACTTGTAGGGAAGTTTTTCATGGCTAAAATACTCAGAAAATATAGGCCAGAATAACATTAAAGGGATTGCCAGCGCCGAAAATTTGACTTTCTGAGTACAAGGCGGACGTGCTTACCACTGCACTGCGCTGGCTCCTTAAAGAGTGGATAAAATTCAAATTCAACGGATAATAAAGACATTTCTTCACGTCCAATTTATTATTATGAATATCCGTCCCGACCCTGCAATTACATCCTTTAACGTAGTATACTTTTGTTTAAATAAGAAGCTCGATCTCATCCTTCCTCGCCGGCCAGAATCAACCTTCCTCCATAGAGTTGTGATGCTGCTGTCAATCTCTCTGAGAGCGTTAATGTTGGCTTGGTGGCGAACTTGAACATTAACTTCTTTGAGCTCGCTTCTAATGACTTCTGTTGCCAATCTCTGTATACCAGTGTTAATTACTGTTGTGTTTCTTGGCTATTTTTGGGTAAAATTGTGTTTCACTGTCAGTATCTTAAACAATCATAGAATTCTGCTGCGGGATTTCCGGGATTTCTTCTTAGAATACTCAGACACTTTTGCAGATTCTGCGGTTGTGGTGGCGATTTTCATGTTTATTGCCCTCAGTTAACGGATTTTTGAAACAGTTTTCTTTGTACAGTGCTCCTTAAGGCATATGCTCATCTTCGTTGCTTGCGAGTGGCTACAATTCTCAGAGTCAAGTCTGAGTCTTCCTATAGAAGACCACATGGTCCTCCTATAGAAGACCACATGGTCTTCCTATAGAAGACCACATGGTCTTCCTATAGAAGACCACATGGTCTTTCTATAGAAGACCACATGGTCTTCCTATAGAAGACCGCATGGTCCTCCTATAGAAGACCTCATGGTCTTCTTATAGAAGACCTCATGTTTTTCCTATAGGAGACCACAAGTTCTTCCTATAGAAGACCACAAAGTCTTCCTATAGAAGACCACAAAGTCTTCTTATGGAAGACCACAAGATCTTCCTATAGAAGACAACAAGTTCTTCCTATAGATGACCACAAGGTCTTCCTATAGAAGACCACAAGGTCTTCCTATAGAAGACCACAAAGTCTTCCTATAGAAGACCACAAGGTCTTCCTGTAGAAGACCACAAGGTCTTCCTATAGAAGACCACATGGTCTTCCTATAGAAGACCACAATGTCTTCCTATAGAAAACCACAAGGTCTTCCTATAGAAGACCACATTGTCTTTCTATAGAAGACCACAATGTCTTCCGTTAGAAGACCAAATGGTCTTCACATAGAAGACCACAAGTTCTTACTTTAGAAGATCACAAGGTCTTACTATAGAAGACCACAAGGTCTTCCTATAAAAGACCACAAGGTTTTCCCATAGAAGATCACATGGTCTTCCTATAGAAGATCACATGGTCTTCCTGTAGAAGACCACATGGTCTTCCTATAGAAGACCACAAGGTCTTTCTATAGAAGACCATAAGGTCTTCCTGTAGAAGTCCACAAGGTCGTCCTGTAGAAGACCACAAGGTCTTCCTATAGAAGACCACAAGGTCTTCCTATAAAAGACCACAAGGTCTTCCTATAGAATACCACAAGAACTTCCTATAGAAGACCACAAGGTATTCCTGTAGAAGACCACAAGTTTTCAAGTAGAAGACCACATGGTCTTCCTATAGAAGACCGCAAGGTCTTCCTATAGAAGACCACAAGGTCTTCCTATAGAAGACCACATGATCTTCCTATAGAAGACCGCAAGGTCTTCCTATAGAAGACCACAAGGTCTTCCTATAGAAGACCACATGATCTTCCTATAGAAGACCACATGATCTTCCTATAGAAGACCACAAGGTCTTCCTGTAGAATACCATAAGGTCTTCCTATAGAAGACCACAAGGTCTTCCTATAGAAGACCATAAGGTCTTCTTATAGAAGACCATATGGTCTTCCTATAGAAGACCACTAGGTCTTCCTATAGAAGACCATAATGTCTTCCTATAGAGGACCACAAGGTCTTCCTATAGAAGACCACAAAGTCTTCCTATAAAAGACCACAAGGTCTTCCTAAAGAAGACCACATGGTCTTCCTACAGAAGACCACATGGTCTTCCTATAGAAGACCACATGGTCTTCCTATAGAAGAACACATTGTATTCCTACAGAAGACCACATGGTCTTCCTATAGAAGACCACATGGTCTTCCTATGGAAGACCACATGGTCCTCCTATAGAAGACCACAAGGTCATCCACTAGAAGACCACAAGGTCTTCCTATAGAAGACCATAAGTCCTTCCTATAGAAGACCACAAGGTCTTCCTATAGAAGACCACAAGGTCTTGCTATAGAAGACCACATGGTTTTCCTATAGAGGACCACAATGTCTTCCTATAGAGGACCGCAAGAAGACCACAAGGTCTTCCTATAGAGGACCGCAAGAAGACCACAAGGTCTTCCTATAGAAGACCACAAGGTCTTCCTATAGAAGACCACAAAGTCTTCCTATAGAAGACCAGAAGGTCTTCCTATAGAGGACCGCAAGGTCTTCCTATAGAGGACCGCAAGGCCTTCCTATAGAAGACCACAAGGTCTTCCTATAGAAGACCACAAGGTCTTCCTATAGAAGGCCACAAGGTCTTCCTGTAGAAGAGCATAAGGTCTTTCTATAGAAGACCACAGGAACTTTCTATAGAAGACCACAAGGTCTTCCTATTGAAGACCACAAGGTCTTCTTATAGAAGACAACAAGATTTTCCTATAGAAGACCACAAGGTCTTTCACTAGAAGACAACAAGATCTTCCTATAGAAGACCACAAGGTCTTCCACTAGAAGACCACAAGGTTTTCCTATAGAAGACCATAAGGTCTTCCTATAGAAGACCATAAGGTCTTCCTGTAGAAGACCATAAGGTCTTCCTGTAGAAGTCCACAAGGTCTTCCTGTAGATGTCCACAAGGCCTTCCTGTAGCAGACCACCAGTTCTTACTATAGAAGACCACAAGGTGTTCCTATAGAAGACCACAAGGTTTTCTTATAGAAGACCACAAGGTCTTCCTATAGAAGACCACAAGAACTTCCTATAGAAGACCACAAGATCCTCTTATAGAAGACCACAATATCTTCTTATAGAAGACCACAAGGTCTTCCTATAGAAGGTCACAAGAACTTCCTATAGGAGACCACAAGGTCTTCCTATAGAAGACCACAATTCCTTCCACTAGAAGACCACAAGGTCTTCCTTTAGAAGACCACAAGGTCTACCTTTAGAAGACCACAAGGTCTTCCTGTAGAAGACCACCAAGTCTATCTATAGATGACAACTGGGACTTCATGTAGAAGTCTACCAGAAGAGAACCAGGACTGCTTATAGAAGACCACCAAGACTTTCTATAGGAGACCACAAAGTCTTCATATAAGAGACTACCAGATCTTTATGTTGCTGCACAACCAAGTCTTGTAACAGATTTCTTTCTATAGAATACCACCAGGTCTTTCTGTAGCTGCTCACCAGGTTTTCTGACAGGGGTCCATTAAATCCTCTTCAGAATATAGACAGGTGTTCTCAGAAGATCACTAAGTATTCTTCTAGAAGACCATCAGGTCATAAAGAACCACCAAGTATATTTTAGAAACAACCTGATCTTTCTATTGAGGATCATCAGGTCTTCCTATCGGTTACCATTTGGTCTTCCTATACCACCTAAGGTTTTCCACCTTAATCAGAATGCCTCGCTGTTAATCAGAATACCATACTTATATCCGTTTCCGCAAACATACACTATGAAAATATCAATTTAATCTTTATTTTATATGTCTCTTTGCTGTGTGTTACACTTCTTGTGCATTCTTTGCTCGATTAAAACTTGTGTATAATCGGCTTAATTGATGAATAAAGTGTTGATGCGGGAAAAATCAACAATCCTTTTCATATTCGCTATTTTTTATTTCTCCCGTACCACCACACACTTCTTTTGATCGATTGAAAAAAACAGCTATTTGTTCTTCATTCTGCTCCTTAAGTTTAAATGCCATAATGCGTTACATGGGAACAATAAACGCCTTTTGTATATTTTTTCTGTGTGGAATGATGGATAAGGTATAAAGCTGTTAAAGGTGATGATGATGGATGTTATGAAGTTTTTCGGGAGTATTGCTTTTAATATGAAAATCAATCATTTGTGGTTATTTTGTCTTTGTAAAATAACTTAAGAATGCATTAATTGATGGAAAATTGTGAATGCGATAGACCGCATCACAATGTTAACAATTGCAATGACTCGCCTAAATTTATGCATCACACATGAGAAATGTTAGGATTCATTAGGTATGACTGAAAGTATGCATGACACTTTAGCAGAAGACCATTAAAGTGAAAGAGGGTCATACAAGTCAAGTCACACAACCCATACCTTGAACTGATAAATATGTTATCACACCATGGGTTTTTTACTTTTGTTCTGTAGCTTTTTTCACATCCAAATTTTTGTGCATTTCATGTGATACGTATGAAAATGTCAATGCAACAAACTGATATGACAATACACATTGAAAACGTGATTCTGTTTTAGTCTTTTCACAATGTTAATGCCTAAAAGTATGCATTACACTTGAGCCAAAAGCCATTCCTGCAAATATCTGTGTTTGTTTTTTTAGAGTAAGGAATTAATTACTTGCAAAACCACCACTTTTTACAATCATCCAAAATATTTAGCCTGTAATTAATTGTGATTTTTGTATTCCTGCAGCTGTCCCCTAATCTGTTCTGCATATTCCCCAATTTCAAATAATTGCAATCATTTTTTTATTAAAATCCAATTGCTCTTTTTACCAATATGTTTAAGCCTAATTGCTTTGATTTTGAGTTTGTTGGTTTACGGATTTTCTGTGACAGAGGAATGGGCGTTTTGAATCGAATTTGAAAACGGAATTTAATTTTGTTTGATTGAAAAATTCCCTCTTATATTGTTTGTCACATAGAGAAAACTATTGCCGCCCATACTTTTGTTAGATATCGTAACCTGAAATGACCAAAGACGTAACCCACAACGACATAAATTTACAGGAGAAGCTAAAAACATTATAAAATGAAAAACTCTTTTATAGAATATCAATCTTATGAGGGCCAGTATTTGGGATATTATCAATCATGTACGAATGAGAGTAAGTAATGAAACTAATAAGGCCACAAATACTTGGTTGTAGGATCTGTCATTACAACAACATCTGCAATATTATTCCATTTTCCAAAATGCCATTTCTTGAATGGGATCGTCATATATTTTAGATTTATATATCAGATTCCGCCAAAAAAAAAAACAAATTTTGATTTTTATGTGAGTTACGTCTTCGGGCATTTCTGGTGACTATATACTCTCAATCACCTGCTCTACTCGTCCATTGCTTTGAATCATTAACCAAGCATTGTTGTTAAATTTGTAGTTTATTTGAAATTGAAATCCAACAACGCTGCTAAATTCCATACATTTTATTTGCCAGGTCAGGCTTGACCTGGCTGAACACACACACAATGACCCAGTTTGCCATGGTGCTGGGAAATTGGTTGCCATTTGGAATGAATGAAAAAGAGTTGTTTTTAATTTATTTCAAGTCATGTCCGCTAATGGATTTGTTTTCGACTGCGGTTAACTTGTTTATTTTTGACCAATAATTATTTTGGAAGTCACTTCGCTACAATGATTTTTTGTGACGACTCCACATATGTGTGTTTTTGTTGTTGTTTTTTAATTAAAAATAAATTTTTTAATTTGAAAATAAAATTTCAAATAATGAAAATAATATCAAATGGGAAAAGAACACGAAAATAGAAAATTCTGAAAATACGATTAAACTAGAATGCCTTGGTAGGATAGTTCGGTAATAAAATTAAACTAACAGCAAATTATAAAAAAAATATCTTTAAGAAGCCCCGTAAGTCTTCCATTTAATGTATCCTTCCTACAATGTTATTTCTTCATCTAATCCTTTGCGTCAGTTTGCTTAAGTCAAGTCATTCCTGTTTTATCTAAAAAACATCCCAAATAATAAATTGGAACTAATCACAAGAAAATTGCATAAATATTGAAACAAACAACAAGGAAATGACTGCTTCCTTAAATGAAAAATATCTTTGATTTTATGCAGAACTGTATCAATAATCATTAATTTATATAGAAGAAAGAATAACGCAAAAGCATTCGTAGAAACTTTGATTAAAAAGTAGATGGCAAAGAGATACAAACAACTAAAAACTTTTAGAACTCAAAAGTGTTCTGGAAAACTATGTTCTAATTACACAGAAAAATAAAGCAAATAAAACCAATTACAGTTCATAAATTTATTTATTTTGTTGTTGAATATTAAAATATATGTATTTTTCATCAATCCGAAGAGAAAAAAACAAAAATAACAAGTGAATGCGGCATTAAGTTCGGCTGAACATAAATTGTATTGAACTAGATATCAGACAAAAATCGGACAGTTTTGTTCTATAGTGGCTATATTAAAACGTAAAACTGTAGCGATAATTCTGTGCAGAAATATGTCATAGCTTCAATTGTGACTAAATAATGTGAGTGAGAATAATATGGGTGATAATGAAATACCGAAAATCAAGAGGCACCCTTCTATGGGGGACATATGAAAACGTTGACTTGTGCGACCATTTTCTGAGAGAATAATTGAAACATTCTCTCATTCTTCCAAACCAATCACCTATTTCGGTTAGATAATGTGCTTAAGACCTTACAATTCCCAAAATCGCGAGGACCTCTTAAGGTCTTCTATGGACAGAAGACCTCTTAGGGTCTTCTTTAGACAGCAGACCACAAGAAGCCTTTCATATACAAACATTTTGAGGCTTTTTAGACACAATCCTTCTTGAGGTTTTCTATAGACGAAAGACCTCTTGAGATCTTTTATAGAAAGAAAACCTATTAAGGTTACTTGAGGTCTTCTATTGACAGAACATTTCTTGATATCTTTTATAGACAGCAGACAGTTTTTTTTTTTTTTTGACCGAACTCTTTTATAGACGAAAGTTTTAACAGATCTTCTATAAACGGAATTTCTTCCATATGCAACAAATTCGAGGTCTTTTTTAGACGAAAGTATTCGCGACGTTTTCTATAGACAGAAGACCTCTTAGAGGATACATCTTGAGGTCTTCTATAAACAACAGACGACTTTAAGACTTTTATAGGCAGAACTCTTCTTCAGTGCCTTCATCTTAAGGCCTTCATCTTAAGAAAACCTGTAAAGCTCTTCTACAAACAACAAACCCTTAGACGTCATCTATGCATATGTCTTCATTAGACAGAAGGCATCTTGAAGTCATTTATAGACAGAAGACCTCTTGACGCCTTCTACAGACATAAGACTTCTTGACGTCTTCTATAGATGAAAAGCCGCTTAAGATCTTCTAAGAACAAAAGAACTCTTAAACTCTTCTAAAAACAGGAGACCTTTCCTGTTTTTTATACAGAATTCCTCTTGAGGTGTTCTATAGACATAAGTCCTCTAGATGTCTCCTATAGACAGAAGATGTCTCCTATAGACAAAAGGTCTTCATATAGAAGACCACAATGTCTTCCACTAGAAGACAACAAGGTCTTCCTATAGAAGACCACAAGGTCTTCCTATAGAAGACCACAAGGTCTTCCTATAGAAGACCACAAGGTCTTCCTATAGAATACCACAAAGTCTTCCTATAGAAGACCACAAGGTCTTCCACTAGAAGACCACAAGGTCTTCGTTTAGAAGACCACAAGGTTTTCCTATAAAAGACCACATGGTCTTCCGCTAGAAGACCACAAGGTCTTACTATAGAAGACCACAAGGTCTTACTATAGAAGACCACATGGTCTTCCTGTAGAAGTCCACAAGGTCTTCCACTAGAAGACCACAAGGTCTTACTATAGAAGACCACAAGGTCTTACTATAGAAGACCACATGGTCTTCCTGTAGAAGTCCACAAGGTCTTCCTGTAGAAGTCCACAAGGTCTTCCTGCAGAAAACAACAAGGTCTTCCAATAGAAGACTACAAATTCTTCCTATGTAAAACTTCTCTACAAAGTGGTGTCCTAAGACACTCCGTTCGGACTCGGCGATAAACAGTAGGTCCCATATCATTGAGCTAATATGAATCGGGGTGCACTCATTGATATGAGAGAAGTCTCCCTTGTCCCGCATGGGATGTTTGTGGAACAAAAAAAAAAAACCATCATCATCTATACATATGTCTTCATTAGACAGAAGGCATCTTGAAGTCATTCTTAGACAGAAGACCTCTGGAGGTCTTCTATAGACAAAAGACCTCTTGACGCCTTCTACAGACATAAGACTTCTTGACGTCTTCTATAGACGAAAAGCCGCCTAAGGTCTTCTAAGAACAAAAGAACTCTTAAACTCTTCTAAAAACAGGAGACCTTTCCTGTTTTTTATACAGAATTCCTCTAGATGTCTCCTATAGACAGAAGAGCACTTGAGGTATTCTATAAACACAGGACCCTTTGAGGTGTTCTGCAGACAAAAGACCTCTTGAGGTCTTCTATAGACAGAATACCTCTAGAGACCTCCTATAGACAAAAGACCTGTTGAGGTCTCCTATAGACAGAAGAGCTCTTGCGGTCTTATATAAACAGAGGACTTCTTGAGGTCTTCTGTAGACAATATACATCTTGAAGTCTTCTATAGACAGAAGAAGTGTAGAGGTTTCCTACAGACAGAAGACCTGTTGAGGTCTCCTATAGACAGAAGTAGTCTAGATGTCTCCTATGGACGAAGTGCTCTTGAGGTCTTCTATAAACCTCTTGAGTTCTTCTGTAGACAATATACCTCTTGAAGTCTTCTATAGACAGAATACCTCTTAAGATCTTCTATAGACATAAGACCTCTTGAAGTCTTCTTTATACAAAAGTCGTCTTGAAGTCTTTTATAGGCTGGACTTCTGCAGTCACGGCAATTCGGCTCTTGATGTCCCCACATGTTAAAATCCTCTCAGTTGGCATTTGATATATCCTATATCAAAAAAATCTTTACAGACGATATTCCCATAGGTAACCAAAAGATGTTCTCTTATAGAACGGCATTGTACGATACAATTGGCTGCAATTTGTCTGGTGTTGGAAATAGCTCGCATGATAATGCCGCACAGTATATGTGGTTAAAATCGTTAAAATTCACTTGTATCTCAAATTAAATTTGAAAGATATCCAACGAAAATTAAATACTCAATAGTCACAACCGCGAAAGGTATATATGGATACTATATTTTCATCTGAACCGATTTACAGGAAATACGATGGATTGAGAAAGGCGTCACAACAACACCTAAAGGTGACGCACTGTATTATAGCTGCCATGACACAAAGCATGGGTTTGGTTGCGGATTTGTAGTTGGTCGAATGTTAAAACACCTGGTCTCCAGCTTCACCCCATTCTTCAACATCAGCTTTATTTGCGCTCATGCTCCCACTGAAGACAAGGACGAAACAAAGATATATTTTACGAGCGCTTAGAAGAAACTTATGACCGTTGCCCTACCCATGATATTAAAATTATTCTAGGCGATTTTAATGCCAAAACTGGAAAGGAGAATATCTTTGGCCCAACAGTCGGTAAATTCAGTCTTCACAGTGAAACATCTGACAATGAGGCTGATAGACTTTGCAGCTGCAAAAACATGGTAGTTAGCAATACCAGATTAAGCATCTCGATATTCATAAGGGCACCTGGCCGTCGCCAGATCAAAGAACAAGAAATCAAATTGATCACGTTGTGATAGGTGAAAGACATGCATCAAGCGTGTTGGATGTACGATCGTTCCGAGGTGCAAACATAGACTCGGACCACTACCTTGTTGCAGCAAAGGTACGTACCCGTCTAAACGTTGCAAATAAAGCACGAACAGATACAACGCGAAAGTTGGACATCGGTAAGCTGCAAACACAACAGTTAGCCACAGCATATTCCACTCAATTAGCCCAATTGCTTAATGAAAGCACTCCTCGTCCCGATAACATATCAGCACAATGGCATAATATTGCCCACTCCATGCAAACAGCCGCAAAATCCATACTTGGATACCAGAGACCTCCACCAAGGAATCCATGGTATGACAAGGAGTGTCGTGCTGGTATCGAAGAGAAAAATGCGGCATATAGGGCTATTCTACAATCAGTGGCAACGCATAGCGCACGAGACAGGTATCGGGAAAAAAGGAGAGAGGAGAAACGTCTTTTCCGCAGGAAAAAGAGAGAAATGGAAAGATGGGAGTGTGAAAAAATCGAGATGTACAGGAGCCAGAATGAAGTCCGAAAGTTCTACCAAAAAGTGAAACATCAACTGTTGGTATCCGATAGTAGCGATGACGGCGAAGATACCACAGATCCAATCACAGAAGATGGTATTGAATGTATACCGCCCAGCCAAGATGAGGTAAAGACAGCAATTAACCGCCTGAAGAATAATAAGACAGCAGGAACCGATGGCTTGCCAGCCGAGCTGTTTAAAATCGGAGGCGACACGCTAATAAGGTGTATGCATCAGCTACATACGTACCCGACGATTGGAACGTGAGCATCCTATGTCCAGTCCACAAGATGGGAGATAAGACTGTGTGCATAAGTCTGCGCCCTATTGCATATAAGATAGTATCTGGCATATTGTGTGAGAGACTAAAGTCTATGGTCAATGCAATTATTGGACCTTATCAGTGCGGCTTTAGACCTGGCAAATCCACCATTGAGCAGATATTTACCCTACCACTTTTTGTCGATTACCACCTTTTTGTCGATTATGAAGCAGCCTTCGGCAGTCCCTACTTTCAAAGGTATTCCAAGCCATGTCTGAATTTGGTATCCCTGCAAAGCTCATTCGGCTTTGTAAAATGACTCTAACTGACACAAGATCTTCAGTTAAAATAGGAAAGAACCTCTCCGAAGAGTTTTGTACCAAAGGAGGTTTCAGAGGATCTTTTCAACATCCTGCTATCAAAGGTTATACGAGAGGCAAACGTCAAAAGAAGTGGCACAATCTACACCAAAATCCACATGTTACTTGCTTATGCTGATGATATAGACATCATGGGACGATCAGTAAAAGAAGTAACCGATACCTTTATAAAGGTCGAAGGAGAATCTGCTAAAGTGGGTCTGGCGGTAAACGGCGAGAAGACCAAGTTGATGGTCTCGACGCGCAATGCGTCCATTAAGATCGGACCAACTGTTGAAGTTGGTTCCTATAATTTTGAGGTAGTAAAAGACTTCGTATTCCTCGGCACCGCCGTAAACACAACAAACGACATCAGTTGTGAAATAAAAAGAAGAATTATATTGGCCAACAGATGCAACTTTGGCTTAAGTAAGCACTTCAAAAACAAAGCCACAACTCGTCAAACAAAAATAACGCTTTACAAACCACAGATACTACCCGTGCTGATGTATGGTTCCGAAGCCTGGGTGCTTGGGCAAGCAAATAAGGCAGTGTTTGGCATGTTAGAGAGAAAAATTCTTCGATAGATCTACGGACCAATCTGCGTTGACGGTGAATATCGACGTCGTATGAACCACGAGCTGTATCTACTATAGAACGACATCAAAATAGTTAAACGTATCGAGATGCAGCGATTGCGTTGGCTAGGCCATATAATAAGAATGAGCGATAATGAACCCGCTAAAAAGGCGTACAAATTCCAGCCACATGGCGGTGCACGCAGAATTGGCAGGCCAAAGAACAGATGGCGCAAACAAGTGGATAAAGAGATGACAAGGCGCGGTATTCCAGAAAGCGAAGCACTAAACAGAGGAAATTGGAGATCTTTTCTTAGTTCGGTCTATGGAACAAATGTTCTGTAATGGGCCAGCTAAGTAAGTAAGTATACTGAGAAATTATGGAGATTATGGAGGAATAAGGATGTGTATTTTTAGTTCGTTTACCAGAAGGAACATATATTATTAGCTCGGCGATATGGCACCTGCTTTTTTTCGGCCAGTCAGAACGGCGTGTCTTACGACACCACCGGTAGAGAAGTTTTTCATGGGTGATATACGAACGGAAATGTCGCGACAACATTACACTGATGGGTATTTTTGTCAGTACGGAAAATGTGATATTGACTGGTCGAACCCGAGGATACAGAGTGCAAGGCAGGCGAACTTATAATTGCACCGCTGTGGCACCCCTTTTACCACATTTAAAGTTAAAGAAATCACAGAAATGGCTGACATAAGTTCAAAAACAAAAACTCTCAGTTTTCATTACAAAGCCACTAAACTAGGCAAACCATCAGACACTATGACAGTAACATTATCTACTACGGGTAAAATAAGCTGGTCAAAAAGTGACATCAAACTTGTGTTCCATACAAACCACATGATATGGCCATATGTTTTTCATAGAAATAAGCTGAAAACATTCTTTCAGTTTTTGTGTTTATGGGTGTGAGTGTGGGTGGGTGTTTGTATTATACATGTGCAATAGTATAACTGTTTGTATCAACAAAACAGATATATCATATACATAACAGATATAATATGATATAAATGTGGGAATGGGTGTAACAGTTTTGATATTGTTTGGGTCGTGTATACTCACAATAACATAACTGATAGAAACAGTTCTGTGTTGTATATGAACGAGTGAGAACTTTATTTGTTTTTTCATTCTCAAGTATCTGTTGTACAACTGATATTTTTCAAATACTACAGATATCAACAGATACTATAGGTGAAACAGGCTTGTGTGAATAACTTCTAAGGAAAATTTCATAAAAAATTAAATTTTGTCACAATTTTTTTTATTTAGGGGATAAATATATTAAAGACATGAACAGTTACAATTGAACCAACAGATACTATAGGTGTAATAGGCTTGTGGGAATAACTACTAAGGAAAATTTCATAAAAAATAAAATTTGTCCACAATTTTTTGTTATTTAGGGGACAAATATATTAAAATCATGAACAGTTACAATTGAACGCCCCAATTTGAATGCTTTCTGGTTTCAGTGATTGGAAGGTACGAGGGCTATAGTTTTATTATATTCCAAAAAATTCTCCAGCTTGATTTATACACCTTTTTCACGCGCTCAAACCAATTGTTGAAGCGTTTTTTTGTGGATATTTTAACCAAATATGCCCTATATACTTACTTACTTAGCTGGCCCATTACAGAACATTTGTTCCATAAGCCGAACTAAGAAAAGATCTCCAACTCTCTCTGTTTAGTGCTTCGCTTTCTGGAATACCGCGCCTTGTCATCTCTTCATCCATTTGTTTGCGCCATCTATTCTTTGGCCTGCCAATTCTGCGTGCACCGCCATGCGGCCCAAATATATACGCCTTTTTAGCGGGTTCATCATTGCTCATTCTTATGATATGGCCTAGCCAACGCAATCGTTGCATCTCGATACGTTTATCTATACTGATGTCGTTGTATAGCAGATAAAGCTCGTGGTTCATACGACGTCGATATTGACACTCAACACAGATTGGTCCATAGATCTTTCGAAGAATTTTTCTCTCAAACACACCAAGCACTACCTTGTCTGCTTGCGCAAGTACCCAGGTTTCTGAACCATACATTTGAATATAATCTGGTAAATTTATTTCTACACCAAATTCCGTCACACATACCAAGTTTGTAGTTTGTATCTGTAACAGTTATAAAGATATTTTCATACAAAATCTAAATTGTTTGGAGGTACCTCCAGTTTTGATGCTATATCTCCAGATCAAGGTGAAATTTCAAATAATGATATAGCCTATTTTCATTTCAGGCGATGTAACTATGTACCCTAAAAGTTCCAGGAAGATCGGTTAAGCGGTTTTTGAGTATATAAGGCACAAACAAACGTACAAACATTTTTCTATTTTATATATATAGAAAAAGAAAAATATGGAAAAAACAAGTAAGAAAAGTCTATAGTCGGACGGAGCCGACCATGGGATACCCTATACCACTATCCCTGGACAATCGCTCTCCACGGAACTTCTTTTCAATGACGTGTAAAATTCAAATATCAAATATAAGAGATGTAATGTATAATACTTATGACCAAAACCAAAAAGTTATCTAGCATGACAAAGACATTTTTGCGGCAGGAAAGGAAAATTTAGTTCACACGAACTAAAATGTAATGAAAC
Source organism: Musca autumnalis (assembly GCF_047663935.1). Taxonomy (NCBI): domain Eukaryota; kingdom Metazoa; phylum Arthropoda; class Insecta; order Diptera; family Muscidae; genus Musca; species Musca autumnalis. The sequence continues at coordinate 19,260,716 of NW_027411866.1, read as the reverse complement.
CCACTTATGTAGTAGCTAAGTATTATCTGATCTTCTTTACGTTGGTTTGTACGCTTCTTCTTCATCATAAACTCAAACTTTGTTTATTTATTTTGATTATTTTGACCTACAGAGCCGCTACAAAATTGGTTAAAATTTTGTTTTTGGTCCATTTCATTCCCTGAACATTTCACCAGCAAAAACTAATCATTTCTACTCTGGCCCGAACCCAACCTCCTTAAAAAATTCGTTACAATCGGTCCATAATTGCGGCCTTAAGCTTGTTTACAATTTTTAATGGACGGACACACATCGCTAAATCGCTTTATCTCGTCGAGATATGAATTTTAGCATACCAAATAAGGGGTCTAGGACGAATATTTCGTGGTGTCACATAAACTTTTGGAGAGACAATATGTAGCATGGGATAAAAATGTGGTTCTCTAGCAAACACTTTATTGCAATTTACATCAGTGGAAAGGTCAGTAGTTTTTTCCCATATGTAGGCTACTTGGCGAAATATATATGTCCTCAAGGAATTAAAATATCGACCAAAAACAAAATTTTTATATTTTTCATACAAAAGTAATGGTCCATTTCACCCGCTAAAGAATATCAGATCATCATTCAAAATGGTAGGCATCTTTTTCGACCTATACTCTTACCCGGTGCAAAATTTCGTGACTACTGATGTATAATTGCGACTTCTAGCGAGTTTATTATTACACTACAAACAAATAACGGAATATAGTAGGTTGTAACTCTGTTATCTGATCATGCACACCAACATAATTGGCATCAATTGAAAGGTCAAGCGTTCCACTTTCAAGTATATCTCATTTGTCCGGAATGTCACTTGAAGGAATTAAGATATAAGCTGTATATTAAAATTTTTCACAATTTTCACACAAAAGTTTTGGTCCATTTAACCCTCTAAATATTATCCGATCGCCATCTCAAATTGCAAGCTTCTCCTTTGTGATATACTCTTACCTTATTTAAAATTACGCGTTGATCGGACTATTATTGAGACCTACAGAGCCGGTAGAAAATTGGATAAATATTATGTTTTTGGTCCATTTCACCCGCTAAATATTTCACGATCATCACCAATAAGAATGGGGATCTATTCTGATCTGAACCCGACCCGACCATACAAAATTTCGTGACGATCGGTCCATAATTGCGGCCTGGAGCGTGTTTACAATTTATAATGGTCAGACGGACGGACGGACACACAAATCAAAATCGCTTTATCTCGTCGAGATATGAAGATTGGTATACCACATTGGGGGTCTCCGACGAATATTTCGCGGTGTTACATGAATTTTTACCAAAACCAACTTATAATACCCTTTTCCACATTGTGGTATAGGGTATAATGAGGAAAATATATATCATTCAGAAATAAACTATTCCCCATAAAGGCTCCTTTATATAAATGACATGCAACCTCCCCCAAGTCCGAACGACGTGGCACTAAAGAGGCAGTACAAAATGAGTGGCAGTTTGTTAAATTTTGAAAAAATAAAGCCCTAATAACATGTTGATTTTGATTTCAAAAACAAAATATTGAAACAGATTCTCCTTATTCAATGAATTTCCCGCGACCCCAAAAATTTTTGCAAGAATTCTACTTTCTGGAATGGTGTGGCAACATTCAAATTGGAAATGTAACGCATTTTCATTTATGCTTTCCAAAATATTTAATCAAATGTGAAAACATGTTCCTTTATTTTGAAAATGGCAAAACCGGCAAAAGTAGTAAAAGTTGTAAACTGTCCCCATATGAAATGTATGGTGGCTGAAGTAAATGCTTTTCGAGTAAAAAGTGGTAAAACTTGAAGATACTTGCAGGTAAAGGAAGAGAGCTTAAGTTAAATTCCAATAATTCGGTCTTTCGGGTTACTTTCCCAGCAAGAATTGTCCAGCAAGAACTTTCTCGGAGAGTAAGGAGATTTTATTCTCTTTTATTCTCCAAAAAAACAATACAATTAGACTTGCTATTACCACAATAAAATTGTTTTTAATTTTCACAAACATAAATCACCGAATAACTAAAAACATCTGATTGATTGTTTTCAGGAAGAAGAAGTGTTGCAAGTGCTTGCTAAAAAAAATTTGTCCAGCAAGAATTTGCAAACTCTCAGTAAAAGAACTATCAAAATATCTCTCTCGATTCGCTTTCTTTTGCTGGCTGGTGACACTAACATTACAAACAAAAACAAATTTCTATGTGGTTGTTGTTGAGTTGTATTTGTTGCAGTATTTACTTTACCTTATTTATTGTACCATCCTGGCCGGATGAATACCATTGAAACAATCTTGTCACTCACATTTCAACATAAGTTCAAAAACAACCAGTAACCACATTCATTTTCAGACCGAATTCAGTCACATTTTCCAAATTTCATCAAAATCGGTCGTATATAGCGTGTTTGGTGCAGCAAATACGTCAAATCGGCCGAAAATACATATGCGAGCTATATCTAAATCTGAACCGACTTTTACCAAAAGCAAAAGCGTTCTTCCTATGGCTAAAAAAATTATATTACCCAATTTTTAGCTGAATCGGACAAAAAATGCGACCTGTACGTTGCGAACAAAAATACATGGACAGGCGGACGGACGGACATACATAAATCGACTCAGAAAGTGATTATATGTATATCCCCAAAAGGAACTATGGGTCTATTTCGTTTCCTTTTTTATGTTACATACAAATGCACAAAGACATAATACCCCTTACCACAGTGTGGTGTAGGATGTAAAAACTTTCAGTTTTCATTGCAAAGCCACCAAACTAGACATCTACTACGGGTAAAATAAGGAAGTCAAAAAGTCACATCAAACTCCTGTTCGAAACAAACCACATGATATGACCATATGTTTTTCATGGAAATTAGCAGCAACTTTCTTTCAGTATTTGTGTTTGCGTCGATGTGTGTGGATGTTTGTATGTTATACCAGTGCATTTTAAGACCAAGGGTGTGCATTTTCATATATGCACAAAGTTACAAAAAAATCCCCTTGTTGCAAAGTAACATGGGGAAGCAGGAATGATCTGTTTATGTTTGGGGCACAGCATGTAATTTATGTAACCATGATTTGTTACAATTGTTCCGTTTTTATTGCGTTAGTTGCTGTCGTTGTGTTTGGAATTCATTTGCACTATTAACTTGACATGTAACAAATAGTCAGTTGGCAAAAACAGCAACAGTGGATGTAGAGCAAACATACGTACATATGTATGTCAGTAAGGCAACAAGTTAATTGGCTTAATGTAGGCCATAATAAAAACTTAATACTGTTGACAGTCAAATGACATTATTTTCAAAGGATTTTTTCCTGGTTTTGTGTAAAATAAAGTATAGACAAGATTAGAGAGCACACTACGAATTGTAGACTTCTAATCATATATTTTAGAAAAGCTGAAAACATGTTTATACAATACCAGAAAGTCTTCTGTTCACGTATGCAGTGTTTATTTAAAATTATATAATTAACTAGCAGAACTTGATGGCTTTGGTTCAATCCTATAATACTATTGTTGTTACCACCATGTTCAATGGCAATTATTTTTTTTTTTTTTGTTTTAGAACGATCTTTGAAGCAGATGCACATTAGACAATTGTACTTTCGACAATTGTCAGTTTGACGAAGAGAGAAGTTATTGAGAGGCAAAGTGTTTATATTTTCCTCGACTCTCTCTCCTATATAGCCGCGAAAAAATTAGGCAACTGTAAGATATATTTTTAAGCAATTAACACGTTTTGCGATGTAAATAAAAATATTTGGTAGCACAGTTGAAGCAAAATAATATCATAACGCCCCTACTCGTTTCATAATCGATGGTTTTCTACAATTCTTGTTTTCACCACTGAACACGATATTTCACTCAAACAATTGAATACGAAGGAAGGAATGCGATCGTTGGAATTTGAATTTAATACTGAATATGTTATCAGGTAACCACCTTCGTCTGCTTTTTTCTGACTTCTCCGTTTAACGTGATGCATTCGCTCTGGTAACACGGACAAATGTGGTAATTGAATTTTGACTGAGACTGTACCATCCAGTACTTGAGCTATTGTATTAGTTGCCGTTCTTTGTGTCAAACCGATATCATAAGTCGATATAAGTCGCCCGATAAAGAATATTTGTCAGATAATTCAACCAACAAATATCCAGTACCTCCGATTTCTTGTTTTTCCAATTTTGAATATCATCCTTTTTCATACACCTTTTTAGTGGGGACATAATATTTTAGTATTATGACGGGATCTAAACAGTATCAATATATATCTGATAAAGCTTAAATTTTATACCACATAAATCGGAAGTTGATTTTTCGAAGATTTTTCTTACTTACGGTTTAAAAGTAAACATATATGCCACGACCTCACTTCCAATGAAATAACCTCCGAGCTCTTGATTTTTCAAATAACCCACCAATTTTGTGGATCTGTATATTTATACTCAAAACTGTGGAAACCACTTTCGGCGTTATAATTTTCATATTTTCAATCGGAATCTGACCGAAACCACCACTAGTCGCAATTATAGCTCAAGAGTCACTAAATTTTGCACAAGGTAAGAGTTTAGGTAGAAGAAAATGCCTATAATTTTGCACGATGATCTGATATTATTTAGAGGGTGACATAGACCATTACTTTTTTATAAAATATATACAAATTTTATTTTTGGTCCACATGTTAATTCCTGGAGAGCATATACCGGCAAAGTAGCCTACATATGGAATAATATCTACTGGCCTTTCCCCGATGCAAATTGCAATAATGTGTCTTGTAGGTAACGGGCCTACTGCCTAGTATATAATGGGTTTTGTGTAGAGAGAGAACCACAATTTCCTCCCATGCTACAAATTGTCTCTATCATGACAGAGAAATTTTCAGTTCAGTTGTCAAATTGGATTTTTTTATACAAATATTGCAGCATGTGGTCGCTTCGCCACCTATTTTATTTAGGGCAAAGGGGATACAAACAAAATACGACCAAAGATGTGTCTCATCGAAATATTGGTTTTTGACCCTAAGTATGTTTGACCGAAATTCGTTTCAGAGAATTTGAAGTCTATTTAGCCCCGTCCGTTCATCTGTCTCTCTTAATGTCTAGCTGGCTGGTGCGCACGATAACTCTCGAACGGATCTACCGATTAGAACCAAATTTTATACTTAGTAATATTTTGCACAAACTTTGTTTAAGTTCGAATGTAGGCTATGTCGACACCTCCCCCAAAAAAGTTCAAAATTGTTTTTGAAAAATGATGTGAACGATAACTGGCGAAGTGAGCAGTCGATTTGCTCCAAACTTTAAATATATTACTATTTCTTCCAGATATAGATTGGATAAGACTAGATCGGTCCACACCTTAGGGAAAAACTCGGAAAAGAGAAATTTAAGAATCCTCTCGAATTGTTTTGAATTTTTTTCAGCAGATTGTACTTGCACCGCAAATCCGCAAGATACTCTCAAGAGGATTTTCTGATTGGTCGAAACTTAACACATCGTATTATTTCATCCAGTCATGTATCAGGTTGGAATATGGACGGCAGAGGCTGAGGGTATATCACCGTTGAATAATTTTGGGATTTATAAATTTGTTTGCAAGCAAAATTTTTGAATTTCTATTCATTGTTAGTTATTTCTACCAGTATAAAATATATTTTTGATATCACAATATATGCCCACAATGAACTATTTTCGAAGCATATATGAGGTACAAATGCACAATTTTTGGACGATCGATCTTCAATAAACTCGTAATTTTCTTAATTATCAAATATACCAAATTGCATGGTAAATGAACGTTCTAGTGAACAGACGTTTTTTTATTTCGCTCCGTCAATCTAAATTGCTTCTGTGTTTTCTTTAGAATATATAAACTGAAACAATGACAACAATACCTGCAGTATTGTGTGCAAAATGTTTAAAGTCGGCAAAATCAAATGCTATTTCTTGCCACATTTGCGAAGCAAAATTCCATTTTTTATGTGTTCAATTGTATGGAGAAAAAGAAAAAATTATTGATCTGTTTAAAAACTATAAAAACATTGTTTTCAATTGTGACGGTTGTCTGAGTGCTGCTGCTAATATGGTCTCTATGATTTCCTCTCTATCTCATGAATTGAGACAAATAAAAGAGGCAACGCTAGTCTCTCTTGTGGATGATGTGAAAAATGTGAATAAAAGGTTCGATGAACTTTCGAAAAACCTTGAAAGAATATGTAAACAACCACCTAAACACACAAACTTAAATGAGCCATCAGTATCTAATGCGAGTAATACAGTTAACCGCCAAAATTACAATATTATCACTGAACAACACACTGTTGAGAATCATCAGTCGCAGCATTTACAATGTGATGCTTCTTCTTCACTCTCATACCCAACTGCTTTGTCAGAGGCTAGATCAAACCTTTATGACACTGATTGGACGAAAGTGCATAGACACAAGCGAAGAAACCGTGTTATTGCTGTTGGGCAGAACGAAACAACGGATTTAAATGTTCTGCCGAAAAAGAAATTCCTTCATTTGTCTTCATTCCATACAAGCGTGACGCCAGATCAAGTTATTGCGTATATTGAAAAGCATTCAGGCATTCCTAAACAGCATATGGAATGTTCTCTCCTTGTTAAGAAAGATGTTGATGTGAACACTTTGAGACATGTCAACTTCAAACTTGGAGTTTCAACTAGTTTTTATGCAGAGCTGACCAAACCATCATTGTGGCCCGTAAACGTTAGTGTTCGCCCATTTATTTTTTTTTTCGAAAGAAAACCTGCAACCCTTCTAACAAATTAATTGATGTATCTGGCCTAAAAGTTTTTTACCAAAATGTCTCAGGTATGCGTTCCAAGTGCAATCTGCTCTATAATTACTCTGATCAATCGGATTATGATATTTATATAATTGTCGAGACTTGCTTAAATGCCGATTTCTTTAATAGGGAATTGTTTAACGTTAATTTATTTAATGTCTATCGTAAGAATAGAAGTTTTCAAGCCACAGGATTATCTCGCGGAGGAGGTGTTTTAAAAGCTGTTAAAAAGCAGCTGAAGTCTTATACATCTAATAATGTTAGCATTGATAGTTTGCTCGACCAACTTTTTGTTTATATAATATCTAATAATAACTTGAAATTATGCATTGGTATTTCATATATTCCTCCAAATAGTACTTATGAAATTTATTGTGGTCATATTAACAATATTAATGCTGTACATTAGAAATCGGATATTAACACTCATTTCTGTATTTTCGGTGATTTCAACTTAAATAATATTGTTTGGACAAATGATGGTAATAATATTACTCCTTCAAATATGAACAAAGATTTTGAAATAGACTTAATCGATTCATTGCTAAGCATTGACCTAATTCAAGTCAATAACATTTACAATAAATTGCACAAAATACTAGATTTGCTGTTCATACCTTCAGAAATAAAATATAACATAGTGTTTAAATTCGTTCTCTCCCAATACAGTTCACCACTCAGCTATTGAATTATTGAACTTCAAACTTATTCCTTTATGAAATATAAATCAAATAATAGTATTAATCGCTTTGATTTTAAACATGCTGATTTTGTTGCACTTAATTCATCGTTAAGTAAGATTGATTGGGTATCTGCTTTAGAGGGTCATAACACAAATGAAAGTTATGATATTTTTCTAAAAATTGTTTTAGATCTTTGTGTTTATTTCAGCTTTAGTCCATGTTTTGTTGTAATTCAATTGTTTGAATAACAACAAAATATTTTAAAGTGGATATGAAATTGATTAGTTGCGGGCGATGGGTAGGGAATACTATAGTTTCAGTTGTCACCAAACAACTTCATCAGTTCCCTTTTTCGCCGACTCTGTATCGATAAACAGGTCAATAAAGCCATCTAGCAAATTAAATAAAATGAGAAATTTGCTGTATGGCCCTAAAGCTGTTTACCCTACAATTTGAGTCGAACTAAAGAATTTCATATCCACCACTGTTTTTATGTCGTCTTTGCTTCGCAAAGAATACGAACATAGGAGTGTTGCTTCAATAAGCGGGGGTAAAAACAACAAGAAAGTTGTTTTTGCATAACGCATTGGTCAACAAGGCCGTGCTGATGCCTATTATTGTTGTTGGCGTTGTTGTTATTCAAACAATTGAATTACAACAAAATATGGACTAAAGCTGAAATAAACACAAAGATGTAAAATTCTGCAATCCAACAATAAAAAAACGCCAACAATTGTTTTAGATATTTGTGACCAATTTATTCCTAAAAAGGAGAGGACAATCTTATCTCATCCATGGTATAATAAAAGTTTAAAGAAATTGAAAAATCGCCGAAATAAATTATATAAACGGTACTTAAATTCATCTGATTTGCTGATATTTCAGGAATATAAGTTATGCCAAAGGGAGTTTAATTTCTTGAATAAATTTCTGTATAATCAATACATTATGAGCATCGAAAATCAAATCAAATAGAATCCAAAATGTTTTTGGAATTTTATTAAATTCAAGAAACAATGTACTGATATTCCTTCTTCGATGGTCTATTATGATAAATCTTCGGACTTGCCAGAGGGGATCGTTAGTCTTTTTGCAGACTACTTTAAATCAACATTTGGTAGGTCTTCCATTGACAATGGTAATACTTCTTCTTCTCAATTGTTTCATAATTCATTTGTTGTCAACCAGACTAACATTATCTGAGAGTGATATTCTTCGTGGTATCCATAACGTTAAAAATTCCATTAACGTAGATGCTGATGGTATATGCGCAAATGTTTTGAAATCCTGTGCCTCTTCAATTTTTTACCGCTTCAAATACTGTTTATCAAATCTCTTTGTGAAGGCGTATTTGCCAATAAATGGAAATTCACTAACATTAATCCTATTTTCAAAAAGGGTTCCAAAGACAATGTTTCATCGTACCGTCCGATATCCAAAATTACTATAATTTCAAAAATCTTTGAAAATATCATTCATGAAAAATTAAATTTTGCGTTTAAGTCAATAATTATTCCGCAACAACATGGCTTTTACAGCTATTGATCTACGATCTCCAATCTTTCTGCGTTCACTGACTATTGTATAAGATCATTAGGATCTGGGTGCCAGGTTGAAACTATTTATACCGATTTTTCAAAAGCGTTTGATTCAATTTCGCATTCTTTATTAATACATAAATTATATAATTTTGGTGTCAGATCCAATTTTCTTAATTGGATTAAATCGTATTTTTTTCAACAGAAAGTGTATTGTAAAAGTTGGTGCTTATAGCTCTGTACCATTTACTCAAATTTCTGGTGTCCCTCAAGGAACTATCTTGGGGCCCTTATTTTTTAATATCTTCATTGATGATATTTCTACATGCTTTAATCATTCAATGTTTCTTTTATATTCCGACGATTTAAAAGTCTTTCTAAAGGTGAATTCTATAATGGATGCTTTAAAATTGCAATATGACTTGGACAACCTGCTTACATGGTGCGGTGTCAACTCTTTAAATTTTGAACCTTGATAAGTGCTCACTTGTATCCTTTAGCCATTCAAGAAATCCTCTACTTTTATCATTCTATCTCGGTAATCATGTTTTAAGGAAGTTAGATGAGTTTGAAGACCTGGGCATAATTTTTGATAACAAGCTCTCGTTTATTCCCCACTTAGATCATATAATACTCAAAGCCTACTCCGTTTTAGCTTTCATTAAACGACATTCTGCAGACTTTAAAGATCCATATACCATTAAGTTGTTATATACTTCCTATGTTCGATCCAAACTAGAATATGGATGCATATTATGGAGTCCATTTTCAGTTACCCATATAAAGAGAATTGAAAGAATTCAAGTGAAATTTATTAAATATTGTCTATCATATTTGAACTTTACTCATCAATTGCCTAGTTATGAGTCCCGTTGTCTCTTAATCAACTTAGAGACCTTAGAATTCAGGAGAAAGTTGCAAGCTATGATGTTTATATTTGACTTGATCAACACAGATATTTATTGTCCTTACCTTTTAGAACAAATACCGTTTAATGCTCCATGTCGTCAGTTGAGAAATATCAACATTTCCCATAGGTGTAATTACGTAAACAACAGTCTTATTAATAGGGCTCATTCAAATTCTAACTCATTGAATAGAATTACTATGGTTGACTTTTGTGCAACAAAACAGCTTTTGAAAGACAACAAACATAAAACGATTCTTGTATTAATTACTTTAGAATTAAGTGAAACAAATATGTTATTAGACTAAGATATTTATCCAAAGCCTGTAAAGAATTTTAATCTATTGGCTGAAATAAAGAAATAAAGAATATATTTTTTTATTTTAGGTGTACTCCAAAAAGGAACCTGATATTCAAAGACAATTTGAAGATGTAGCAGGAGGGGCTAATCAATGTGAATTTTACAATTTTCGAATATTTTTTAGAAATGCATAATATATATATTTTTCCACAAACATCCCAGTAAAGACAAGGGAGGCTTCTCTTATATCAATGGATTCATATTAAGTTATTGATATGTGACCTAGTTTTTATCGCCAAGTCCGAACGGCGTGTCCTAAGTTGCCACTTGTAGAGACGTTTTTCATGGCTGAAATATTCAGGAAATATCGCCAACATTACTAAGGGGTATTTTGCCACCGTTGACAATTTGATGGGAATCGAACCCGGACATTCAGCGTGCAAGGCTGCTGCACATAGCTAATTCCCACAGGTTGTGGTGCAGGGTATCACATGGCCGGCACCGTCCGACTATAGCCTTTGCTAACTTGTTATATTTTACTTTCATCTAACTTTTTGCACTGAATTCACCTCGACATCCAACCTGTTAAAATTTCTCTTTTTTGATGCTATTCTCAAAGAGTAGAGTAAGAAGTGATTCATAACAAATTTATTTTAGAGAAATTTAACATGTTAATTGTAGATATGAACACATTTAATACCAAAAATTAGACTTTCATTTTTTAATTTTGGCCAATGTCAGCGACCACTGTGCGCTGTGTGGATATCCGTCAAAAGCAATTCAATTGAGTTGAATGAAAAGTTCAGCACAAACACCCAATTTGGCTGCATTTGCGATTTACTTTGCTTTGTTTCGAATTTCAAAGGAATTGAGATTGTATTATTGATTAAAATTACAAATACGCAACAATAACCTCCAAATATGAAGAGGACAATTGGAGCGTATGACTGATAACGTAACGTATACTTTCAGCATTACTAAAAGGCCTACAAAGCAATTCAAGCTAATTTTGTGGGTGCGTAAACACTACCTACATACGTATATGACAATAGATTGTGTTACAATTGGAAATGCACCATCTGCAACCTACTTACATGAAGTGGTCTTAGAATAAATTTCATTTCACTTGCAGTTGCTGCATCAGGTTATACTCAAGGAAATAATGTCCATATTTAAAATGTTCAACAAAACCGTCCTTAAACCAACAAAGTTTCACCCAAAAGATAACAAAGTAAATGCACCGCACTTTTATTTACACTTGCTTGATATCTTCTGTTTTGTTTGCCTGCATAAATTTCCATAAACAAAAACTGGATGTCTCTACTTGTCTCAGGTAACGATTGTTCTTTCCTTTATCCTCCCTTCTTTTCTACCTCTATTTTTATGGGCTTGTTTTTGTGGAGCTCATTTTCTTTTTCTTATAGCCAATGTTTTTGTTTATTCTTTGTAATGCATGGCATATGCCAAGCTTAAGCAACATCTTTGTTATCAGTTGACTTGGTCAAAGAAGCCAAAACAAATGCTTCTGTTTGAGGTAGAAGGACTAAGCTTTGATACAGAATGCTGGAAAGACGCAGTTTTTTTAGGCAACTTATAAAAAACAAAAGGTAAAACTACTTTCAACAAGTAAAAAAGTATCAGTCGGCTTTGCCGAGAGATATATACCCTCAGACTATGTGAATTGAAACTTCATCTACGGACAGATCGAATGTATTTTGGCTCTTTTCAGAATTTTGGCCCATTTGGACATTTGAACTTGCCGACAAAAATGTTGATTAGGATTAAAGCTCAAAAATATTGCGGAGGAGGTACTTAAGAGAATGGATCGATATAGTCGATTATGGAATTGGATCTTATTTTGGGATTCATATCTTTTCGATAGATATCGCGCCTACTATTCATTTCCGTGGGACCAATATGGGCCATTTTAGAAGATAAACACAATTTGGACAAAATATTAGTAGATCCAATGTGTGGACCATATTAGTTGCCCCGTTCAGGAGATATTGTGCATACCATTTTAGTTGCATTTTTTTAAACATTGGGGGAGTACCGAAAGTTGTGGACCGGTATTGCCCATCTTCGAACTTAAACTAAGTTTGGACAAAATATGACGAATGCCAAATTCTAACTCTCGAACTGATCAACCGATTTGGAACTTTTATGTGGGAGACACCTGAAGGAGTGGATTGGTGCAGCAACCATCAGGGACAGCTAATGACTAGCTCTACAAATCCGAACGCAATAGCTACACAAACCCAACAGTCGTGGAAATCCCCATTACAGAGCATGTTCACGAGATCGTGGTCTATGTGAGCGAAGGCACCTTAGTTCCTTAGTTCGAAAAAAACCAGTCGCGTCTCAAAAACGTAAAACTGCATTCTTTTTCTAAGGAGATCAACAACACTACCTCCACTTAGTCGTCAACCTACCAAGCAAAAAGCCACGGAGCTATGCAATCATCTCGGGCATAAAGAATTCTGAAAACAAATCTCGGGCTTTTCAGAGAAGGAAGGTGCCCGTGCAGACTGAAGAGGAGTCTCCATCAAATTCAGCCTAAATATCCAAGAAGCAGTGAATGGACGAAATGTTTTATGCAGTGAACGACAACTGCAGAGAGTCTGATAAGCTAAGTAAAGGTCGTCAGCAAACTATTGAAAAAAAACATTAACAAAACACTATTGGACCACATTTGGATGGATTTGTTATTAATATTTCCTCCAACTATCGTGAAATAAAGAGGGTAAATATATGACAATGGAGGGGTCACCAAACTCACGAAGAAACGCATGTTCGTAGTCTTGGCAATCAAAATAATAAGTCTTCGAAAGAGTCAGTTGGACAAATTGGCAAGAATCTACGAGGAAGGACACAAAACACGAACCTGAGCGAGCCCGAAATTACACCTCTCTCACATCTTTCATATCAAATACATAGAGTACTGTTGGACCTCACCATAGATGATCTTCTTATAGAAAACCTGTGGGTATTTTCAAGAAGACATGTGGTCAATTTTATAGAAGACCAGTATAGGTATTCTTGCAGAAAAACAGAAAGTTTTCTTATAAAACCACGGAAGGTCTTCTTAGAGAAAACCAATTTGTCTTCTTATGGAAGATCACGGTATCATCGAAAAATAGACAATTATGTCTTCCTACAGAATGGCAGGAGATTTTGTTACAGAAGATCATGGGATCTAACAGAACACCATGAGGTCTTTTTACGGGAGGCTATGAGGTATTCTTATATAAAAACCTGGAGGGCTAACTTTATAAGGTCAGCAATAGGTCTTCTTATAAGTGAGAAGGAGGACTACTTGATATGAAATATCTGTGGGCCTATACTGCAATCGAAGTTCACATTTTTAATGTTTTTTTCCAAGTTCTCAGGATTTTGCTTGGAAACCGAAATTTGACTAAAAAAGTAGCAGTCGGCTTTGCCGACAGAGATATACCCTCAGCCTATGGAATTGGAACTCTCATCTACGGACAGATCGAATGTATTTAGGGTCTTGGATTAGGATTAAAGTTCAAAAGTTTTGCGGAGGAGGGAATGGACCGACATAGTGCATTACGGAAGTGAATCTTATTTTGAGGGTCATATCTTTTTGATATATATCGCGCCCGCTAGTCATTTCAGTGGGTTATCGTACACCTGTTGGACCAAAGGCATGGACTTGTCCACGGAAAACATAATATGGATGTAAACAGGACCATAAAGAACATAATCGGTATACATTTCCAAAGGATTTCCCAACAAGTCCTAAACTGCACTTGGACACAAATGATGAAGGTGAGAAGTTTAACTAAGTTTCGACAAAATATGACGAAGGCTAAATTTTGGACCAAATCGGTTTATCAGTTCGAGAGTTATTATGCTCACCAGCTACTACATATGGTACCATAGGGGTTTTTTATAACTTTCGGGCTGTTTCCCAAGAAGTATGGACTTGCCACTGAAAAAAAATTACCGTTGTAATTGAGACAGCGACTGCAACTACATACATACATATGTTCCCTCAACATCCCTGAAGGGACAAGGGAGACTTCTCTCATATCAATGAGTGCACGCCGATTCATATTGGCTCAATGATATAGGACCTACTTTTTATTGCCGAGTCCGAACGGCGTGCCTTACGACATCACTTGTAGAGAAGTTGTTCATGGCTTAAATACTCAGGAAATGTCGCCAGCATTACTGAGGGGGAATTTTGCCACCGCTGAAAATTTGATGTTGCTTGGCCTGGGATTCAAACCGCAGACCTTCTGAGTGCAAGGCGGACGTGCTAACCATTGCCCCACGGTTTCCTCCACCGGCTGCAACTTGCTTCAACAGAAATCAAAGTTAGTCAAGAGCAGGTCTTAAAGTAAACTTATCCGAAATTTTGTGTGGGAGCTATCCGAAGGAATGAGCAAAAATGGTCCATATTCAAGCCTGATCTATATCTGGTAGATATAATAGGATACGTATAGTATGGACCAAATCGGTCCTTCCCTTCAAGAGTTATCATGCGCACAATTTTTCCGAACATTTTTTAACTTTTGTAGGGGAGATACCTGAAGGAATGAACCGATGTGGCTTATCTTCTAATTTAAACTAAGTTCGAGAGTTATCTTGCGCTTCAACCACTGCACACGGTGTCTTAGGGGTTTTGTGAACCTTTCAGGCTGTTTTCTCAGGAAGTATGGTTTTGCCCCTGATGAAACTTTTACCGCCGTATGGGGAGCCGTGAATACAACTTGCTACAACAAAAATCAAAACGATTCGAGAGCAGGTCCTAAACTGAACTTTTCCGAAATTTTGTGTGGGAGGTACCCGAAGGCGTGGACCGATTGAGTCCATATTGGAACATCATCTAAGTTTGGTAGAAATTTCACGATTTGCAAAGTATAGACCAAATCGTTTACTCCCTTCAAGAGTTATCGTGCGCACAAATTTTCCGAACATTTTCGAACTTTTGTGGGGGAGGTACCGGAAGGAGTAGACCGATATAGCTCATCTTCGAACTTAAACTAAGTTTGGACAAAATATTACGAAAGCCAAAATTTGAACCGAATCTGTTCATCCGTTCGGGAGTTATCGTGCGCACCAGCCAGACAGACGGACGGACATTGCTAAATCAACTCCAAATTGTCTGAAACATATTTCGTCCAAACATACTTCGGGTCTAAAACCATTATTTCGATTAGGCACATTCTGCTGAGGGTATAAAAATGTTGTAGCAGTGAAAATTCCCTACAAGATTGACCGTTACGATATTTTCCAAGGTTTTTTCTATTCTTGAGATATAGAGGTTCAAATTGGAACATTGCAGTAACTACATCGCCTGCGTATAAAACATTGTCATGACTGCAATGTCCTAATTTAAACTAATATATCTCAAAAATGGTACAACCCAGGAAAAAATTACTAAAGCCGATCTTGTAGAAAATTTACAGCTGCAACATTTTCTCTACTCCCATTTCGATAGGACTTGCGGTTTTCAAGCAAAATTGTGAAAACCTTAAAAAACCTCTAAAATGTGAACTTGATCGCGATTTATTTAAAAATTGCACGGGCGTTCTTTTTTTTATTTGTCTCATCTATGAACATTATAGTTTCAGAATCCGCAAAAATTTCTCAGATGTAAGCACCTTCCATTTAAAGTTGGTTCACACGCACCGTGATGAGTTTCTCGGAAAAATAACAATGTCGACTGTCGTTAATAAGTTACCGAATATACCCACTGGAGTTCATCTTGTTGAAGAACTGTGAACTTTCTTTAAGACGACTTACTTGTCTCTTATGAAAATACATGCTTACTAACCTGAAATCTACGCTTACTAATTTGAATGGGCTATATAAAATTTCTTAAAAAAAGTCCACGCTTACTAGTCTGAATGGTCTATAGAATACTTCTTTAAAAAATGCACGCTTTTTAATCTGAATGGCCTCTATAAAATTCTTTAAAACATCCACGTTTATTGGTTTGAATATTCTCTCAAAATGCTTTCAAAATCCTTGACCTTAAATTAATTTCTCACAACAGATTCTTAGAAAAATCCACCGTTATTTAACTGAGCATATTCTGCATAATTTCCGGAAGATATTACATGCGCTTAGTCATATCTTATTTTCCAATCTGTTTCCTTATTCAATTTTATTTCATTAATAAAACATTCTCTTCTGTTTTATTTAACCACAAACATTATTTCCTGTTAATAGGAAAACTTTGAACATACATATTTGGAATAATTTCATCAGCCTGCCTCTATCTTCAACAGCACTCAAAATAATTATAGGCCTTGTGAAATAAAATCTTCAAAAATGTCCATCTTATTATTTGTTTATTAATTCATACACACATTGTGGCTCTGTAATGATACAGGTACTCATGAAGATATTCGGTACGGTTTCGTTATGTTCTGTTCAATTCAAATAAATATGCACACATATTTGAATTTCATTTCCACACAAAAATTCATTTCATTTTAATTACAAACTGATTTATCATTAAATTGTGGTTTATCTTAGAGTTGTGGTGGTTTTCGTTTTGTGGGACATAGATAGGGAAACAGTGGGACATGGGTAAAAAAGCTATAATGTCACCAAAAGTTAGGTTGGCAAGGAGTCCCTTTAGACAGATTCTTATGGAAGGGAATATGTTGGTGTCTACTGTTTAGCCTTCGTTGGGTCTTAGGTATCTTTGTTACACTGTCAATAAGGTCAATAAGTATGTACATGTGTATGTATATGCGTGTACACCTGTATTTATTATTCTGTTGAGAAGCAAACTATTGTGTTGCCAATCAAGAATTCCTCTCCGCAGAGATCCGTACTAGGTGAAACATAGCACATATTATGCCGCCATGCCATGATAATGGAACGAAGAATAATCATCACACAAATAATGTGTAAATTTCCAAATATAATTGTAGACATTATTCAAGGTATTTCGTAAATGCATTAAAACCATAATAATCATGCAAACCTCCTCCGCACTGGATGCAGAAATATCTTTGAAATATTTACTAGGAAAATATTCATGGAGATGTCCATGAGTTGGGTTATGATTATGCTTTTGAATAAGGCATATGCTTGGTAAATTCAAAATGTAGTTTATAAATATTAAGGACTTTTTTGTATTACTGGTATGTGTCTACTTATGAAGTTCACAGAAATAGTAATGGCCAGGAGATGTGTCTACTTATGAAGTTCACAGAAATAATAATGGCCAGGAGAAGGCTAATGTATTAAATTAGGAAATTTTATAAGTGTGGTAAATTACAATACTCACAACAGGAAGATGAATAATTTTTAATTAGAATATGAGATATTGGCCAACAGATCGACTAGGTACCACTAAACAGTAGGTTGACATAGACAATGCTGCGAAGTTGCCTAAATCTTCTTTAACAACTCCAAGTTTATTGATGTGAATGGCTTTTACAAAATTTCTTTAACAAATCCACATTTACTGATGTGATTAGCCTTTAGATAGTTTCCTTAAAAATTCCACGATTTTTTTTTTAATTTAAGTGGCATCTGCATAATGTCTTTATCCGTGGAATGCAATCCATCAATCACCAGATCCCGCATTTATGACAAATATAAGAATCAACACACAAATTTGGAATTTGTGGCGAAACATTTTAGGCTGTTATCGCTAATCAACAATTCTACATGAGGGTAAAAACCAATTAAAGACTTTTTCAAAGCAAAACTAGTTACTTCACCTACAAAGAAATAAAACAATAAACAAAGATATATGGGAAATTTTCAACGCAACCATATAAATAAATCTCTTGGAAAAGTTTTTCTATTACATACTTTACGGGGTGGCACTGTGTGAGTGCCATGTTTTTTCAATTAGTTGAATTGTGTGTGTGAGAAATTTTTACATACACAATAACAAATGGGAGCCAGCCCCATTGCTTACCATTGAATTACATTCACTTAACCCAACTTAATTTTTCAAATTATGCTGATGTTATATGTGGTATATTTACAAAAAAAATATACATTTTATTGCATACTTTTAGGATTAGTGGGGTTAAGATATTTTTTGGCATATTTTTAGAATCTTTGCTAACTGCATATACAAATGATGTTATCACGGCCTTATTGAAAAAAAGTTCACTTTAACCAGTTGTAGGTTTCATATTCTGTTTATGTAATGTGTGGTCGCTTTATAAAATGTTACAGCTTCTAATAAATTTATATCAATTTAATTTATTTTAATGCAATCTGGGATCGTAATTTGTACTAAATAAAAACCACGAAACATACATTTATTAAAAAAATATGGTTTTATGCAGGATCGGCACATCAGTAACTCAAATTTTTCATTTAACTGATTTTGCAATTACATTTAATGTCCGTTGAAAGAAATGTGATGAGAAATGAAACCCAAGGATGCCATTATTATCCTTACATTAGATTAAATTACTAGATTACATTATCTGTTATATGGCATCCTAAAAAGCATGGGCTAAAAGTTTATTATTCGCTACACCACAATGTACAAAGGGCATTATAAGTTTGTTTTTCGTATGTATGTAACACCGCGAAATATTCTTCGTAGACCCCCCCATGTGGTATACCAAAATTCATATCTCGACATGATAAAGCGATTTTGAGATGTGTCCGTCCATTTAAAATTGTACGCCCGCTACAAGCCGCAATTATGGACCAATCTTCACGAAATTTTATATGGAGGTCTGGTTCAGACTAGAATAGTGATTATTTCTTTCACGATCACCAGCCAAAACCGAGATATTCGTCATTACAACTGAAATCCCAAAAATGAAAACTTGCGCTGGATTAGCGACTATTGCGATATCTCCGTTGTTTGACCATTTTGCTTAGGAACCACAAGTCCTATCGCAATAGGTCTAAAAAATATTGTAGCTGTGAAAAGTCTCTACAATATTGACCTTCATGATATTTTAGTAGGTTTTACCAATTTTGAGATATAGAAGTTCAAATTGGGAGAGTGCACTGACTGTACCACCTCCTTATAAAACATTTTCATGTACGGTGCGCCCTAACTAAATGAAACCGCTTACTTTAAAATGAAAAACGCTTATAACTGCGAAGTTTTT
Organism: Musca autumnalis; assembly: GCF_047663935.1. Classification (NCBI taxonomy): domain Eukaryota; kingdom Metazoa; phylum Arthropoda; class Insecta; order Diptera; family Muscidae; genus Musca; species Musca autumnalis. The sequence continues at coordinate 19,241,383 of NW_027411866.1, read as the reverse complement.
GCAGATTCTTAAACAGCAATGTTCATAGATGAGAAAAATCCAAAAACAAAAAAATCGTTATAGGGATTTTTAAAAAAATCGCGGTAAAAGTTCACATTTTTAGGGTTTTTGGGTTTTCAGGATTTTCCATGGAAACCGCAAGCCTTATTGAAATGGGAATAATAAATGTTGTAGAGAATTTTCACTGCCACAATATTTTCTTTAGTCCCATTTCGATGGATCTTGCGGTTTCCATGCAAAATACTGAAAACCCAAAAACCCTAATAATGTGAACATTTACAGCGATTTATTTAAAAATCCCTCTAACGATTTTTTTGTTTTTGGATTTTTCTCATCTATGAACAGCGCTCAGGCGATTTTTTTTTTGTTTTCTTTTTTCATTTTTCTCATCTTCGAACATTGTAGTTTAAGAATCCGCAAAAACTTCCTAGGTGTAAGCTCCTTCCATTTAAATTTGTTCAGGCGCACCGTGACATGATAGAAATGTATTAAAGTCATGATAGATGAATTCAAAGTTTTTTTATTAACTGATGCAATCAATATACGATGCTGTACGGCTTTTGAAGTTTTTTTGCTAATGTAATACCTCGAAATATGTAAATTTTAAACACATTTTGCGCAAAATCTTACAACAACAAAGCTGTATGAATAAACGGGCCAACAACATTGTTCGAATATTTTTAATATAAGAATAAAATAAACAGTGTATTAAGAAATGTAAGGAATCATCTTGCCCGGAGTCGGAGTCGAGGTATTTTTTTTTTTTTTTTTGACTCAGACTCCGACTCTAGCAAAATTGGCTCGACTCCGACACGTAGACTCCGACTCCGAAACCCTGCTTCCAACATCCTAAAATTGCTTCCAAACATACAAGATAGTCTATATAGTCCAAAATAGTTGTATATCGGACAACAACTTCGGATACCTCCATCTCAAAAAAGTTCAAATTTGTTCACTTCATTGCAGTTTAAGGGCAAGTCCATTCTTCCTGACATAACAATCCGAAACCTTAAAATGATCCCGGGGTGATGAATTGAAGTCCTACCTTTACTAATCATATTATTTCTCTTAAAGATACTATGGTTTAATTTTGTTTTTATAACCAAACTGTACTGATTTTCAAAACATATTACAGCTGCATATTTGACACCTAATAGTATGCACCACACGATTCATATTTTCAAAACAATTACTTATTTATAGACAGTGAATTTTATGCAACCCCTATTTTTAGTCCGATTCATGTCAATTTAGGGACTGGGCATATTTTTGGCTTCTGTTTAAATTGCAATCGAAGCATATGACATCTGCAAAATGCATAAATTTTTGCATATGCAAAAATAAATTTTTGCATAGCAAAATTTATGCATTTTACATATTATCTTATACAACAAATATTTCAATAATAAAGTTTTTGTATGTACAATTTTTCTGTTCTTGTCTGAACAGAAAAATTGTACATACAAAAACAATTTTTCTTTTCAGACAAATTAATAAAATATAGAAATGTATAACCACAGCCTCAACCTTCAAAATACCGTAAATCGGGAGGTATCGTTCTATGGGGGCTATATGAAGTCCTGAACCTAAACCGACAAATTTTAGGTGGAAAGTTGTTTACCCCCAAGGAAGACTTAATACCAAATTTCAGCCATTTTGGCGGGATATTGAGGCCACAACCTTCAAAATACCGGAAATCGGGAGGTACCGTACTATGGGGGCTAAATGAAGACGTGGACCTATATCGAGACATTCCAGGTGGAAAGTTTTATACCCCCAAGGAAGACTTAATATCAAAAATTTTGCCATTTCGGAGGGATATTTAGGCCACAACCTTCAAAATACCAGAAATCCGGAGGTACTGTTCTATGGCGGCTATATGAAGACGTGAACCTATACCGAGAAATTTCAGGTGGAAAGTTTTATTCCCCCAACGAAGACATAATACCAAATTTCAGTAATTTCGGTGGGCTATTGAGGATACAACTTTCAAAATACCGAAAATCGGGAGGTATCGTCCTATGGGGGCTATATGAAGACGTGGACCTATACTGACAAATTTCAGGTGAAAATTTTATTTTCCCAACGGAGACTTTATACAAAATGTCAGCCATTTAAGTGTGATGTTGAGGCCAAAACCGTCAAAATATCGGAAATTGGAAGGTACCGTTCTATGGGGGCTATATGAAGACGTGGACCCATGCAGACAATTTTCAGGTGTAGTTTCATACCCTTAACGAAGGCTTAATACCACATTTCAGCCATTTCGGTGCGATTTTTAGACCACAAATCCTTGTATATATTTTAGCATGTTGTTTATTTTATGCAAATATGTCAAAATATGCAAAAATTTCTGGGCCTAATTCGTTTTATTTTGTGATAAAACGAGTTTCTGTCTAATCAGATTTTCTCTACTACCATCCTAACCATATATGCATTTGCATAGGAATCCGCTGTCTACTTATTTATTTTAATACCCTCCATAGCATGGAGGGAATATTAAGTTTGTTTTTCCGTTTGTAACGCACGGA
>NW_027411866.1:19085701-19238752 GCF_047663935.1 Musca autumnalis | reverse complement strand
AAAGTCATCGACTTGAATCGAAAGTAATTGACTTGAAGTCAAAAGTCATTGACTTGAAGTCGAAAGTCATTGACTTGAAGTCAATAGTCATTAAGTTGACTCCAAGTCAACTTAATGACAAGTTGACTCAGTGACCTGGAGTCAAGAGTCATTGACTTAAACTTAATACTCACTGACTTGATGTCCAAGCCCAATGAATTAAAGCCAAAAGTCAGAGTATTGAATCAATAGACATTGACTGGAAGTCAACAGTAATTGATTCGATATCAGTAAAATTAAGCCAATTATTGATTTAAAGTCAGTAGCACTTATATTTTAATTGACTATACATTTAATTGATTATACATTTACCAAAAATCAATAGTCATTGACTTTCAGTCAATAGTTTTTGAACTGAAGTCTATAGTCATTGACGTTAAATCAATTGTCATTAACATGAAGTCAATAATAATTGACTTTAAATCAATTTTCATTGACTTGAAGCCAATACTCATTGATTTGAAGTCACTAATCAATAACTTGAAGTCAGCACTCATTGATTTGAAGTCAATACTCATTGAATTGAAGTCAATATTCATTGAATTGACGTCAATACTACTGAAGTCAAAACTCATTGACTTGAAGTCAATAGTCATTCACTTGAAGTCAATACTCATTGACTTAAAGTCAATAGTCATTCACTTGAAGTCCAAACTCATTGACTTGATGTCAATACTTATTGATATGAAGTCAATTCTAATGGACTTGAAGTCAATAGTATTGAAACGAAACAATACAAATTCACTTGAAGTCAATAGTTATTGATTTGGAGTCAATAGTCAGTGTCTTAGAGACAATATTCATTGACTTGAAGTTAATACTTATTGAATTGGAGTCAATAGTCATTGAGTGGAAGTCAATAGCAATTGACTTTGACTTCAGTGACTTGAAATCAAGAGTCATTGACTTGAACTTAATACTCAACGACTTGATGCCAATACTCAATGAATTACAGCCAAAAACAGAGTATTGAATCAATAGCCATTAACTTAAAGTCAATATTCATTAAATTAAAGTCACTACTCATTGACTTGAAGTCAATAATTATCGTCTTGATGTCAATAGCCATTGAAATGAAGTAAATAGTCATTGACTTTAAATAAACAGTAATTGACTTAAAGTAAATTGTAATTGACTTGAAGTCAATACTCATTGACTTGAAGTAAATACTCATTCACTTGAAGTCAATACTCATTGATATGAAGTCAATTCTAATGGACTTGAAGTCAATAGTATTGAAACGAAACAATACAAATTCACTTAAAGTCAATAGTTATTGATTTGAAGTCAATGGTCAGTGCCTTAGAACCAATAGTAATTGCCTTGAAGTCAATAAGTATTGACTTCAAGTCAAAGAATCTTGATTTATATTCAAGTGCAACTGATATCAGGTCAATGACTTTTGAAGTTCTATTTTCTTTTTAAATCAATACTCATATAATCATTACTCATGGACTTGAAGTCAATAGTCATTGATTAGGATGCAATATTCATGGAGTAGAAGTCAATAATTATACACGTCTGAAACGTATACCATGTTTACATCATGCCTTCATCATTATTATATGTTTCTAACTTGTCATCTCTATTTTGCAATTCCGAGAACGCTCATCCCCTTTGCATTATAAAGTATTATCGCAAATTGTTTGAATTCAGTAATGAAAAAGATTTATTACCACTCGTTGGTTGTCTTGTTAGCTGTCAATTAAATCAAATATTAACCTGAATTATGATGACAAAAACATTGGCAAACATGACCGTGTATGCCGTAAGGAAATAAATAATGATTAGTTAGAAGTGCAGTTTCCTTTCAACAGGACAGTGGCGCGGTTTGCCACAACAGACATGGGGGTTTAGGTATTCTAATAAAAATAGTTTAGCTTTAAGCACACTATCTAGTATTATTTAATATTCTTTTGGTATTTATTGTATAAATAAATGTAAAATTTTATAAATACATTTTATTCCTGTTGTATATTCGGCCATTTTGTGGAACTGACCAGCCACGCCTTTTACTTTCAAGAAATTGTTGTATTTGCTAATTGAAATTTCTCAATACAGAGTACTACTGAACTACATTATTGTGTGGAAGACAGTTATTCGGAATTTGTTCTCTCTAATTGATACTTGTGGCAGTTTTTCGTCGGAAAAATAAGATATTCCCTAACTTCAACGCATTTCATAAATGTATATCCTTTGTTCGCATAAAATAATACTCTTGTTTTTTCCTCCTCTTAATTTGAATGTGAGCAGCATGATCTCCGTGAGTTATCATTATGGGAGTAATTTCCATATTTGTAGAGGGGGAAAAGCAAAAGTTAAAGGGAAAGAGATTATCAACATCAATGATATTTTAATGAATTGTTGTCTCCGCTGGCAATAGGGACCGTTATGGTGTGTGTTCGGCATTTTTGCTGTTTAAAATGTCCGTTCTCACAAACGATTACATTACATTTGGTTAATACATTATTAAGGAATCCCCCCCCCCCTTTTTTTCACTTTTTCATAGTATGTGAGATGAGCCACCTCTTGGCACAGCTGTAAATGTTTCCTGAGGGTAGAGATGCTGAAAAAAACTTGTTGCTAATTAAGTGATGTTGATGCTGCCGCTATCGCCATGACTGGTTGAGGGGAAGTTCATTTTCTGTTGAATGAATTTATTTACGCGATTGTGCCAGGAGGGGGTAATTGTAATGTGATATGAGCCTTAATGAGGTATCGATGGGTGCATGTGAGTGTGTGTGTTCATTAAAATAAGCGAAAGGGGCAAAGCTTGCTGATCGCTACTTAATTAGGGGTGTGAGATGTTGCATCAAAGAAGGCTTAAAAATTCTTATTTAAGGAGGTTAGTTTTGGATGGGTTGATTCAATGACATTCATTCTAGGTTCTGTATAACTTCGTACTAGGTAGTAAGATGTGTGATGATAAGCTTAAAATGCTTATTTAGGGAAGATAATTTGGGAGGGGTTGCTTCAATCCCATTTGTATAACGTTCTACAAAATTTCGTACTGGTTATTAAATAGCAACAGCGATTATTTTATATTCTGTAATGTGAGCCTTTCGATATCTAACAAGGGAATTAAAACTTCATGACTAAGAGAATTAACTGAAATTCTTTCATCGCCATAGTAGAGTCCCAACTTCGGACGAAGTTCTTGCTACTTGAAGAGGCTTTCAACACTACGGAACTAAAACCAATTACTGCAGTACAGATTTTAAGTCATATATAACTGTTCCACAAACATCCGACACGGCACAAGGTAGACTTCTCTCATATCAATGAGTGCCGAGTCCGAACGACGTGTCTTAGGACACCACTTGTTGAGAAGTTTTACATGGCTGAAATACTCAGGAAATGTCGCCAACCGTTGAAATTTTTGATATTGCCTGACAGTGTAATCGTACACATGACCTTTAGCGTGCATGGCGGGTGTGCATACCATTGCACCACCGTGGCCCCCAAGTCATTCTTACTAAAACTAACTGTCGTAGAGACTCCACATTAACTTCTGTGCAATAACTGTATTTACCTCACGACTATGACTTTGATAAAATGGCGCAGATGTATAGGAAAGTTAATTTTCCATTGCCATTACTAATCCTAATTCATGATAATTTATAATAAAGAATTATTTTTGCTCATAGAAATCCAATATATTTTAAAAATTATTTTCTTATTAAAACAAATATCATATTTATCCCCAACACACATTTTCCGCCTTCAACACGCACACACAACTCCATTACATTTTATTGTTATTATTTTCCATTTCGCTGACATTACAGACACATTTTCAATTACAGTCAAGGCACTTCAAAGCCATATTACAACTCGAGTTTAGCCAAATACAAGAATAGCATTCATATTTGCACAACACAAACAACAACAGGATTTTTGGTGTTTGGATGGGTATCAGTAGCTCTGTGGTCGTGTACTTTCTGAGTGAGTGTGTATTAAATGTAACTGGATTTCATCCGAACTTGTAACGAAAACGTTTTGGTTAATATTTGCTTTGTTCTTTGTTTGCTTACTTGTATTCTACTATATTTGTTGCTTTTGTCGTATAACGACAATCATCATTACAATAACAGCAAACAACGACAACAACAACAGTTGTATACAAGAGGCGCAGTATAATATTAATTTACAAAGAAATATCATTCCCAGAGTATCCTTGTAAAATTCTATTGCAAACTTGCGATTTTCATTTAGATTTAAATATCTAATAAAAGCCAATACAAACAGACACCCACGCATAGTCACTCACTCGTACATAAAGGGACTTATAATAACAACAATATTTACGATAACATTCCACAGATTACAAGTGACATGATACTTAAAAAAAATTAAAAGGGGTAAGAAAATGGATGATAAGATATGGCAATAACAAAACATTCCAATTAATATGTTATTGACTTGAAGTCAGTAGCGTATTGATATGAAGTCAATATGTTGTTGACTTGAACTCAATATATTATTGACTTGAAGTCAATACCTTATTGACTTGAAGTCAATACATTATTGACTTGAAGTCAATACATTATTGACTTGAAGTCAATATGTTATTGACTTGAAGTCAATATGTTATTGACTTGAAGTCAATATGTTATTGACTTGAAGTCAATATTTTATTGAATTCAGGTCAATATGTTATTGACTTGAAGTCAGTATATTATTGACTGGATGTCAATATATTATTGGTTATTGACTGAAGACAATAGCATATTGATATGAAGTCAATATATCATTGACTTGCAGTCAATACGTTATTGACTTGAAGTATATATATTTTTAACTTGAAGTCAATATATTATTGACTTGAAGTCAATATATTATAGACTTGAAGTCAATATATTATTAAGTTGAAGTCAATATATTATTGACTTGAAGTCAATATATTATTGACTTGAAGTCAATACGTTATTGACTTGAAGTCAACATATTATTGACTTTAAGTCAACATATTATTGACTTGAAGTCAATACCTTATTGACTTGAAGTCAATACGTTATTGACTTAAAGTCAATATGTTATTGACTTGAAGTCAATATGTTATTGACTTGAAGTCAATATGTTATTGACTTGAAGTCAATATGTTATTGACTTGAAGTCAATATGTTATTGACTTGAAGTCAATATGTTATTGACTTGAAGTCAATATGTTATTGACTTGAAGTCAATATGTTATTGACTTGAAGTCAATATGTTATTGACTTGAAGTCAATATGTTATTGACTTGAAGTCAATATGTTATTGACTTGAAGTCAATATGTTATTGACTTGAAGTCAATATGTTATTTACTTGAAGTCAATATGTTATTGAATTGAAGTCAATATGTTATTGACTTGAAGTCAATATGTTATTTACTTGAAGTCAATATGTTATTGAATTGAAGTCAATATGTTATTGACTTGAAGTCAATATATTATTGACTTGTTATTGATTTGAAGTCAATATGTTATAGACTTGAAGTCAATATGTTATTGACTTGAAGTCAATACGTTATTGACTTGAAGTCAATATGTTATTGACTTGAAGTCAATATGTTATTGACTTGAAGTCAATATGTTATTGACTTGAAGTCAATATGTTATTGACTTGAAGTCAATATGTTGTTGACTTGAAGTCAATATGTTATTGACTTGAAGTCAATATGTTATTGACTTGAAGTCAATATGTTGTTGACTTGAAGTCAATATGTTATTGACTTGAAGTCAATACGTTATTGACTTAAAGTCAATATGTTATTGACTTGAAGTCAATATGTTATTGACTTGAAGTCAATATGTTATTGACTTGAAGTCAATATGTTATTGACTTGAAGTCAATATGTTATTGACTTGAAGTCAATATGTTATTGACTTGAAGTCAATATGTTATTGACTTGAAGTCAATATGTTGTTGACTTGAAGTCAATATGTTATTGACTTGAAGTCAATATGTTATTGACTTGAAGTCAATTTGTTATTGACTTGAAGTCAATATGTTATTGACTTGAAGTCAATATGTTATTTACTTGAAGTCAATATGTTATTGAATTGAAGTCAATATGTTATTGACTTGAAGTCAATATATTATTGACTTGTTATTGATTTGAAGTCAATATGTTATAGACTTGAAGTCAATATGTTATTGACTTGAAGTCAATACGTTATTGACTTGAAGTCAATATGTTATTGACTTAAAGTCAATAAGTCAATAGGTTATTGACTTGAAGTCAATAGGTCATTGACTTGAAGACAATTGGTTATTGGCTTGAAGTCAATTGGTTATTGACTTAAAGTCAATAGGTTATTGACTTAAAGTCAATTGGTTATCGACTTGAAGTCAATAGGTTATTGACTGGAAGTCAGTTAGTTATTATTGACTTGAAGTCAATAGGTTATTATTGACTTGAAGTTGACTTAAAGGTAATAAGTTATTAACATGTTAATATGCCATTATATTATTGACTTGATGTCAATAAGTTCTTAACTTGAAGTCAATAGTTTTTTGGCTTGATGTCAATTGGTTATTGACTTGAAGTCAATAGGTTATTGACTTGAATTCAATAGGTTATTGACATGAAGTCAATAGGTTATTGACTTGAATTCAATAGGTTAGTGACTTGAAGTCAATAGGTTATTGACTTGAAGTCAATAGGTTATTGACTTGAAGTCAATAGGTTATTGACTTGAAGTCAATGGTTTATTGACTTAAAGTCAATGGTTTATTGACTTAAAGTCAATAGTTTACTGACTTGAAGTCAATTGGTTATTGACTTGAAGTCAATAGGTTATTGACTTGAAGTCAATAGGTTATTGATTTGAAGTCAATAGGTTATTGGCTTGAAGTCAATAGGTTATTGACTTGAAGTCAATAGGTTATTCACTTGAAGTCAATAATTTACTGACTTGAAGTCAATAGTTTACTGACTTTAAGTCAATAGTCAATAGTACCTACAAGGTACTTACTTTCGTTAAACGGAATTTTTTACAAGTACAAAAACTTAAAATATGAAATTACAACAGGATTGAGTACCAAACGCTAATTGATTCGAAGAGTTTATTGACTTGAAGTCAATATGCTATTGACAAAAAATTAATACGTTATTGACCTGAAGTCGATAACTTATTGAATTTTAGGCAATGTGTTATCAATTGAAGTTAAATCTATATCCGTTTCATAAAGTTTCAGCCAATTTAGTCATTTGTCGTCTGCCTGGATGGTTCTCGAAAAAACTCTCGAATGGAGTATCCTATTGCATTCAGGCTTTGTAGACTTCAGGTAGCTGCTGCATAAAATGTAAAATTTTATAAAAAAACTTGCACCTGTTACGGTTTCTCGGGGCCAAATCCATACTTCCCGAGATAATATCCCAAAAGCCCTACCGGGATCAAATAAAATTACTGATGACAACAAAATTTCTACAAAGACGCGTCGCGTTTTTTTATAATTAAATTTGTCATTCCGTTTATAACACATCGAAATATTCTTCGGAGACCCTATAAAGTATATATATTATTGATCAGCATAAAATTATATGTCGATTTAACTATGTCCGTCTGTCCGTTCGTCTGTCTGTCTGTTGAAATCAAGATACAAGATGTCTGTTGAATAGCAATTTTAAAGATAGAGAGTCAATATTTGGTACAGAAGTTTTTATTACTTGCAGGATGGTTGGTATTGAAAATGGGATATATCGGTCCACGTTTTGATATAGCCCCCATAGAACGGTACCTCCCGATTTTCGGTATTTTTAAGGTTTTAGCTTCATTAGCACAATTAATGGGTACAATACATGTACTTAGTCTACGTTAGTGGTATAAAACTTTCCCCCGAACTTTGTCGGTATTGGTCCATGCCTTCATATAGCCCCCATAGAACGGTACCTCCCGATTTTCGGTATTTTGAATGTTGTGGACTCAATATTCCACCGAAATGGCTGAAATTTGGTATTTAGACTTCGATGGGGGTACTCAAACTTTCCCTTTAAATTTGTCGGTATAGGTCCACACCTTCATATTCCCCCCATGAAAAGGTACCTCCCGATTTTCCGTATTTTGAAGGTTGTGGCTTCAATATTCCACCAAAATGGCTGAAATTTTGTATTTAGTCTTCAATTTGATATAAAACTGTTCGCCAGAAATTTGCCACGCTTTCAAATTGCGCCATTTCCGGCTAAAATTCGTCGGTATAGGTTCACGTTTCGATATAGCCCCCTTAGAACGGTACCTCCCGATTTTCGTAATACTGAAGATTGTGACGTCAATATCCCACCGGAATGGCTGAAATTCGTTATTTAGTCTTCCAAGAGTTATAAAATATTCCAGAAGAGTGTTATCAGTATAGGTCCACGTCTTCCTATATCCCCATAGAAGCGTACTTCTTGACTTTCGGTATTTTTTTAAGTTTTAGCTACATTCTCTTACCACCATATAGGAAATTTGGTATTTAGTCTTCTTTGAGTCTAAAAACTTTCCATCAGAAATTTGTCGGTATAGATCGATATTTTGAAATAGCCCCCATAGAACGGGGCCTCACATTGTTTTACCGAAATTGCTGAAATTTAGTATTAAGTCTTCTTCATACACGAAAGGAAACTAATTATTCCATTTTACTTCAATACAACTTGTGGTGGAGGGTATAACAAGTTCGGCCCGGCCGAACTTAACGCCGTTCTTACTTGTTTATCATATATTTATTTTCCATCTCTTGCCAATTATAACACCCTTTCCTTGTCCTTCCTTACTTTTCCTTTAACAAGATCTTCTGTTCATCAACCGTCATAATTGAAAAGTTAGTAAACAAAATAAAGAAAACAGGTATGATGTGATATGACAGATTTTAAGTCATATATAACTGTTCCACAAACATCCGACACGGCACAAGGTAGACTTCTCTCATATCAATGAGTGCCGAGTCCGAACGACGTGTCTTAGGACACCACTTGTTGAGAAGTTTTACATGGCTGAAATACTCAGGAAATGTCGCCAACCGTTGAAATTTTTGATATTGCCTGACAGTGTAATCGTACACATGACCTTTAGCGTGCATGGCGGGTGTGCATACCATTGCACCACCGTGGCCCCCAAGTCATTCTTACTAAAACTAACTGTCGTAGAGACTCCACATTAACTTCTGTGCAATAACTGTATTTACCTCACGACTATGACTTTGATAAAATGGCGCAGATGTATAGGAAAGTTAATTTTCCATTGCCATTACTAATCCTAATTCATGATAATTTATAATAAAGAATTATTTTTGCTCATAGAAATCCAATATATTTTAAAAATTATTTTCTTATTAAAACAAATATCATATTTATCCCCAACACACATTTTCCGCCTTCAACACGCACACACAACTCCATTACATTTTATTGTTATTATTTTCCATTTCGCTGACATTACAGACACATTTTCAATTACAGTCAAGGCACTTCAAAGCCATATTACAACTCGAGTTTAGCCAAATACAAGAATAGCATTCATATTTGCACAACACAAACAACAACAGGATTTTTGGTGTTTGGATGGGTATCAGTAGCTCTGTGGTCGTGTACTTTCTGAGTGAGTGTGTATTAAATGTAACTGGATTTCATCCGAACTTGTAACGAAAACGTTTTGGTTAATATTTGCTTTGTTCTTTGTTTGCTTACTTGTATTCTACTATATTTGTTGCTTTTGTCGTATAACGACAATCATCATTACAATAACAGCAAACAACGACAACAACAACAGTTGTATACAAGAGGCGCAGTATAATATTAATTTACAAAGAAATATCATTCCCAGAGTATCCTTGTAAAATTCTATTGCAAACTTGCGATTTTCATTTAGATTTAAATATCTAATAAAAGCCAATACAAACAGACACCCACGCATAGTCACTCACTCGTACATAAAGGGACTTATAATAACAACAATATTTACGATAACATTCCACAGATTACAAGTGACATGATACTTAAAAAAAATTAAAAGGGGTAAGAAAATGGATGATAAGATATGGCAATAACAAAACATTCCAATTAATATGTTATTGACTTGAAGTCAGTAGCGTATTGATATGAAGTCAATATGTTGTTGACTTGAACTCAATATATTATTGACTTGAAGTCAATACCTTATTGACTTGAAGTCAATACATTATTGACTTGAAGTCAATACATTATTGACTTGAAGTCAATATGTTATTGACTTGAAGTCAATATGTTATTGACTTGAAGTCAATATGTTATTGACTTGAAGTCAATATTTTATTGAATTCAGGTCAATATGTTATTGACTTGAAGTCAGTATATTATTGACTGGATGTCAATATATTATTGGTTATTGACTGAAGACAATAGCATATTGATATGAAGTCAATATATCATTGACTTGCAGTCAATACGTTATTGACTTGAAGTATATATATTTTTAACTTGAAGTCAATATATTATTGACTTGAAGTCAATATATTATAGACTTGAAGTCAATATATTATTAAGTTGAAGTCAATATATTATTGACTTGAAGTCAATATATTATTGACTTGAAGTCAATACGTTATTGACTTGAAGTCAACATATTATTGACTTTAAGTCAACATATTATTGACTTGAAGTCAATACCTTATTGACTTGAAGTCAATACGTTATTGACTTAAAGTCAATATGTTATTGACTTGAAGTCAATATGTTATTGACTTGAAGTCAATATGTTATTGACTTGAAGTCAATATGTTATTGACTTGAAGTCAATATGTTATTGACTTGAAGTCAATATGTTATTGACTTGAAGTCAATATGTTATTGACTTGAAGTCAATATGTTATTGACTTGAAGTCAATATGTTATTGACTTGAAGTCAATATGTTATTGACTTGAAGTCAATATGTTATTGACTTGAAGTCAATATGTTATTGACTTGAAGTCAATATGTTATTTACTTGAAGTCAATATGTTATTGAATTGAAGTCAATATGTTATTGACTTGAAGTCAATATATTATTGACTTGTTATTGATTTGAAGTCAATATGTTATAGACTTGAAGTCAATATGTTATTGACTTGAAGTCAATACGTTATTGACTTGAAGTCAATATGTTATTGACTTAAAGTCAATAAGTCAATAGGTTATTGACTTGAAGTCAATAGGTCATTGACTTGAAGACAATTGGTTATTGGCTTGAAGTCAATTGGTTATTGACTTAAAGTCAATAGGTTATTGACTTAAAGTCAATTGGTTATCGACTTGAAGTCAATAGGTTATTGACTGGAAGTCAGTTAGTTATTATTGACTTGAAGTCAATAGGTTATTATTGACTTGAAGTTGACTTAAAGGTAATAAGTTATTAACATGTTAATATGCCATTATATTATTGACTTGATGTCAATAAGTTCTTAACTTGAAGTCAATAGTTTTTTGGCTTGATGTCAATTGGTTATTGACTTGAAGTCAATAGGTTATTGACTTGAATTCAATAGGTTATTGACATGAAGTCAATAGGTTATTGACTTGAATTCAATAGGTTAGTGACTTGAAGTCAATAGGTTATTGACTTGAAGTCAATAGGTTATTGACTTGAAGTCAATAGGTTATTGACTTGAAGTCAATGGTTTATTGACTTAAAGTCAATGGTTTATTGACTTAAAGTCAATAGTTTACTGACTTGAAGTCAATTGGTTATTGACTTGAAGTCAATAGGTTATTGACTTGAAGTCAATAGGTTATTGATTTGAAGTCAATAGGTTATTGGCTTGAAGTCAATAGGTTATTGACTTGAAGTCAATAGGTTATTCACTTGAAGTCAATAATTTACTGACTTGAAGTCAATAGTTTACTGACTTTAAGTCAATAGTCAATAGTACCTACAAGGTACTTACTTTCGTTAAACGGAATTTTTTACAAGTACAAAAACTTAAAATATGAAATTACAACAGGATTGAGTACCAAACGCTAATTGATTCGAAGAGTTTATTGACTTGAAGTCAATATGCTATTGACAAAAAATTAATACGTTATTGACCTGAAGTCGATAACTTATTGAATTTTAGGCAATGTGTTATCAATTGAAGTTAAATCTATATCCGTTTCATAAAGTTTCAGCCAATTTAGTCATTTGTCGTCTGCCTGGATGGTTCTCGAAAAAACTCTCGAATGGAGTATCCTATTGCATTCAGGCTTTGTAGACTTCAGGTAGCTGCTGCATAAAATGTAAAATTTTATAAAAAAACTTGCACCTGTTACGGTTTCTCGGGGCCAAATCCATACTTCCCGAGATAATATCCCAAAAGCCCTACCGGGATCAAATAAAATTACTGATGACAACAAAATTTCTACAAAGACGCGTCGCGTTTTTTTATAATTAAATTTGTCATTCCGTTTATAACACATCGAAATATTCTTCGGAGACCCTATAAAGTATATATATTATTGATCAGCATAAAATTATATGTCGATTTAACTATGTCCGTCTGTCCGTTCGTCTGTCTGTCTGTTGAAATCAAGATACAAGATGTCTGTTGAATAGCAATTTTAAAGATAGAGAGTCAATATTTGGTACAGAAGTTTTTATTACTTGCAGGATGGTTGGTATTGAAAATGGGATATATCGGTCCACGTTTTGATATAGCCCCCATAGAACGGTACCTCCCGATTTTCGGTATTTTTAAGGTTTTAGCTTCATTAGCACAATTAATGGGTACAATACATGTACTTAGTCTACGTTAGTGGTATAAAACTTTCCCCCGAACTTTGTCGGTATTGGTCCATGCCTTCATATAGCCCCCATAGAACGGTACCTCCCGATTTTCGGTATTTTGAATGTTGTGGACTCAATATTCCACCGAAATGGCTGAAATTTGGTATTTAGACTTCGATGGGGGTACTCAAACTTTCCCTTTAAATTTGTCGGTATAGGTCCACACCTTCATATTCCCCCCATGAAAAGGTACCTCCCGATTTTCCGTATTTTGAAGGTTGTGGCTTCAATATTCCACCAAAATGGCTGAAATTTTGTATTTAGTCTTCAATTTGATATAAAACTGTTCGCCAGAAATTTGCCACGCTTTCAAATTGCGCCATTTCCGGCTAAAATTCGTCGGTATAGGTTCACGTTTCGATATAGCCCCCTTAGAACGGTACCTCCCGATTTTCGTAATACTGAAGATTGTGACGTCAATATCCCACCGGAATGGCTGAAATTCGTTATTTAGTCTTCCAAGAGTTATAAAATATTCCAGAAGAGTGTTATCAGTATAGGTCCACGTCTTCCTATATCCCCATAGAAGCGTACTTCTTGACTTTCGGTATTTTTTTAAGTTTTAGCTACATTCTCTTACCACCATATAGGAAATTTGGTATTTAGTCTTCTTTGAGTCTAAAAACTTTCCATCAGAAATTTGTCGGTATAGATCGATATTTTGAAATAGCCCCCATAGAACGGGGCCTCACATTGTTTTACCGAAATTGCTGAAATTTAGTATTAAGTCTTCTTCATACACGAAAGGAAACTAATTATTCCATTTTACTTCAATACAACTTGTGGTGGAGGGTATAACAAGTTCGGCCCGGCCGAACTTAACGCCGTTCTTACTTGTTTATCATATATTTATTTTCCATCTCTTGCCAATTATAACACCCTTTCCTTGTCCTTCCTTACTTTTCCTTTAACAAGATCTTCTGTTCATCAACCGTCATAATTGAAAAGTTAGTAAACAAAATAAAGAAAACAGGTATGATGTGATATGACAGAAAAATGCTGCCAAGGAGCGGCTGCATTCTTAAGATAACAAAGAATTGAATGACTTTCATTAAGGATCAAAGACACAAATTCTACTTTAAAGAAAGTGAGTGTGGCAAAAAATGCGAACATAAAATGGAATGTAAGGGAAATAACTGAAGGATATAAAATAATTCAAGGATAACATTTTTTTTGGTAATAATGACATACATGTTATGACAATTAGAATTTAGAAAATACAATTTTTTCCAATTTTCCAAAAGTCCCATTTCAAATCATAATTGAAAGTTGATTTTTTCTTAACTTATTGTACGTAATAATCTATTTATTATTACCCACCGCCATGCACTTTAATCGATTAGCACCATTGATGCTAATCAAATCCTCGTGAAGAGCACTGCGTGTCGATTGCTTAAAGCAGTAAGACTACTTGGACTGGGGCAAATAAAGTCGTCAGGTAAATTGCATTGGTTAATATACGATCGCTGATAAGCTGGATTTTTATGGGAAAATTTGTAAATTATTCAGTAGAAGTTAAAGAGGAAACAGTCGGCATTGACGATATCTGTCATCCCATATAGTAAATCTGGAAACCAGGTATTTAAGTTTACGATTAAACAAAAATCCTACACATAGCTAATTTTTAATTTCGATCCAAATATATCGCACGTCCTCTAATGTGGTAATATCAGAATTGAATTATTCGCGCAAACTGAGTCCATACTACAAATTGTTCGGACATTCCAGGTGCCGATTCGCAGATAACACTGTACAACATTTATAAGTTAATCAAGGCAAGGCAAACAATTTGAGCTGAGGACTTTTTGAAAGTACAGACCCAAACCACAAAAACCCTAGGTGGGTTTTGTTGTGTCAGATCCAGCTTAGATTTTATGTCCCCATCTAAACATTGTTAAACATTGGCTTTTTAAAACAATTCAGGGCTGTATATCTGAAACCTATGTGAATTTTCATCTGACCTTTGAAGCAAATTTGTAGATAAGGACAAGAATAAAATATTTGGAGAAATAATGAACTTGAAAAACTACATTTATTGCCTCAAAATTCAATATACATATATGCAAAAATTCCACATTTTTATACATTTCGCACCTTATCTCCAAACCCGTTAATATTTTCTTTTGGAAAAATATTCCCCGGAATGTAATACACAACTCTTCAGAACATGCCATTGTTGTAAAATGCCTCTATCACGTTGTTTTCAGTAAATTTTTCAATGACGATTTAATGAACATGTCAGTCACTGACAAAACCAAACATTATTAGTAACCAAACTTCTTCATAAAGACTCGAAATATTAAATTACGTTGAAATATGTTTGGAATAAACGTTTGAAATAGTTTTAGAGTTATCTCGCACAATAGCCATTTTAGTATGTGCAGGCAGGGTTTTCGAGCTTTTGGACTATTATCTCAAGAAGCATTGGCTTACTCCGAAAAAATTTTACTGTTGTAAATGAGGCCACTAGAACAACCTACTGCAAAACAAAAACAAGTAAGAAAGTATTAGTCAGCTGAGCCGACAGAGATATACCCTCAGACACGTACCCGAAGGAAAAAAGTTAAAACAATACTTCTGTAGGTTTTTTAGCTGTTGGAAAAATTTTCCAGGATGGAAATGGCCTCAAAACACTACATGTTGCAAAAAAATTCAGAATGATCCAAGACGAGTCCTTAAACTGCATTTTTCCAAGCTTTGGGTAGTAGTACATATTCGGACCTAATACAAATCTGTAGGAAATAATACGATGTACAAAGTTTGAGCTAAATCGATTCCTCTCTTAAAGGGTTATTTTACACATTAGCCAGTTTAGGTGGTGCCGGTAGGATTTTCTGGACCTTTTTGGGTCATTATCTCAGGACGTATGGACTTGCCCACGAAAAAAAATTACAACGTCGTAACAGGGGCCGCAATGCAACCTGTTGCATCACAAATTAATAAGATCAGAGAGGAGTTGTTCAACTATACTTTTTCCAAATTTTGTGTGGGAGGTACCCAAATGAGTGGACCGATATAGTCCATATTTAAAACCCGATCTATGCCAGAAAGTAATATTACCAATAGCCAAGTGTGGCTCAATTCGGTTACTCCCTCCTAGAGTTATCATGCCCACAATCTTGGCGAAAAATTGTAAACCTTTGTGGGGGAGGTACCTGAAGAAGTGAACCGATATGGCTCATCTTCGAACTTAAATCAAATCTGGACAAACTATTTCGATGCCCAAAATTTTAACCGAATCGATTGATCCGTTCAAGATTTATCGTGCGCACCAGCCAGACAGGCAGACTGACAGATAGACAGAAGGACGGACATTATTAGATCGACTCAAAATTGTCTGAAACGGATATCGTACAAACATACTTGGGGTCTAAAACCATTATTTCGATGAGGCACATTTTTGGTAGTATCAAAGTGTATATACCCTCTTTAGCCTAAAGGCTGAGGGTATAATAAAAACGATGCGAGAGGAGCTCTCAAACTTCACTTTCTCCGAATTTTGTGTGGGAGGTACTCGAAGGAGTGGACCGATACAATCCATATTCCAAAGTGCAAAGACTGCGTCAATCAGAAACTTCCTGCGAGAATTATCTTGCGGATTTGCCATTTTGGTTGATGCAGTCAGGGTTTCAGCCTACTGAAAAAAATTCAAACGATCCGAGAGGAGCTATTAAACTTCACATTATCCGAATTTTGTGTGGGAGGTACCCAAAGGACAGGACCGATATAGTCCATATTTTAACCCGATTATCTGGAAGGAATAATACGATGTGCAAAGTTTGTACTAAATCAATTGATCCCTTCGAGAGTTATCGTTCACACCATTTTACACAAAAATATTTAACTTTTGTGAGAGAAGTACCTCAAGGAGTTGACCGATATGACCCATCTTCGAACATAATCTAAGTATGGACAAAATAATACGATACCCAAAATTTAGAATTGGTTCATCCGTTCGAGAGTTATCGTGCGCACCAGCCAGACAGACAGTCAGACGGACATGGCTAAATCGACTCCAAATTGTCTGAAAGGAATTTCGTCCAAACATACTTGGGGTCTAAAACCGTTATTTCGATGAGGCACGTTTTTTGGTCGTATCGAAATGTATATGAGGAAAAGTCAAAATTTTTTAATATTCCATTTTTGAAGCAACATGAAAGATTTTTAGTATATGAATTGAGAAAAAAATCACATTCTCAAATCTGTTCGAGATACTAACTTTGGTTATTGCGCGCAAAAGTTATGGCGATTTCAATTGTGATAATAACAAAAAATCTTATTAAAACGCTATTCATTATATTGAGAAATATTGTTAATTTGTGGCTTCCTACATACTATATGAGGTTCCATAACCTTAAGGAAAAAGTTGTAAATTTTCGCGGAAATTAAGAAAAAGTTCAAAAAAATTGGCGGTTTGCAACTTGTTTTAATAAAATTCAAGCTGTTTATGCATTTGAATAATATTAAAAAACTATACAAATCTGTTTAGCGGTTTGCATATTATAGCAAAAACAAAAACATATATAGAGCAAATTTATAAAATTTTTGTAACAGAAAATATTTTTTCAAATTTATTATATCAGTTTTTTGATGAAAATGTAGGAAAAAATAGGTCGGAGTTATTCTTTTATTTTAGTTAAATTATATATAATCATCACTTCTAGAATACATGCTAACATCTATCACTATCAGATCGATGTATTTTGTTAGTGATAGATGTTAACATGTATTCGAGAAGTGATTAGAATAACAAATGCGATTTTGCGATAAAATCCATCAAAAACCGTGGAAGTAGTATCACACACTATTTTTGAGATAAATCGGATACAGCTCCCATGACACTAAATTTCTTAAACCTCTGTTTTCTTAATAACAGAACGATTGTGGCAGTTTCTTCATTGAAAATTAAACGATCCACAGAAAACGCATTTAATCATTTTTAGCACATTTTTCGATTTTTGCAGTAGCCGTATAGACGGATTTTCACTGTCTATGATTTATATGATCCGGACCATCAAAAAACTAAAATATCTTGTGGTCCCAGTACAATCAAAAGGATATTGTAACAGCTGTACCCAAAAAAAAAGGTTTCTTAGGAAAAAATATAGCACAAATTCTTGGCCTATGGAAGTAGATTACAGTGATGCTGTATGACTACATAGTCACTATACACATCAAATTGTGCGTAATAGCGCGTCCTTTACTCCTACTATTGACTTTTTGAAATACCCGAATGCGCGCCGCATTTAGATCAAAAATACAAAAAAACACCTAAAAACTGGCTTCAAAATGTCAGCATCCATAAAAGGTGGAGCTGGTGGAGATTTAAAAAAATGATACATTAGAAGTGTAATCTTCATTTTGTATTCTTCTACTTTAACTTTGTACAGATATCCGTAATTTAAATGGTTTGGCCGGCAATCGAATAACAGCGCAAAAACCAGTTTGCTTCAACATGTTTTTACCTATTTTTATTAATTTATGCGGTCATAGCTTCAACATAAATTAACTTTTTTAGCCACATTTTTGAGCTTTAATCAAAAACCCTTCTTTTGGTTCAACTGTAGTCATATTTTATGGTATACTGCAATGGTTTGCGTACTATATAAGCGCAAACCTTAGTTTCCAAAATATTAATTTTTTTTACTTTCACTCATATACAATTTCTAGCCTAAAGACTGAGGGTGTAACAAGCATCAAATCCCGTTGGTCCGGCAAAAAATATTCATTAACAAGTAAGAAAGTATCAGTCAGCTGAGCCGACAGAGATATACCCTCAGCCACGTACCCGAAGAAAAAAAGTTAACACAATACTTCTGTAGGTTTTTTAGCTGTTGGGAAAATTTTCCAGGATGGAAAGGGCCGCAAAAAACTACATGTTGCAACAAAATTCAGAATGATCCAAGACGAGTGCATTTTTTCCAAACATTGGGTAGGGTGTACCCATAGGAGTGATCCGATGTAGTACATATTCGGACCTAATACAAATCTGTAGGAAATATTTTTTTTCTTTATTAGTCTATGGATATTTTCCTTAGAGACTATATAATTAAATATGTTGTACTTAATTTTCTGAATTTAAATATATTACAATTTTACTTTTCAATTTACAAAGTTTGAGCTAAATCGATTTCTCTCTTAAAGGGTTATTTTACATATTAGCCAGTTTAGGTGGTGCCGGTAGGATTTTCTGGACCTCTTTGGGTCATTATCTCAGGAAGTATGGACTTTCCCACGAAAAAAAATTACAAAGTCGTAACAGGGGCCGCAAGTGCAACCTACTGCGTCACAAATTAATAAGATCAGAGAGGAGTTGTTAAACTATACTTTTTCAAAATTTTGTGTGGGAGGTACTCAAATGAGTGGACCGATATAGTCCATATTAGAACTCGATCTATGCCTGAAAGTAATATTACCAATAGCAAAGTTTGGCTCAATTCGGTTATTCCCTCCTAGAGTTATCATGCCCACAATCTTGGCGAAAAATTTTGAACCTTTTGGGGGAGGTACCGGAAGGAGTGGACCGATATGGTCTATCTTCGAATTTAAACGAAGTTTGGACAAAATATTGAAAGACCCAAAATTTTAACCAAATATGTTGATCCGTTCGAGAGTTATCGTGCACTCCAACTACGACACATGGTATTATATGGGTTGTTTGCAGTTTTCGTGCTGATTTCTGAGGATATATGGACTTGCTCCTGAAAAAAATTATATAGTCGTAATGGGGGTAGTGAATACAAGTGGCTGCAACAAAAATCAAAGCGATTTGAGAGCAGGCCTTAAACTGCACTTAAGCTAAATTTTGTGTGGGAGGTACCCGAAAGAGTGAACCAATAGGGTCCATATTGGAACCCCATCTATGTCTGGTAGAAATGTCACGATATGCAAAGTATGGACTAATTCGGTTACTCCCTCCAAGAGTTATCGTGCGGACAATTTTTCCGAACACTTTTGAACTTTTGTGGGGGAGGTACCTGAAGGAGTGGACCGATATGGCCCATCTTCGAACTTAAATCAAATCTGGACAAAATATTTCGATACTCAAAATTTGAACCGAATCGAATGATCCGTTCGAGAGTTATCGTGCGCACCAGCCAGCCAGACAGACAGACAGACGGACAGACAGACAGACAGACAGACAGACGGACGGACACTGCCAGATCGACTCAAAATTGTCTGAAACGGATATCGTACAAACATACTTGGGGTCTAAAACCATTATTTCGATGAGGCACATTTTTGCACGTATCAAAGTGTAAATACCCTCTTTAGCCTAAAGGCTGAGGGTATAAAAATCCTTTTTTTCTAACTTTGATCAGCTCCCTGTCATCTACAACAAATGTCCATTTAAATTTTCAATTACAAAAAAAAAATAAATCACATTGCCTGTGACACTCACACCGCAAAAGCATTTCCTTGTACTAATTGATTGATACGACACAACGCACAAAGCTATAAATATTCTGTTTACTAATTCTATGTCCATTTATTTCCAATATTGTTATTTTTTTAAATGCGAAATCAATTTTATAATTACACCCAAAAACACACAATGACAAACTGTCGGCTGACTGGCTGGTCATTCTAATTACAGCAATTAAAAATTGGTTTCAATTTGACAATTGAAAATCGTTGTCAATTTTCACAAAAATTGTCGGTCTATGTTTAATTTGAATGATGATGTCCTGGGTGTTTTATTCACAGGAAATAAAGGGCCAATTTATTCAAATGACAAGAGGGCCACTGGTATGCATGACAATCACTGTAAAACCACACAACCTCAGTGAGACATATTTGAATAAATGACACACCCAATAGGTCATTGATTGGTTACGAGCATTTTAGACATTAAATTTGGCTGGTGTTGGTAATACATTGGAAATTATAAAACGATTCAATGAAAATCATGGAAATATGTAAATACTGACAACAATGAGTAATATTGGAATTTTTCTACAAACAAACAAACATATGGGGCGTATAAATGCTGACAACGGTAATACGCTCCCTAAAACCATGAATATTCTAGTCATAACACACACACTTGTTTTCTTCCCCAAATTTCAGGTCAATTGATCACCTGAAATTTGTTATCAGAGAAAACAACTTCCCGGGTGTAAACGTGATGCAATGGTAAGCGTGTGGGCCCGATGTCTTGGTTCCAATTCACAGCCTAGACAAAATAAAAAAATGTTATTTTTTATTTTTGCCTTATTAAGGCGAAGGCCATTTTTATAGTGATATTTAATTAATTCTCTTTCGAGTTGAGCTGTTAGGCCTTTTTAGAGATACATTGAAAAATTAGGAGTCTACCGAAGTCCCACGCATCCAACCATTACACTACGTTTCACGGGTGGTAAATCCGATCTTCCGATCCGATTATTGTCTACTTAAGAAACGTAGTGTAATGGTTGGATGCGTGGGACTTCGGTAGACTCCTAATTTTTCAATGTATCTCTAAAAAGGCCTAACAGCTCAACTCGAAAGAGAATTAATTAAATATCACTATAAAAATGGCCTTCGCCTTAATAAGGCAAAAATAAAAAATAATTTCAGCATGAGCCAGGCTGGGATTCGAACCTGGGTCTCCGACAACTGAGTGTCAAGGTTGCCGGCGTCTTAGCGTTCTAAGCCACCATCAACTTGTCAAAACTTAAGTAGACAATAATTGATGATCAAAAAATAAAATCTTCTGATATAGAAGAGCAATTACTAATGATGTAGGAATAAAACTTACCATAGTATTTGTGAACATTGAAAAATGGGATTACCAAAGCAGGACTATAGGAAAAGTTTGGAGTTTCAATTAACTGACATAATTTCGCATATACATTTATCTAATGAAGTTCGATATATATACCAGTTACCAAGCTTTGCCTTCGTCTGCCACAAAAACAACATCCTAATACACCTGAAGATCGGATTTACCACCCGTGAAACGTAGTGTAATGGTTGGATGCGTGGGACTTCGGTAGACTCCTAATTTTTCAATGTATCTCTAAAAAGGCCTAACAGCTCAACTCGAAAGAGAATTAATTAAAAAATGTTATATTGTTTAGCGTAATACTGGCCTACACGTCTTAAGAATTTTTCGAATATTTTTCAAGGAAATGTAACAACGTTCATTCATACGCTCCCAAAAACCAGGAATATACTGGTGTTGGAAACACCATTAGTGTCTACCTTT
This sequence comes from Musca autumnalis, assembly GCF_047663935.1. Taxonomy (NCBI): domain Eukaryota; kingdom Metazoa; phylum Arthropoda; class Insecta; order Diptera; family Muscidae; genus Musca; species Musca autumnalis. Next base: position 19,216,784 of record NW_027411866.1, on the reverse strand, counting down.
AATCAATTAGCATGAAATTTTCCATTATAAAAGAAACTTCCAGTGAATCAACATGGGGTTCGAGCTAAATTTTGTCTATGTAAAAGACCTTCAATCGTCTGCAGAAGATTTTCTGCTGTCTAAAACAGACCTTCTTTCGCATATAGAATAACCTCAAAGGCCTTCAGTCGCCTACAGAAAACGTTGAAAAGTATTCTCAAGGCCTTCTATCGCCTTTAGAAAACTTCAGGGGTCTTCTGTCGCCTACAAAAGACGTTCACAGGTGTTTTGTAACCTAAAAAAGATGTTCTATCGTTTTTAGAAGACCAAATTACACCTATAAAAGTCCGCCAAAAGTCTTCCAACTTCATTAGAAGACCTCCAAAGGCCTTGTTTCGTCTACAAATTTATTCTGTAGCATTTAAAATACATATCGCCTTTATAAGACCTCTAATGGTCGTTTGCCGTGTTAAAAAGACCCTCAAAGGTTTGAAAGACCTTCAACAGTCTTCTGTCACCTACAGAAACCTTCAAAGGTCTTCTGTCGCCTTGTGAAGACGTTCAAAGTTCTTATGTTGTCTTTAGAATACCTTCCTAGATCCTCTGTCGTCTACACATGACAATCAAAGTCTTCTATCTTGAATATATTCTATCTATCTTCAATATATTATAGTTCTTTTGTCACGATAAAAACATCACCAGAGATCTTCTGTCATCTTTGAAATGCCTGGAGATGTCTTCTGGATCTACAGAATACTGTTAAAAGTATTCTGTCGCCTATAGAAGACCTTCGAGTATTTTCTGTTTTCGAACGAAGACCTGCGAAGGTTTTCTGTCGCCTACAAAAGACAAGGTGTCACCTATAGAAACATTCAGAGGTCTCTTATCGCCATTAGAAGACCTTCTGAGCTCTTCTGTCGTTTTTAAAAGACTGTCAAATGTCTTCAAGTTGAAGAAGCTTCACGATGGTTCAGAAATTTATTTTCCTGGCCAAAAATCAAAAGTTTCTGGAGAAAGAAGTAGCTATTTTTCGGAAACTATAACATGTATTGTGTTCAGTGTTTTTTGTATGGTAGGTAGGAAAGCTTTCATAGGTCTTCTATCGCCTCTAGAAGATCTTAAGTGATCTTATCTCCTCAATACATGACCATTAAAGGCCTTCTGTATTCAACAGAATATCTTCAAATGACTTATGTCACCTTCGAGAAGCCTTTAGAGGTCTTCTGCCGTATATAGAAGACCGTCAAACATCTCCTAACGCCAACAAAAGACTTACAACGGTATTTTGTCATCTACAGAAGACCTTCAAAGATCATCGGTAGTCCATACTCGTAGAAGACCTTCAAAGGTATTATGTCGCCTATAGAGGACATTCGAAGGTCTTCATTCCCCTTTGAAAGAACTCCAAACGAATTTAGCCGTCTACAGGAGGCGTCAGAAGATTTTTGACGGTCTTCTATAGAAGGCATCTATAGAAAACTTTCAAAGGTCTTCTATAGCTTTAAGAAGACTTTTACAATGTTGAGAGTTCAGAGGACTTACCTATAGAACACTCCAATAATCAATCAATAGCCTGTTCTTTAGTAGGCTATCCAAAGGTCCTACATCGCCTACAAAGAACCTTCAAAGATGTTCTGTAGCATATAGAAACCTTCATAGCACTTCTGTCGTCTACAAAAGAGGTCTTCAAAGTTCTTCTGTTATGTAAAGAAGACTTTCAAAGGGTTCTGTTGTCTAAAGAAGGCCTTCAATGATATTTTGTCGTCTATACATCACAATCAAAGGTCTTCCGTCTTTTAGAGAATACCTCTGTCGTCCGCAGAAGACTTTCATAGGTCTTTCGTCGTCTTCAGAAGACCTTCAAAAAATGTATTTTGGCTATAGAAGACATTCGAAGGCTTTCTGTATTCAATAGAAGACCTTCAAGGGTCTTCTGTAGCCTAAAGAAATCTTCAAAGGTCTCCTATCGCATTTAGAAGACCTTCACAGGCCTTAAATGTTTTTCTGTTGTCCAAAGAAGACCTTAAAATATCTTCTGTCAATAGTTTTTTGTCGTCTATACAAGATCTTCAAAGGCCTCAAAACGTGGATTTTTATAGAATATTTTCCAAAGACAAGCAGCCTTCAAAACGTGGATTTTCTTAAAGAATATTTTTCAAAGACGGGCAGCATTCAAAACGTTGATTTTCTTAAAGAATATTTTTCAAAGATGGGCAGCCCTCAAAACGTGGACTTTAAAAAAAAATCCAAAGAAAATCATACATTAAAACGTGGACTTTAAAAAAAAAAAATCCAAAGAAAATCACCCCTTAAAACGTGGACTTTTTTAAGAATGTTTTCCAAAGACAACCGCTCTTAAAAACCTGTTTTTTTAAAAAATATTTTCCAACGAAAATCACCCCTCAAAATACTGCCCTCACTTTCTGTATACAAAAGAAGACCTTCAGGGGTTTACTGTAGCCTATAAAAACCTTCAAGTGTCTCCTATCGCCGTAGAAGACATTTACAGGTTTTCAAAGTTCTTCTGTTGTCTGTAGAAGACCTCAAACGAACTTCTGTGAAAGGTTTTTTTGTCTATACAAGACGACAACATTGATGTAAGAAAATTCTGCCCTCATCCCTTCAGAACTGTTCTCGGGAAGTAGTTTTATTTTGTGAGTTTTTTATGAGTTTGAGGAAAAATTTTACTTTTAACTGAAAGCAGATTTCCCCTAAAATCAAATATTAACACTCATACGTGGCGTATGATTTTTGCCAATATCCATGCGCACCTTAAAACATATAACACTGTGCAACAAAATGGAGCTCAAAGTCTGGGGGGTGGAAAATTCCTATTGGAGATGAAAGCCCTTGGTGAGTATATACAGAACCCCGAAGGACAGATTCGCCGTGAGTCGAACTTTCGCGATATGGCGTGATGAATATTTTGCTGGAGACCCTAAAAGCCATTTGGAATCAGCGTTATATCTTTGTTCGCTGTTGTTTAAGCTTATATTTAAGATGATATGTCTTCAGTCAAATCAAATGAGGATTTTTTTCGTAGAACATTTCGACCTTCTAACTCGCTTCCTTCAATGTCCTTTTCGTCCTTTATTTCAAGAACCGTAATAAAAGTGGTACAAGATGAAATTTTTCAGCTTCGAAATATTCTACAAAAATGTGGCTCGGAAGATTTTAGGTACGGTTCCCAAAGACATAAAATCGATAAAATCTTGTTTAAGCGGTCATTTTTCACTTTTACCCGAATCTTGCTCAGACAGCCCTATATCTATTTATTTCAATATATTATTGTTAACCTATTGATGACCGAGAATACTCGGAGTCATTAAAACTGTTGCATCTCATTTTGCTTAGCACATTAATTTAATATTTTTTTGGAATAAAGATCCGGATATCCAAATTATGGAACCGGTTACTCTGATATTAAAACCGAATTTTTATCCGGTTTTTATGAACCGATTAACCGTATATGTATATCATTAGAAAGCTATTAAAATTGTCAATAAGATATGATTAATATGCGTTAGACATTTTAAGCGGCTTTGGTTCTGGAACAAAAAAACCGTATTTTCGAACCGTTTCTTAACGTTTATGAGGATACATTTCTGTACGTGAAAAAAATTATGTTCATGACCTGGGGGTGGAAAATTCTTTTTGGAGGTGAAAGCTCTTGGTGAGGACATACAGAATCCTGAAGGGCAGATCCGCCGTGAGTCCAACCTTTGAGTTATGGCGGGTTGAATTCTGGGATGGTGACCCATTATTGCAAGTGTAAAAAGTTACGTAACTGAATTTCAAGTGGGTTTAGGGTTCTACTGGGACAATATGTGGTGCTACGTCGGCGTAAGATTATTTTCGTGATATGTCCTAGCCAAATCGGATGAATTTTTAAAGTATATTTTTATACCTTTTTCAACAACAAGGCAGGATAAGAGTAAGACACAAAATGTTCTACAGAAATCGTCTTAAATCGATTTCATTTAGCACATACTGTCCCAGTAGAACCCTAAACCCACTTGGGATTCAGTTACGTAACTTTTTACACTTGCAATAATGGGTCACCATCCCAGAATTCAACCCGCCATAACTCAAAGGTTGGACTCACGGCGGATCTGCCCTTCAGGATTCTGTATGTCCTCACCAAGAGCTTTCACCTCCAAAAAGAATTTTCCATCCCCCAGGTCATGAACATAATTTTTTTCACGTACAGAAATGTATCCTCACAAACGTTAAGAAACGGTTCGAAAATACGGTTTTTTTGTTCCAGAACCAAAGCCGCTTAAAATGTCTAATGTATATTAATCATATCTCATTGACAATTTTAATAGCTTTCTAATGATATACATATACGGTTAATCGGTTCATAAAAACCGGATAAAAATTCGGTTTTAATATCAGAATAACCGGTTCCATAATTTGGATATCCGGATCTTTATTCCAAAAAAATATTAAATTAATGTGCTAAGCAAAATGAGATGCAACAGTTTTAATGACTCCGAGTATTCTCGGTCATCAATAGGTTAACAATAATATATTGAAATAAATAGATATAGGGCTGTCTGAGCAAGATTCGGGTAAAAGTGAAAAATGACCACTTAAACAAGATTTTATCGATTTTATGTCTTTGGGAACCGTACCTAAAATCTTCCGAGCCACATTTTTGTAGAATATTTCGAAGCTGAAAAATTTCATCTTGTACCACTTTTATTACGGTTCTTGAAATAAAGGACGAAAAGGACATTGAAGGAAGCGAGTTAGAAGGTCGAAATGTTCTACGAAAAAAATCCTCATTTGATTTGACTGAAGACATGTCATCTTAAATATAAGCTTAAACAACAGCGAACAAAGATATAACGCTGATTCCAAATGGCTTTTAGGGTCTCCAGCAAAATATTCATCACGCCATATCGCGAAAGTTCGACTCACGGCGAATCTGTCCTTCGGGGTTCTGTATATACTCACCAAGGGCTTTCATCTCCAATAGGAATTTTCCACCCCCCAAAATTTCGGTTCACAGTGTAATATGCATGTTCGTCTAAAAAATTGGATTTTTTTAGGCTATTGGCCTTCAGATTTCCTGCAAAGAAAGACAAACTAACACAGTTAATGTGGCGGAAATGCAATCTGTAATTAAAAGGCGGGTTTATTTACCCATGTCCAGGGCACTTATAAAAAATTAGTTTCTCGAACTATTTTTAAACCCTCAGCTCCATAGGTCCACGTTACCTCCCACACAGTAGTTCAAATATTTTTGATTAAGTGTAGTTTGAAATTCTTACCGAAGGTAGTTCTTGTGATTCTGTTTACGATGATACACTGTTGACGCGGGCAAATCCATACTTTCTGATATAATAGGCCAAAAGCTTTAAAAAACAGCCTAGTTCGGATCAAACCAAGAAGGACTGATAAGCACTATAACTTACGAATAACTGAGTTGGCCGAAACTGTGGCCATCGTAATGTTTTTTTTCTAAAATTAGATCACGTGTGAAGATGGACTCGTATATTAGAAAACCCCTTCGGTTATGTCCCTCACAAAAGTTCAAACTTTTCCTTTAAGTGTAGTTTAAGCGCTGCTCGAGTAAAGTTGCGAAGGTAGTGCCCTGTTTACAATGATGTAACATTTTTAGTGGGCAAGTCCAAATTTCCTGTACACTAACCACTTTAGTTGGTGACCATACGAAGTATTTAGGTCATTAGAATCAGCAAAGCGTTATAGTACACTTTTAATTTGCGTTATTCCATTAACCACAGCCTTCTAACTTATTTTCCACTGTGCGTATGCCTAATGTTACTACTTATACGCATCGAAGAACCCACACGGTGCTCTTGAATCAAATTTAAATGGAAGGTGCTTACACCTGGGAAGTTTTTGCGGATTCTGAAACTACAATGTTCATAGATGAGAAAAATCAAAAAACTAAAAAAATCGCCGGAGCGCTTTTTAAATAAATCACGATTCAAGTTGACATTTTTAGGGGTTGTTTAGGTTTTAGCGATTTTGCTTGGAAACGCAAGTCCTATCAAAATGGGAATAAAGAATATGTTGTAGCTATTAAAATTCTCTACAAGATTGACCTTAATGATATTTTGTTAGGTTTTACAACTTTTAAGATATAGAAGTTGAAATTGGGACAATTCAAATTCAATTCAATTCTGTATCGTCTCCTTATAAAACAATGTCATGACTGCTATTTCCCAACTTAAACTTATATATCTAAAAAAATGGTACAACCTAGGAAAAATTACATAAGCCAGTCTTGTAGAGAATTTTCACAGCTATAAGATTTTCTCAGGTCCCATGCCGAAAAGACTTGCCGTATTCCAGCAAAATCGCGAAACTCTAACAAAAAACCCTAAAAATATAAAATGAGCTTCTTTATCTCAAACATGGTACAGCCTGAGAACAAATCATAAACGTCAATCCTGTAGAGAATTTTCACAGCTACAACATTTTCTTCAGCTCCATTTCGATTGGACTTGCGGTTTCCAAGCAAAATCGTGATAACCTAAAAAACACCTAAAAATGTGAATTTTGACCGCGAATTATTTAAAAATCCCTACAGTGATTTTTTTGTTTTTGGATTTTTCTCATCTATGAACATTGCTGTTTCAGAATTCACAAAAACTTCCCCTGTGTAAGCGGTTTTTCATTAAAAGTTAGTTAAGGCGCACCCTTCATGACATTGTTTTTTAAAGGGGCGATACAGTCAGTGCATTGTCTCAATTTGAACTTCAATATCTCAAAAATGGTAAAACCTACGAAAATACCGTAGAGGTCTATCTTGTAGAGAATTTTCATAGCTACAACATTTTCTTCAGTTTCATTTTGATAGGACTTGCGGTTTCTACGCAACATCGTGAAAACCTAAACAACCCCTAAAAATGTCAACTTGAATCGCGATTTATTTAAAAAGCGCTCCGGCGATTTTTTTAGTTTTTTGATTTTTCTCATCTATGAACATTGTAGTTTCAGAATCCGCAAAAACTTCCCAGGTGTAAGCACCTTCCATTTAAATTTGATTGAAGAGCACCGTGCCCACATATAGGATTACATAAAGTTATTTAATTTTATATCTTCTTTTCACATAAAATTAATTTCTGTTTTAGGTGACTTAATTAAATTTCAACATCTTAAGACTCTATCAATTGAGGCATCTAAAAATAATTAATCTCTTCAATCAATCCCCAACTCAACACTACAACAGCACTAGCTTTGCTTGCTTTTGGTGATATCCTTATAATAATATTTCCCTTTTCCAATAATTGAATTTATGTTAAGTGCGGTTTAATTTTTATTGAAATTTAATACCGAAAGGCATCCATGGAAGCTAGGCAGTTCACAACCACAGCAACAATATCAACAACAACTCGCACACAACAAATATTATGCAAATTGTTTGAGTGATAATTTGTGGTTGACACAAAAATTGTAGTAAAAATTTAATTAGTCACTGAACTAGGAGGTTGTGCATTTTTATGAAATCCTTTATAGAAATAAATTAGTTTGCCGAGCATAAGTAGTACAAAGAGCTAAGAGAGAGAGAGAGAGAGAGAGAGAGAGGAATATACGATTTATTTCCTAGCAGCACTCACAACGCAGAGTTGTTTAAGAATATTTTTTCAGGCATGTTTTCCCTCAAAACATGGATTTTTAAACAACAATTTCCAAAGACAAGCAGCCTTCAAAACGTGGATTTTTTATAGAATATTTTCCAAAGACAACCACCCCTAAAAACCTGATGTTTTAAGATTTTTTTTTTTTCAAAGAGAACCACCCCTCAAAACTTTGATTTTTTAAAGAATATTTTCCAAAGACAAGCATCCCTCAAAACGTTGATTTTTAACGTAAAATTTTCCTATAACAAATGGAAATCTAAACGTGGATTTTTTAAAAAATATTTTCCAAAAAAACCACCCCTCAAAACTTGGATTTTTTAAAAAATATTTTCAAAAGACAGCCTGGATCTTTAAGAATATTTTCCAAAGACAACCGCCCCTCAAAACGTGGGGTTTTTAAGAATATTTTCCGAAGACAACCACCCCTCAAAACGTGGATTTTTAAATGAATATTTTCTACTACTACCACCCCTCAAAACGTAGATTTTTTTAAAGAATACTTTCCAAAGACAACAACCCCTCAAAAGTGGATTTTTTAAAGAATATTTTCCAAAGACAACCAATACCCAAAACTTGGATTTTTTTAAAGAATATTTTCCTAAAAAAAAACACCCCTCAAAACTTGTATTTTTAACAAATATTTTCCAAAGACAACCACCCCTCAAAACCTGAATTTCTTAAGTATAGTACACATTGACAAGCAAAACTGACAGTCATCGAGGTCTATTTCGTGAATATCAAACCCTAACTGAAAAATGTCTTTTGTAATCTCTAAATAATACCGTATATATTGTATTTCAAACGTTTTTAGTTAAATAAAAGTTTTTATTTTTCGGAAAATCGTCCAAAAAGTACGTTGACTGTCAGTTTTGAATGATAGTGTGTACTCCCCTTTAATGAATATTTTCCAAAGAAAACCTCCCCGCAAAACGCAGATTTGTAAAAAACATTTTCCAAAGACAACCACCCCTCAAAACGTGGATTTTTATACCCTCAGCCTTTAGGCTAAAGAGGGTATTTACACTTTGATACGACCAAAAATGTGCCTCATCGAAATAATGGTTTTAGACCCCAAATATGTTTGTACGATATCCGTTTCAGACAATTTTGAGTAGATCTAGCAATGTTCGTCTGTCTGTCTGTCTGTCTGTCTGGCTAGCTGGTGCGCACGATAACTCTCGAACGGATCAATCGATTCGGGTCAAATTTTGGGTATCGAAATATTTTGTCCAGATTCGATTTAAGTTCGAAGATGGGCCATATCGGTCCACTCCTTCAGGTACCTCCCCCACAAAAGTTTAAAAATTGTCGCAAAATTTGTGCGCACGATAACTCTTGTAGGGAATAACCGATTTGGTCCATACTTTGCACATCGTGTAATTTCTACCAAGCTTAGATGAGGTTCCAATATGGACTCAATCGGTCCACTCTTTCAGGTACCTCCCACACAAAATTTCGGAAAAGTTCAGTTTAGGACCTGGTCTCGAATCGCATTGATTTTTGTTTACGCAATATGTATTTGCTCTATACGACGCTGTAAGTTTCATTAGGGGCAAGTCCATACTTCCTGAGAAAATAGCCAGAAAGTTATAAAAAACCCTATGACACCGTGTGTAGTTGTTGGAGCGCAAGATAACTTTCGAGCGGATCTGCCGATTCGGTCCAAAATTTGGCTTTCGTAATATTTTGTCCAAACTTAGTTCAAGTTCAAAGATGGATTATATCGGTTCACTTTTTCCGGTACCTCCCCCGGAAAATTTGTGCGTACGATAACTCTTGAAGGGAGTAACCGAGTTGGTCCATACTTTGCACATTATGAAATTTCTACCAGACTTAGATGAGGATCCAATATGGACTCAATCGGTAAACTCCTTCGCGTACCTCCCACACAAAATTTCGGAAATGTTCAGTTTAGGACCTGCTCTCGAATCGCCTTGGTTTTTGTTGTACCATCTTGTATTCACTGTCCCCTATACGAAGGTACAAGTTTCCTCAGGGGCAAGTCCATACTTCCTGAAAAAATAGCCTGAAAGTTGAAAAACAAACCCTATGACACCATGTTTATGGTTGGAAGCGCAAGATAATTCTCGAACGGAAATGCCGGTTCCGGCCAAAATTTGGCCTTCGTAATATTGTTTCCAAACTTAGTTTAAGTTCGTAGATAAGCCATATCGGTTCACTCCTTCAGGTACCTACCCCACAAAAGTTCAAAAATATTCGGAAAAATTGTGGGCACGATAACTCTTGATGGGAGTGACCGATTTGGTCCATACTTTACACATTCTCATAATATCTACCAGATATAGATCAGGTTCGAATATGGACTATATTTGTCCACTCCATCCGGTACCTCCCACACAAAATTTTGGATAAGTTCACTTTAAGACCTGCTATTGAATCATTTTGATTTTTGTTGAAGCAACTTACATTCGCTGCCTCAATTACGATGGTAAAAGTTGTTTCAGGGGCAAGTCCATACTTCTTGAGAAAACAGCCCGAAGGGTGTAAAAACCCCCTATGGCACCCCATGGTCTATGTCGGTCCATTCCTTTAAGTACCTTTTCAGCAAAATTTTTGAACTTTAATCCTAATCAACATTTTTGTCGGTTCATACTAGACCAAAATTTTGAAACCCCTTAAAGACATAAGTTTTTTGTGAAAAAAAGTGTTTCAATTTGCACAGGCTGAGGGTATATCTCTGTCGGCAAAGCCGACTGATACTTTTTTACTTGTTTAAACAATATTTTCCAAAGAATATTTTCAGAAGACAACCACCCCTCAAAACGTGTATTTTTTAAAGAATATTTTCCAAAAACTTAAAACGTGGGTATTTAAAGAATATTTTCCAAAGACAACCACCCCATAAAGTCTGGATTTTTTTTAAAGAATATTTTCCATTTCCAACCACCCCTAAAAAGGTGGATTTTTTAAAGAATATTTTCCATTTCCAACTACCTCTCAAAACCTGGATTTTTTAAAGAATATTTTCTAAAGACAACCACCCCTCAAAACGTGGATTTTTTAAAAAATATTTTCCAAAGACAAGCAGCCCTCAAAACGTGAATTTTTAAAGAGTATTTTCCAAAGAGAGCCGCCCCTCAAAACCTGGATTTTTTAAAGAGTATTTTCCAAAGACTGCCCCCCTCAAAACGTGAATTTCTTAATGAATATTTTCCAAAGAAAAACTCCCCTCAAAACGTAGATTTTATAAAGAATATTTTCCAAAGCCAACCACCTCTTAAATAGTGCATTTTTTAAAGAATATTTTTCAAACACAACCACCCTCAAAACCTGGATTTTATTAAAGAATATTTTCCAAAGACAATCACCCCTCAAAACGTGTATTTTTTAACGATTTTTTCCAAAGACATCTACCCCTCTAAACGTGGATTTTTAAAGACTATTTTCCAAAGGCAACCACCCCTTAAAACGTGGGTTTTTAAAGAATATTTTCCAAAGACAACCACCCTCAAAACCTGGATTTTTTAAAGAATATTTTCCAAAGACAAGCCGCCCTCAAAACATCCTAACATTCCTCAAACATCCTGACATACTAACATCCAATACTGTACTCCATTATTTAATTCTACACCAACGCCATTAAACAAAGAAATGAAATAAAAAGTATCCTGCTTAACCGCTGTCAATAACTCCACGGGCTAGGTCAGGTGAAATTGTGCTGTCAGTGAGTGTCAAAGTGTGTGTATGTTGGTTAGGAGTATGTGCTAAACCACCTGCTTCAGTGGTTTCTACTGCATTTTACTCTATTCAGTGCACCACTCTGTTCAAAAGAATGACTAATGCATGTACGTGAGTTTGTGGTACGGTGGTAGCAATATTTACTCAGTTTTACTCTGTGTGGGACACAATATTCTTCACATACCATGGCATGTAAATGTAAAAGGTAATAAATCGTGTTAACATTTTTCACACGAATTTGTTTTTAAAATCACCCACTCTTACTCTGCCAAGGCATCTTTCGGTAAGGATTTTTCTGTGTATTACAAATTTTTTTAAACAGCTGTAACTAAAATAGCAGACCACTACTGGTTGCCAGCTACGAGGGTACCACCACCTTTCGTTGAATGGGGCAGAAGCCACTAATGGTGTGGCTTTTGGTTGATATTGCTGAAAATTTCGCTCCAAGTGCATGTGTTTGTGGGGGGCGGCACAATGCAACCTGAAATGCGAAAATAATTTCGTGTCGGTAATGTAGGAAAATAAATAGAATTGAGTTTCATGAAACAATACAGAAAAACCCGTATGATGTGTTACAAAATGTAATTTCCGTTAACACGCCACCGTGTCGAACCATACCACTGGAGTTGAGTCAATAAATTTTTATTCTTACAGAGGGTTTTGGCAGCTTTTGCTTTTAATCAAAAAAATAACTATAACGCTGAGGTTTTCATTTGACACTTCAGTTAACAGTATTTGAAATGTCATTACAGGGCATTGTTAAAAGATTCGAAAAGGTCAAAAGGTCTTCCTATAGAAAACTAGGAGGTTTTTCAACAGAAGACCAGGAGGTTTTCTCACAGAACAGCAGGAGATATTCTTACAGAAGACAGCGCGGCATTCTAATAGAAGAACAAGAGACTCTTTTTTATAAAGAAGACATGTGGTTATTCTTATAAAATACCAGAAGGTCTTCTTATAGCAGACCAGGTGCTATGGGAAAACTAGATAGTCTTCTAAGAGAAGACCAATAGGCTATGTTATAGAAGAACAGGAGGTTTATTTATTCAAGCGCTTGATTTCTAATAATAGAAAATCACGAGCTTTTTTACAGAAAAGCCAGGAATCTTCTTATTATAGAAGACCAGGAGGTGCTTTTCAATTTGACAAGTAGGACTTCTTCTTCTAGATGTAAAAGAAATGTTCAAATGGATACCCACAAGGTTTTTATAGCGGATCAAAAAACCTCTTTATAAAAGACCTGGAGGTCTCCTTATAGAAAAAGGAGAAGGTCTTCTTATGGTCGATCCAAACGATAATAGGGAGATATCTTTTACAGAAGATCAGGTGGTCTGATTATTGAAGGCCAAGATGTCTTTTTATGAAGGTTTTCATATAACAGACTAGAAGTATTCTTTAAGAAGAAAAAAGGGTTTTCTTATATCCTGGAGGTTTCCTTATAGACGAATTGGAAATCTTCCTATTAGAGATCTTTCTATAGACGACATGGAGGTCTTCCTATAGACGACATGGAGGTCTTCCTACAGACTATATGTTGGTCTTCCTATCGACGACATGGAGGTCCTCCTATAGCAGGTCTAGGAGTCTTCATATAAAAGGTTTGAAATCTCTTTATAGAGGACCTGGAGGTCTTCCTATAAATGAATTGTAGTCTTCCTATAGATGAAGACCTATAGAGGTCTTTCTGTAGACAATCTTGAAGTGTTCCTACAGGAGATCTTCCTATAGAAAACAAACTCTGAAAGGCTTAGAGGTCTTCCTATAGAAGATATGGAGGTCTTCCTATAAGAGACCCGGGGTCTTGCAATAGAAGAATTGGAGGGCTCCCCTGCGGATTTCCTATAGAAGACCCTGAAGTCTTTCTATAAAAGAATTGGAAGTCTTCTTACATAAGACCCTGAAGTCTTCCTTTAAAAAACTATATAGAAGACCTGGAGGTCTTCCTTAGAAGACCCCGAGATCTTCTCATATGTGGGTTCGTATCGTCGGCTTTCCTTTTTCACTTGGTCGTTTCTAACGAAAAACTAATTAAAAATTAATATTAACAAGTAAAAAGTCGTTAAGTTCGGCTGGGCCGAATTTTTATACCCTCCACCATAAAATAGTCTTAATTAAAATGGAATAATTAGGGTCCTTTTACAATTTAGGTGGAACAACTTTTCGACAATGGACTGCCTCCCACTATTGCATAAATTACACTGTGAACACAAATGTTGGGGCAGAGATAATTCCTTTTGGAGATGAAAGCCCTTGGTGTGTGTATGTTAAAAACCCCGAAGGAAAGATGCGCCGTGAGTCGAAGTTCAGCGTTATGGCGTGATGAAGTTTTTGCAAGAGACCCTGTAAGCCATCATGAATTAGTTCGGTTAAAAATTGCAGCTGAAATTCTCAAAACACCGAAAATCGGGAGGTACCCTTATATGGGGGCTATACCAAAACATGGACCTATGTTGACGATGTTTCGTTGGAGATGTTTAATGACCACTGAGAACCTCAAATGTCAAATTGCAGATAGTTCAGTTACAAATTGTGGCTAAAATTCTCAAAATACCGAAAATCGGGAGGTACCGTTATATGGGGGCTATACCAAAACATGGACCTATGTTGACGATGCTTGGTGGAGATATTTCATGACCACTGAGAACCTCAAATGGCAAATTACAGCTAGTTCGGTTAAAATTTGTAGCTAAAATTCTCAAAATACCGAAAATCGGGAGGTACTGATATGGGGGCTATACCAAAACATGGACCTATATTGACGATGTTTCGTGGAGATGTTTTATGACCACTGAAAACCTCAAATGTCAAACTGCAGATAGTTCGGTTAAAAATTGCGGCTAAAATTCTTAAAATACCGAAAATCGGGAGGTACCGTTATATGGGGACTATACCAAAACACGGACCTATGTTGACGATGTTTCGTTGGAGATTTTTTATGAAAACTGAGAACTTCAAATGTCAAATTACAGCTATTTCGGTTAAAAACTGTAGCTAAAATTCTCAAAACACCGAAAATCGGGAGATACCGTTATATGGGGGCTATACCAAAACATGGACCTATGTTGACGATGTTTCGTTGGAGATTTTTTATGAAAACTGAGAACTTCAAATGTCAAATTACAGCTATTTCGGTTAAAAACTGTAGCTAAAATTCTCAAAATACCGAAAATTGGAAGGTACCGTTATATGGGGGCTATACCAAAACATGGACCCATGCCTATATCCTTTGAGATATAAGTTTGTTGATAACTAGGAACCCTAAGTGCCAAATTATAGCTAATTTGGTCTGCAAATGTGGCGAAGAACATCAAAATACCTCAAATCCGGAGGTACCGGATCTTTAAATTTTTTGGCGGAGAAGTTTTATAGCTGCAGGGAACTTCAAGAATCAAATGGGGGGTAGTTTCATCAAAACAATGTAGACCCTCAAAAATGGACCCATGTTGACGAATTTTAGTGAAGAAATTTCGTGACCACTGAAAATTCCCGAAAATCGGGAGGTACAGTTATATGGGGGGAAATACCAAAACATTGACCTATACTGACGATTATTTTCGAATAAAAAAAATTGTAGCTAAAATTCTGAAAATACCGATCATTCGGTTAAAAATTGCAGCTAAAATTCTCAAAATACCGAAAATCGGGAGATACCGTTATATGGGGGCTATACCAAAACACGGACCTATGTTGACGATGTTTCGTTGGAGATTTTTTATGAAAACTGAGAACTTCAAATGTCAAATTACAGCTATTTCGGTTAAAAACTGTAGCTAAAATTCTCAAAATACCGAAAATCGGGAGATACCGTTATATGGGGGCTATACCAAAACATGGACCTATGTTGACGATGTTTCGTTGGAGATTTTTTATGACCACTGAGAACTTCAAATGTCAAATTACAGCTATTTCGGTTAAAAACTGTAGCTAAAATTCTCAAAATACCGAAAATTGGGAGGTACCGTTATATGGGGGCTATACCAAAACATGGACCTATGTTGACGATGTTTGGTGGGGATGTTTTATGACTACTGAGAACCTCAAAAGGCAAATTACAGCTAGTTCGGTTAAAAATTGTAACTAAAATGCTCAAAATACCGAAAATCGGGAGGTTCCCTTATATGGGGGCTATACCAAAACATGGACCTATGTTGACGATGTTTCGTTGGAGATGCTTAATGACCACTGAGAACCTCAAATGTCAAATTGCAGATAGTTCGGTTACAAATTGTGGCTAAAATTCTCAAAATACCGAAAATCGGGAGGTACCGTTATATGGGGGCTATACCAAAACATGGACCTATGTTGACGATGCTTGGTGGAGATATTTCATGACCACTGAGAACCTCAACTGGCAAATTACAGCTAGTTCGGTTAAAATTTGTAGCTAAAATTCTCAAAATACCGAAAATCGGGAGGTACCGATATATGGGGGCTATACCAAAACATGGACCTATATTGACGATGTTTCGTGGATATGTTTTATGACCACTGAAAACCTCAAATGTCAAACTGCAGATAAAAATTGTGGCTAAAATTCTCAAAATACCGAAAATCGGGAGGTACCGTTATATGGGGACTATACCAAAACATGGACCTATGCATATATCCTTTGAGATATAAGTTTGTTGATAACTAGGAACCCTAAGTGCCAAATTATAGCTAATTTGGTCTGCAAATGTGGCGAAGAACGTCAAAATACCTCAAATCCGGAGGTACCGGACCTTTAAATTTTTTGGCGGAAAAGTTTTATAGCTGCAGGGAACTTCAAGAATCAAATTGGGGGTAGTTTCATCAAAACAATGTAGACGCTCAAAAATGGACCCATGTTGACGAATTTTAGTGAAGAAATTTCGTGAATTCCCGAAAATCGGGAGGTACAGTTATATGGGGGGATATACCAAAACATGGACCTATACTGACGATCATTTTCGAATAGACAAAATTGTAGCTAAAATTCTGAAAATACCGATCATTACAGCTAGTTCGGTTAAAAATTGCAGCTAAAATTCTCAAAATACCGAAAATCGGGAGATACCGTTATATGGGGGCTATACCAAAACATGGACCTATGTTGACGATGTTTCGTTGGAGATTTTTTATGACCACTGAGAACTTCAAATGTCAAATTACAGCTATTTCGGTTAAAAACTGTAGCTAAAATTCTCAAAATACCGAAAATTGGGAGGTACCGTTATATGGGGGCTATACCAAACCATGGACCTATGTTGACGATGGTTGGTGGGGATGTTTTATGACTACTGAGAACCTAAAAAGGCAAATTACAGCTAGTTTGGTTACAAATTGTGGCTAAAATTCTCAAAATACGGAAAATCGGGAGGTACCGTTATATGGGGGCTATACCAAAACATGGACCCATGTTGACGATGCTTGGTGGAGATATTTCATGACCACTGAGAACCTCAAACGGCAAATTACAGCTAGTTCGGTTAAAATTTGTAGCTAAAATTCTCAAAATACCGAAAATCGGGAGGTACCGATATATTTCGATATATGGGGGCTATTGCAAAACTTGGAACTATGTTGACGATGTTTCGTGGAGATGTTTTATGACCACTGAGAACTTCAAATGTCAAACTGCAGATAGTTCGGTTAAAAATTGTGGCTAAAATTCTCAAAATACCGAAAATCGGGAGGTACCGTTATATGGGGACTATACCAATACATGGACCTATGCCCATATCCTTTGGGATATAAGTTTGTTGGTCACTAGGAACCCTAAGTGCCGAAATATAGCTAATTCAGTCTGCAAATGTGGCGAAGAACGTCAAAATACCTCAAATCCGGAGGTACCGTTATATGGGGGCTATAGCAAAGAGTGGACCGATATAGCCCATCTTCGAACTTGACCTGCCTAAGGAAAAAAGACCCTCGGGTGCAAAATTTCAGCACTCTATCTCAATTATTGCGGACGCTAGAGTGATTACAACAGACGGACAGACGGACGGACAGACGGACATGGCTAGATCGTCTTAGAATTTTATCCTGATCTAGAATATATATACTTTATAGGGTCGCAAATGATTAGTTCGATGTGTTACAAACGGAATGACAAACTTAATATACCCTCCATACTATGGTGGAGGGTATAAAAATGATCTTCGCCTCAATAGGCAAAATTCTCTCTCTCTCTTCCTATAGAAGACTTTGAAGTCTTCCTATAGCAAACGTTGAAGTCTTCCTACAGAAGACTTTAAAGTCTGCCTATAAAATACCAGGAAGTCTTCCTAAAGAAGACTTGGAAATTCTATAAAATTCTACCTGGATATCCTCCAATAGAAGACCTGGAAGTCTCCTTATAGAAGATACGGTAGTCTTCCTATAAAAGACCTGTAAGTTTTCCTATAGAAACCCCGGAGATTTTCCTATAGAAGACCCTTTTCTATAGAAGACTTCTTCTAAAAGAAGACCTTAAGGTATTGCTATAAAAGTCTTGGATGTTTACTTATGAAGACCTGTAGGTCCTTCTATAAGAGATCTGAAGGTCTTCCCATAGAATACCTTTAGCTATTGCTATAAAAGACTTTCTATAGAAGATCTAGTGGTCTTCCTATAAAAGACTTGGAAATCTTCGTTAAGAAGAGCTTTGTAGAATACTTCGAAATCTAACTATAGAAGACGTGAAGTTCTTCCCATAGAAAACATGGCGATCTTACTATATAAGACTTAGAGGTCTTCCCGTAGAAGACTTAGAGGTCTTCCTATAGAAAATTCTGAGGTCTTCCTAAAGAAGAAGTAGAAGTCTTGAAAATCTTTCTGCAAAACACCTGGACGTCTTAAATAGATGGATTGGGAATCTTTCTATAAAAGAGCTTGAAGATCTTACTATAGCCGATCAGGAGGTCTTCCTATAGAATGTCTGGAGGTATTCTTGCAGAAGGTCTGGAAGATCCTACAGAAGACTGGTCGGTCTTCCTATAGAGGAGTTGGAGATCATCCTATAAACTACCTGAAGGTCTTCCTAAAGAAGACCTGGAGGTTTTATTATTGTTGGTCTCGATATTTTCTTGTGGAAGACCCGTAGATGTTTTTATGGAAACCAGTGATTTTTTTTGCAGACAGCGATCACTTCGTAAAAAACAGATCGGTAAGAAAGACTTCTTATAGATGACCAGACGGACTCCTTATATAGCACCCTTAGACAGCTACTCTTATTTTTAATTTCGAATTTCCAAAACTGCGACGTAATACCACAGAGATACACCAACAGCGACTCACATTGCAAATTTTAGAATTCTGGTTTTACCCTTTCACAAACACAGCATTCCCTTCCAGTACGAACTTTCAACCTCTAAACCTTATCTCACCCCTTCACACTAACAATAATAATAAACATTTAAAATGCAATGTTCCAGCTTCAATGGTTTCGCCAATAATCCGAATAGGTCAGAAAAATTGTCGGTATTCAAAATGGACATAAGAATCTACCTTTTCGTATATCTTCATATAACGGTACCGACTTAGGGAATTTTAAAAATAGAAAACATTTATATTGTCCAATTTGGTTTAAATTTGGAACTTGAATTATGAGAGAATATAATTTAAAAATGTGCACTTCAATCCACGTTTATTAGAACGGATATTTTAAAGATTTAAGAGTATTTTGAAGGTTTTATGCACATTTTCCAGCCGAATTTCGGAATTTTCTACAAAAAATTTTACTTAATGTGCACGTATTGACATACTCCTATATAACGTTACATTTTTGAAGCGTTTCAATTTTACAAAAACCTTCTATTCAAAAAAATTGTCGCATATGTCCACGTTTTCAAATTAATTTGCTAAAGCGTTCAGAACACAAAAAATATTCTTTTTTTTTTTTTGAAAAGATACTTTACGTTTGACTACTTAATTTCAATACATTATTCAGTAAAATTTTTCAAACTCAGGACTTTGTCTCAAATTTTGGAGTGATCTTTATAACAATTATATTTCACTTTGGTTTTTTTTATTTATTTATTCATTTTTGTTTTTTTTTTTTTTTTTTTTTTGTTTTGGACAATTATATAATCCCAGTTTGTTCCTGCAACCAGCACCAAGTGTAGGACCATTTAGTACTTTTCGTTGATAAACCTGCATAACTCGGCCCACAAATTTCATAGGCATTTCCAGAAACTTCTTAACTAAACACAAACACTGACCCTAATACAGCAATTCGGAATTCCAGCCCTATCAATGTATACAACACCAAAATGGGACCAAATGTAGTACATTTTGTACATATAGGTAAAAATTTTAAAAAGGTACCTCCTTCCAACCGCATTTCAATTATACTTCTGGTATAAATAAAAACGAATGTTCAAAACCTCCTCCCTATCTGTACTCTAAACATCAATTAAAATTCTACTTTTCAAAATTCCGGTTCTACCCCTTTACACAATGACAAATTGTACCAAATTCTATATCATTTAGTACTTTTTGTATACCTATGGTACGAGTTTCCACAACCACATCCATATCTCAACCTTACACACTAAGAGCGACTATAATACCAAATTTTAAAATTCCACCTTTATTCCTATACCCAATATCAAATATATAGCACTTTTCGTACACATCAGATCTAATTTCCGAAAATGCTTTCTTATCACCATTCTAAAAATCAACAGTGATCCTAATTTGTACCATTTAAGAAATTTTTATACTATTTAGCACTTTGCATACTCGACTTTCCAAAAACTACTTTCATATCTCAGCTGTATCCGTTCACCTAAATCCAAATGATTGCCAATGTAGAACCATATAGTACCTTCCATACACAAAGGTACGAATTTATCCATTCACCCTAATCCAAATTGTACTAAGTTTAGTACCATTTAGTACATTTCGTACACTTATAGTTCGAATTTCCAAAAGCTTTTCTTTGTTACTCTCCATCAGTGACCCTCATACCAAATTTCAGCTCTAACCGTTCACCCAAATCCAAATTGTACTAAATTTAGTACTTTTCGTACACTTATAGTTCGAATTTCCAAAAACGTTTCTTTGTTACTCTCCATCAGTGACCCTCATTTCAAAATTCAGGATTTCAGCTCTATCTGTTCACCCAAATCCAATTGGTACTAAATTTATAACCATTTAGTACTTTTCGTACACTTATAGTTCAAATTTCCAAAAATCTTTCTTGGTTACTCTCCATCGGTGAACCTCATTCCAAAATGCAGCATTTAAAAAGTAGACATTACAATAACGGCTGTAGTCATCTATCATTGTTAATAAGTAACGGCTACCACTCGGAGTTGTATTCTGCATTGGTACGCAAACATCCGCGTGAATTATTTTCAAAATAGTTTCGGACTTTGTTTCTGACACTTTTGGAAAAGGCTTTCTTGTTAACTTCGATTGTAAACATACCTCACAAGCAGACGAACATGAGCACTACTTTATATTCAATCCAGCAGCTACACCTTTACTAGCTCTATTCTAAATTGCTTGAATATTTCTGTGACCCAATTGACGGTGCCACTTATGAACACATTCCGCTTTGTCCCCACACAATTTATACGTCGCTTGACTACTTTTGAGGATATACATATTATTCCTCAAACTTCCTGTAGCACAAACTTGCCCATCCATTAATATTGAACAGCTACCCGAATCAAAATGTACCTTGTAACCTGCATTTGTCACTTTTCTTGCAGATAAAAAACTTCCATTAAGTTCTGGAACGTACAAAACATCTTGTAAAAATATTTCTTTGTTTTGACAAATCAGACGACATTCACCAATGCCACTTGCTTTTAATTCGACACCATCAGCCAAATATTTTGAATCATTTTCTGTTCAACCTATAAAATAATCCTTTATCGCAGCACATATGATAAGTTGCAGCCGAATCTATGAACCATTTATGTTCCTTTCTTTTCGACGTAACACCAAAACAATGATTCTGATTTTCCTTATTCCCCGCAACATTTGCGGCTTCCATTTGATCTTCTGTTCGGACAATTTTTCTTAATATTTCCCATCTTAAACATTTCGGCTTGAATTTCTTTCGCGTTTTAAATAGCAACTTCAGATTTGCGTCTGAATTCCTGAAGCAGTTTTTCCTTTACCAAATCTGGACGCATTTCCAACGATTAACCCAACGAATTTTATTCCTCCGCAGACTTCCAAGCAAAAATGCCACATTTTTGTGCTTACCAATTTCCTCACCAAGTTCATTTAAACGATCCATAAATTCCGTGATATGTTCTTCCATCGACTGACCTCAGTGCTAAATTTCTGTGCAATATCAAGCATAATTTAAAATGTTTTAGTGCTTCATAAACTTTAATAACGTTTTTTATTTATTTCAAACTCTTAGTAAATAAGCAGTAACTCGTTGAGTTTTAGAAAAATTGAAATTCCTAAATGTTGCATAAATGTTTTATTGAGTTCTCCAAAAAATAGAACTATCCATATTTCCCCTTTTGGTTAAAAATAATTTATTTTGCAATTATGAGTAACTAAATACTGAATATTAATTATGTATAAAAAATTCTACAACTTCTTTGCAAGAACTTATTCGAAAATTGTACCAAAAACTTAAAATATATACGAAATAAACGGAAATTTAAACAAGTAAAAACGTATCAGTCGGCTTTGCCGACAGAGATATACACTCAGCATGTGTGAATTGAAATACTTGTCCCCCAAAAAAGCTTATGTATTTTGGCGGGTTTTCAAAATTTGGGCGTATAACCGAAAAAATATGGTTCGGATTAAAGCCCAAAAAAGTGCGGGGTATATCGATAGATAGAGCTTTTGTACCATACTAGCCTACGAAAAACATAATATCGCTATAAACAGGCTCACTAGGAAACCCCCAGTAAAATA
Source organism: Musca autumnalis (assembly GCF_047663935.1). Classification (NCBI taxonomy): domain Eukaryota; kingdom Metazoa; phylum Arthropoda; class Insecta; order Diptera; family Muscidae; genus Musca; species Musca autumnalis. The sequence goes on along the minus strand of NW_027411866.1, from coordinate 19,194,651 downwards.
TCCAAAGGATTCTCTCCCTTACCAAACAAAAATGTTGGACATTTGTGTGGTTGGTACCCCAAGGATTGGACATATAAGACCCAAATATGAACATGAACTAAGTTTGGACAAAATATTTCGATTTCCAAAGTTTGGACCAAATCGGTTGCTCCGTTTGTGAGATATTGCGACTATTTTCGAACTTCTGTGGGGGTGGTACCGGAAGGAATTGCCCAATATGGCTTATCTTCGAACTTAAACTAAGTTTGCACAAAATATTACGAAGACCACATTGTGGACCGAATCGGTAGATCCGTTCGAGAGTAATATTGCATTCCAACCAATACACACGGTGTCATAGATGTTTTTTGCAACTTTCAGACTATTTTCTCAGGGAGTATAGACTTCCCCTGATGAAATTTGTACCGTCGTGTGGGGGGCAGTGAATACAATGTGCTGCAACAAAGATCAAAGCGATTCGAAAGCAGGTCCTAAACTGAACTTTTCCGAAATTTTGTGTGGGAGGTACCCGAAGGAGTGGACCGATTGAGTCCATATTGGAACCTCATCTAAGTCTGGCAGAAATTTCACGATGTGCAAAGTATGGATCAAATCGGTTACTTCCTTCAAGAGTTATCCGTCCGCACAAATTTTTCGAACATTTTCGAACTTTTGTGGGGGAGGTACCGGAAGGAGTGGCCCGATATAACTCATCTTCGAACTTAAGCTAAGTTTGGACAAAATATTACGATTACAAATATTGCAGTCAGTTTGATTTTTTTTGGGAATGTGGGTTAGGCCGTTGATAAAACTTAACCGCCTCACATAGAATAGATTTACTGAAAATAGATCATTGGACTGCCTAATTTGCCCACTTATTTTTCTGCTTTAAATTACTTTCTGGTTTTTAATTTATTATATCCTACACCACTATGTGGAAAGGGTATTATAAGTTTGTTTTGGGAAAAATTTATATAACACCGAGAAATATTCGTCGGAGACCCCCAATGTGGTATACCAATCTTCATATCTCGACGAGATAAAGCGATTTTGAGATGTGTGTCCGTCCGTCCGACTGTCCATTATAAATTGTAATCAAACTGCAGGCCGCAATTATGGAACATCGTCACGAAATTTTGTATGGAGGTCGGGTTCAGACCAGAATAGATCCCTATTTTTATTAGTGATGATCGTGAAATATTTAGCGGTGAAATGGACCAAAAACATATTATTTATCCAATTTTGTAGCGGTTCTGAAGGTCGCAATAATAGCCCGATCGCCTTGAAATTTTAAATAAGGTAAAAGTATATGACAAAGAAGAAGCTTGCAATTCGAGATGGCGATCAGATATAATTTAGAGGGTTAAATGGACCACAACTTTTGTGTCAAAATTGTGAAAATTTTTAATATATATATATAATATAAATTTTTATATCTATTTTCCTGAAAAACACATTCCTCCCTCGTGAGTTATATTTGAACGATGATCTCTTGACCTTTCCATTGATGTCAATTATGTTGATGTATGTGATCAGATAACAGAGTTACAGCCTAATATATCCAGTTTTTTGTTTGTAGTGTAATCATAAACACGCTAGAGGTAGCAATTATAGCACTGTGCAACACGAAAATTGTTAACCATATTCTGACACCGCAGTGTGATAGAACACCAAAAATGAGAAGACACGTGTCTCGCCGGTTTTCCCCATCTCATCAACTTTCGCGGATATAGGCCTCCAAAGGTTTGAGGCTTTGATGTATAAAGGGTCATCTAGTCAGGACTATATTTTCCAAACCGTTAGGAAATTTGTATTTATCTCGGAGGCAAAATTGTAGCTCTTGTCTTAAAGAACAAAATTTGTGAACACATATAATCCATCAAGCTTCATCTGCAAGGTCAAAATTGCCATGGTCAAATTTCTTTTAAAATTTTTCTCAAGTTTTGTTATACAGTTTTCAAACCAATCAAATTTGAAGCAAACAACCAACTACAAAAATATACCTCAGATCTCAATAAACATCTTTCTAGAATATATGAACTCTGTAGAAACGGCTCTTAATGGTCAAAATAGCAAAACAATTGCGATTTTTATAATCTTTTCTAGGATTCTGCTCCATAGATATCAAACCGTTCAAAATTCAAGAAAACAATCAACCACAAAAGCGTAGCAAAGGCATCAGTAAACAACTTTCTGGAATATGCGAAATGTGTATGAACGGTTCTTAATAGTAAAAATAGCAAACATCTTTTGAAAATATCCAATTTTTATACTTTTTTCTCCGACTCTGGTCCAAAGACACCCAACCGCCCAAAAAATAAGGATATAGTCAACTACAAAAATGTACCTTAGATTTCAGTAGACAACTTTCTAGAACATATGAAGATTCTACGAATGATTCTCAGGGCTGAAATTCACGAACAATTAAATTATTTTTAACATTCCCCCTGCTCAGGTTTGGAAATAACAAACTGTTAAAAACTCAAGGAAATTTGAAAGGTTTGTTATTTACGGACCTGAACAGGAAAAAATTATCTAAAATAATCGAATTTTGAGCTTGAAGAATCGTCCCTAGAATCTTCATTTGTTCTAGAAACTTGTTTGTTGAAATCTAAGGTACATTTTTGTAGTTGACGGTATCCATAATTTTTGGGCGGTTGCGTATCTTTGGGCCAGAGTCGGAGAAAAAAGTATACAAATTGGATATTTTCAAAAGATTTTTTCTATTTTTACCATTAAGAACCGTTCATAGACATTTCGCATATTCCAGAAAGTTGTTTATTGAAGCCCTTGCTATAATATTGTGATTGATTGTTTTCTTGAATTTTGAACGGTTTAATATCTATGGAGGAGAAGCCGAGAAAAGAGGATAGTTGGTTGTTTGCTTCAATTTTGATCGGTTTGAAAGCTGTATAACAAAACTTGAGAAAAATTTTAAAAGAAATTTTACCATGGCGATTTTGACCTTGCAGATGAAGCTTGATGGATTATATGTGTTCACAACTTTTGTTCTTTAAGACAAGAGCTACAACATTGCCTCTGAGATAAATTCAAATTTCCCAACGGTTTGGAAGATAGAGTCCTGACTAAATGACCCTGTTTACATCAAAGCATTTAACTTTTTGAGGCCTATAACCGCGAAAGTTGATGAGATAGGGATAAACGGCGAGACACGTGTCTTCTCATTTTTGGTGTTCTATCACACTGTGGAGTCAGAATATGGTTAATAAAACATGACTCAAAAAATTACACACAGTGTAGCTCAATAGTCACGAAATTTTGCACGAAGTAAGAGTCTAGGTTGAAGAAAATATGCTAATAATTTTGCACGATGATCTGATATAGACCATTACTTTTGCATGAAAAATATCCAAATTTTATTTTTGGTCCATATCTTAATACCTGGAGGGCATATACCGGCAAAGTAGCCTACATGTGAAAAAACAACTACTGACCTTTCCCCTGATGCAGATTGTAATAATGTGTATGCTAGATAACGGGCTTACTGCGTAATATATAATGGGTTTTGTGTAGAGAACCACAATTTCCTCCCATGCTACATGGGATTGTCTCTATCATGACAGAGACATTTTCAGTTCAGTTGTCCAATTGGATTTTTTATACAAATATTGCAGCACGGGGTCGCCTCGCCACCTATTCTATTCTAGGATTTAGGGTATGTCTCATCGAAATAATAGTTTTAGACCCCCAGTATGTTTGGACGAAATTCGTTGGAGTCGATTTAGCCCTGTTCGTTCATCTGTCTCTCTTACTGTCTAGCTGACTGGTGCGTAAGATAACTTTGCAACAGATCTACCGACTCAAACCAAATTTTATACTTCGTAATATTTTGCACAAACTTAGCCTAAGTTTGAATATAGGCTACATAGGTCCACTCCTCCCCGACAAAAACTCAATTTTTTTCGAAAAATTGTGTGAACAATAACTGGCGAAGTGAGCAATCGATTTGGTCCAAAATTTCCATATATTATTATTCCTTCCAGGTATAGATCGGGTAAGACCATATCGGTCCACACCTTCGGGTACTTCCCACAGAAAATTCGGAAAAGTGAAATTTAAGAGTCCTCTCGAATCGTTTCGAATTTTTTTTTTCAGCAGATTGTTCTTGCCGCCTAATGCAATGACAAGTCCATACTTCCTAAGATTATTGCAGAAAAGCTCCAAGAAACCCTGAAAAACAAACAAGAAACCTAAATAATATGGCAAATCCCCAAGTTAACTCTCAATGGGATTTTCTGATTGGTCCAAACTTTACATATCGTATTATTTCATCCAGTCACACAAAATTCGGGAAAAGTTCAGTTTGAGGACTCGTATCGGATCTATTTGAATGTTTTTTGAAGAAGAGGTTTTTCATGGTCCCTATTGCAACGGTACAATTTTTCTGGGGTAAGTCCATACTTCCTGAGATAGTGGTCCAAAAGTTCCAAAAACCCCTGCCGAACGGCGTGTCGTAAGTTGCCACTTGCAGAGTCTTTTTTTTCATTGCTGAAATACTAAGGAAATATCGCCAACATTACTAAGGGGTATTTTGCCACCGTTGACAATTTGATGGACATTCAGCGCGCAAGGCGGTTGCGCATAGCTAATTCCTAAAGGTTGTGGTGTAAGGGTATCACATGGTCGGCCCCGTCCGACTATAGCCTTTGCTTACTTGTTTTTTAATTATGAACAATAATAATAATTATGTATAATGACTTCTAAAACTCTGTCGGAAGAACTTCTGCGAAAAGTATACGGAAACCTAAAAAATAAACTGAAATTTCAATGATGCTAAATAAAAAACTTTTGATAACTTTCTTCTCGCTTCCCATTAATTAAAAAGTTTTACTCCTTTGCATTTCTTGTTGTTGTTATTATTATTGTATGCCATTTATGAAAATATTAATGCGCAAAATTTTCATCGCCATTCCTCTTTATTCAAAAATGTGTTAAACAAAATTTCTCATTAAAATTGTTTAATGATCTATGAGAAGAAACACAAAATTCGCGTTATGAAAATAACTACAAAAGTTCATAAATTCATGTTGTATTTGTTGTGCTGCATATTAACTCAGCTGCATTTTGAAATGGTGTCCTATTTTTGTTTAAATTGAAAATATTACCTTTTAATATAATTACATGTTACATGTTATACGTTATACCGTGTTGAACAAAGACTATTTCTAACTAACGACCGACCATTTGGTAAAGTAGTAAAGGCCTGGGTACATACGCTGCCTCACCTGCTTGCCTTGCTTTTCTGCTTCATTTCTGACATAACAAAAATAAAAGAATAAAGGAGGCCGAGCAAATTTCGAACTGGGTTGCCATTTTCTTTTTTATTCTTTTATCAGAAGCAAGCAAGGCAAGCAGGCGAAGCAGCTTATGTACCCAGGCCTTTACTGCCCAAAGTTCTAGGTATTTTTTCCTTTTTTAAAATTATATCCAGTTTGATTCGCTAGCTCTCTCTCTCTCCTGGGTAATAAGTAACAAATGAAATGGAAGTAATGCAATGTCATTAATCATGAAAATATTGAGTGTTGGCGTGTTTGCCGAGTTGGTTGGTGGTTGCGTTGCATGCTTGGTTAGGTGAAATATTGTGGAACATAAAATGCAATGGAATCTTTCCGCCTTGGAGGCCACTGCAACAATGTGTAGGTGCAAGTGAACATTTGTAGCCATTGATTTGGAAATTATCCATTCGCTACAATAATTTCTTTTCTTGGTTAGGGAGTTTCCACGCAATTTTGAAATAAAAGAATAAAAATGATTGTTCCCATGATAATTTTAAAATTATTGACAACTGTATGAAGGCAAGAGTTTTTAGTGGCATTGACTTTCATTACGTGAAAAATTTGTAAGGGGTAGATGATAGCAAAACCAGGGCCATAAACAACTCCGTAGGAATCGTTCTTCCCATAAAACTCTAAGAGGTCTTGGTATCAAAAATACGAAGTTTAGTTGTTACACTAGTGCAGAAGACCTTCTTACATTCCAATTTTACTAGAAATGTGTTTTACGCTTGCCAATTTTTGTATTTATGTATGCCCAGAGTTAGGTGCAAGATAAGTTGACTCATCCCGTACAAACACTTAAAAGACATCCGTTTTCCCAAGGAATTCCTTTTCACTTCGTTTATTTTTTCTTTGTCTCTTTTTTTCATTACTCTCCCTTTCATCTGCCTTAAGTTGAAAACACATCCAACGTTTGAGTAAAGTTTTGTGCAATTTCTGGTAGAAGAATAGAGAAAAATTGAAACTTGGCAGTACTTTGCATTTTATTCACCCACCAGATATGACACAAAACCTTACTAAAACGTTGGATGTGTTTTCAGCTTTAAAACTCACTTACTTTGTGTTGTGTTTTCGCCGCATGTCGCTTGAAGCCATCATCTTAAGGATTTTAAATATACTACTGACAACTGCATTTTCTGATGCAAACAATGCCACTATTTTGTTTCCAAAGCAGAATATTAAATTGCTGTGGCTTTCGTTTTCTTCCCGTAGCTTACCGGGACACAAACATCGTTGTTGCTTCTCACTGACATAACTTGTCAAATGGACTTTAAATATTTACAAGAAAGTGGAAAGAAACGTAGCGAGCTCCTTAACCAATTGCAACGGGTGTCAAGTTCAGCTGCAGGCCGTGAAATGAGCGTGATAGACAGACGACAGGAAGGATAAATGGAAGGGACGACTTAAAAAGCATCTTCAAGAAATATTGCGTACTGTATGTTTACGACTCTTCAGGATATTGTTGTCATCGTGGATATTACTGTTTGCGGTTGGGATTTGCTGTCACAAAAATAAGACAGAAATTGTTATTTCTTTGTTTGTGTAGAGGGCAGGGGCAAATTAGAACTCGATAAAATAGAAAAAAGTTGTTTTCATTGCTTCTTAAAGAAGACCACGAGTTCTTTTTACAGATGACAATGAGGTCCTTATATAGACGACAAAAGGTCTTATAATAAAGACCATGAGATAGAGGTGCCAAACTATCGATATTCCCAACATTAGATGTTTTCGATAGTTCATTAGCAATAACCGATATATAGCTTGTATCGCTGATTTGTCTTCACCATTAATTTGGAAATAAAAATAAAAAGGAGAAAAAAATTAAAAAAAATATTGCAGTGTTTTATTTAACTTGCTTTGTTTCCTGTCTGTTTAGTTCAAGTCTAGTAAATCATTGACCAATCGAACTAAGACTTTGCACACTTTTCAGATTTGGATGTCAATACATGAATATGAAGCCAAAACAAATATAGGTGCAGGTATTTTGGGGATTTTATTTTCATTCTTAGCCCGAATTGGTTGTAACTTGGCATTTGTAGTTCCCAATGTTACTAACACTTCCCCACCAAAAATTGTGGACATAGGTCCAGGTTTTGGTATAGTCCTCATATAACGGTACTACCCGATTTCAGGCATTTTAAATGTTCGACCGCGATTGGCTGTAATTTGGTTATGGGGTGCTCAGTGTCCAAAAAAATGTTTTACTAAAAAGTTAAAAATAAAAAATAATTTAAAAACTAAGCTACAGTGTTTTATATATAAATGCACTAAAATCCCTTCTTATAGAATAATGAATTACTCTCATATTAAAAAAATATGAAGTCTTCGTAGATCACGAGAATTAGATCTACCGATAGAAGGTCTTTTAGTCTTCTTATAGGAGACCGTGACTCTTTCTCATAGAAGAGGTCCATGAGAGGTCTCTTATAGCCAACCAACAGAATTTATTATAGAAGACCATGAAGTCTTATTATGGACTATGACGACAACGTGGCCATCTTACAGAAGATAGTGGGTCTTCCGATACAAGACAATGAGGTCTGCCGTTAGAAAACAAAAAGGTTTTTCTATAGAAAATGGTAAATTCTTCTCATAGAAAAACAAGGGCTCTTCTTATTGCCGACCATGAGGGCTTCATATAGAAGACCTTGAAATCTTCTTAAAAGACAAAGAGGTTTGCTTGTATAAGACCATGTAGCTCTTTTAACTGGAGACCATGAGGTTCTCATAAGAGGACCAACCATAAGGTGAAAACCAAACATGGGGTTCAAAATCTTTTAAACAAAAAGTCAAATAATTTTTCTCGTTGCAGTTGAGCTGGATGATTGAAAACCACAAAATTATGTTACCGGTTTCGCTGTTAGTTAGGCAGATCATCAGACATATCGACTGTGGGAGTGGCAACTCTCTCATCGAACTTTGCTTTCTCAAATGCAATGTGTTTTTTTTCAGCGACGGATTTTTGTCCGTTCAATCTGCATGGCTTCCAGACAATCGTTTTGTTAGCGCAGCTTTTGGTACTTATGGGTATGGCTCTGAACGCACACACATCGTGATGACATTTTCACACATTCACGAAAGTTCAAATCGCAGCTCAGCTGTTTATACCCTACACCACCTTGTGGTAAGGGGTATTATATCTTTGTGCATAAGTTTGTAACATGCAAAAGGAAACGAGATAGACCCATAGTTCCTTTTAGGGATATACATAGAATCACTTTCTGAGTCGATTTACGCATGTCCGTCTGTCTGTCTGTCCGTCTGTCCATGTATTTTTGTAAACAAAGTACAGATTGCATTTATTGTCCGCATGAAATTTGGGGAAGATAGTTTTTTTGGCCAAAGGACGAACGCTATTTATTTTGGTAAAAATCGGTTCAGATTTGGATATAGCCCCCATATATATCTTCGCCCGATTTAAGGTTTTTGGTGCACGAAACACGCTATATATGTCCGATTTCAATTAAATTTGGAATGAGCGACGGTATTTAGTCTAGAAATAAGTGTGCCAAATTATATAGAAATCGGTTCAGATTTGGATATAGCCCCCATATATATTTTCGCCCGATTTATGGAATTTGCTGCACGACACACGCTATATATGTCCGATTTCAATTAAATTTGGAATGTGCGACGGTATTTAGTCTAGAAATAAGTGTGCCAAATTATATAGAAATCGGTTCAAATTTGGCTATAACTCCTATATATATTCTCGGTCGATTTTAGGTATTTGATGCATGAAACGCGCTATATATTTCAATAAAATTTGGAATGTTGGAATGGCCTAGAAATAAGTGTGCCAAATTATATCGAAATCGGTTCTGATTTGGATATAGCTCTTATATATATTTTAGGCAGATATGAGGTATTTGATGCACGAAACACGCTATATTTGTCCGATTTCAATGAAATTTGGAATGTGTGACGGTGGTTAGTCTAGAAATAACTGTGGCAAATCATATCGAAATCGGTTCAGTCGGCCCCGCCCGACTTTGATCCTTTCCTTACTGATTTTTATTTGATAATTTTAATGTTAATTAATTTTTCTCGTAGGAGTTGAGCTGAATGGTCGAGGATTTTTTGCAAGTGAAAACGGAAAGCCGAATATTCGAAGCCAAACAAACGCCAAGTTATGTGACCTGCTTCGCTGTAGTCATTAAACATCGGTTTCATATATGTTTTCTCAAATGGTGAAAACATATTTTTAAAAAAATCCATGTTGATGAAAAAATACTCTTTAAACTATTCCAGTTGGTGAAAAAAATTTCTCAAAAAAAACAAAGTGAAAAAATAAACTTAAAAAATTCCCGTTGGTCAAAAATATTCTCGAAAAAATTCCTGTTCGTGAAAAATATTCTTGAAAAATTTGGTGAAAAAATATTCTTAAGAAATCCACTTTGGTGAAAACAATTTTTTAAAAAATCTACGTTGGTGAAAACTTACTCTTAAAAAATCCACTTTGGTAAACAATATTTGGTAAAAAATACTTTTTTTAATTAACTCTATTTCGACCTTCGCCTCAATAAGGAAAAAAAAGAAATAAATTTTTTTGAAAAATATTCTTAAAAAAATCCTTGTTGGTGAAAAAATATTCCTTGAAAAAATCCACGTTTTTGGAGAATATTCTTTAAAAATTCCAATTTGGAGAATAATATTCTTTAAAAAATCAACGTTGGCGAACAAATTCTATAAAAAATAAACACGTTTATTGGAAAATATAATCCCAAAAAAAATTAAGTTGGTGAATAAATATTTAAAAAATGAAAGCAGGCGAAAATTTTAAGAAAATCGGCGTTTGTGAAAAAATATTCTTAAAAAATCTACGTTGGCGGAAAATGTTTATATTGGTAAAATAAAAACATATTCTAGAAAAAATCCATGTTGGTGAAAAAATATTTTAAAAAATCCTTTTTGTGAAAAAATATTCTTAAATGCTCCAAGTTGGCAAAAAATAATTTGTTAAAAAATCCACATTGGTGAAAAAAATATTTTTAAATTTTTAAATGGTGACAAAATATTCTTAAAAAATACACATTGGTGAAAAATATTCATCTAAAAATGTAATTTGGTACAAAAATGTTCTACAAAAAAATCCAAAACCAAACATCATGGTGAAAATATTCTTTAAAAATGCAATCAAACAATTTTTTTAAATCCCCATTTATTGGAAAACATATTCAAAAGACAGGACCACCATGGAACACTAAAGCATTAGCAAGATCTAAGAATAACAAAAATAAACAGTTCAAAAAATACAAGCGTACTGGTTCTGCTATCGACTACGGAAGATATTCAGTTGCACGCTCAGAATATACCAACTTGAATAATATTTGCTATTCAAAATATATTTCAAAACTCAAACACAACTTTAAACAAAACCCGAAATCATTTTTTTTTTTTGTTTTGCCTTATTAAGGCGAAGGTCATTTTTAGAGTGATATTTGAATTAATTCTCTTTCGAGTTGAGCTATTTAGACCTAATAGGTACATTGAAAAATTAGGAATCCACCGAAGTCCCACACATTCAACCACTATGCTACGTTTCACGGGTGGTTAGACCGATCATCAGGCATATTGAATGGTGTTTTTTTTTTTTTTAGTGGGTGGACGAAGGCTAAGCTTGGGGACTAGCATTTATATCACAAATCATTCGAAATTTGTATATTCGAATTATTTATTTATTTTAATGTTAGTCATTTAATTCCAAACCTTTCCTATAGTCCGACTTGGCTGGTAACCCTATTTTTCAATGCTTTATTACAAATACTAAGGCAGCTTTTTTCACCTTTATTTTATTTGTTCTTCTGTATCAGAAGATTTTTGATCATCAATATTTGTCATCGGAATGACAAGTTGATAGTGGCTTAGAACGCTAAGACGCCTGCAACCGTGTCACTTGGTTGTTGGGGTCCCAGGTTCGAATCCCAGCCTGGCTCATGCTGAAATCATTTTTTTTGTTTTGCCTTATTAAGGCGAAGGTCATTTTTAGAGTGATATTTGAATTAATTCTCTTTCGAGTTGAGCTATTTAGACCTAATAGGTACATTGAAAAATCTTTTTACAAATTTGTCAATTCGAAACGTAAAGCCAGCGGTTTTCCTGCAACTTTAAGGTACGGAAACACAGAATCATCCGACAACACTGTTATAAGCAACTTATTCGCAGATTTTTTCACAACATCATATTCAACTAAAACCTATTCTAACAACATATACCTTTTCAACTCAACTCTAACCAATCAATATCAATTACACTATTGGACAGTACAATGGTTTTAAAAGAATTGAAACATTTAAAATATGGCTATGATTTTGGACCTGATAAGATCCCAAGTTGCATTTTGCTAAAATGTGCAGAAGCTTTTGCTTTACCTTTAACTATGCTGTTTAACGCTTCGATTAATCAAGCCGTTTTTCCTGACGTCTGGAAAACGTCGTATATCATACCACTCTTTAAAAGTGGAAATAAATCCGATATTGCTAATTACCGTGGAATTGCAAAATTAAGTGTGATTCCAAAGCTCTTTGAAAAAATCATCACGGATAACATTTACCACCATGTTAGTTCTCTCATTTCTCCCTATCAGCACGGTTTTCAGAAAAAGTGCTCTACAGCAACTAACCTACTTCACTTTTCCACAACAATCAATCGGGGTTTTCTTCAAGGAAAGCAAACTGATGATGTTTACACGGACTGCAGCAAAGCATTCGATAAAGTAAATCACAAGCTTTTACGAATAAAACTTGAGTGCTTAGGATTTACTAACAGGAGTGTCAACTGGATTTATTCATACCTAAAACATAGGACACAAAATGTAAATTTTAACAATACCATATCGAGAAGTATTGTAGTTTCCTCTGGAGTACCACAAGGTAGCCATCTAGGACCACTCCTGTTTTCCTTATTTATAAACGACTTGCCTCAAACAATAAAGTTTTCAAATATCTTGATGTACGCCGACGATGTGAAAATATTTCTCAGTTTTACAGATATGTCATTTAATCATCAGCTGCAAGATGATCTGAATTCTTTTGCTAATTGGTGTAATATTAACCTTATGGAAATAAATTACTCGAAATGCAAACTCATGAGATTTACGAGAAAGAGGTTAATGGATACTGGTTATATTCTCAACGACTACTCTCTGGAGAAAGTTAACACGTTTGTGGATCTCGGAGTTCTTTTGGATCGAAAACTGAATTTTAAGTCACACATTTCGGTAACAATAAACAAAGCCAAGTCAGTGCTCGGATTTGTTAAACGGTGGAGTAAGGAGTTCATGGATCCTTATGTCACAAAAAATTTATACACAACGCTTGTTCGCCCTATACTAGAATATTCGTCGATCATATGGGATCCTATATATAATACCCACAGCGATAGCATCGAGTCCGTTCAAAAGCAATTCTTACTTTTCTGTTTACGGAGCTTAAACTTTTCGTTCCATAATCTTCCATCATACGAGGATAGACTTTCCCTCATCAAGCTGCCAACTTTAAAAAGCCGAAGAAAAATGTTAAATGTATCATTCCTTTTTAATGTGATAATGGGTGACGTTAATGCTGGATTTCTAATCAACAATATTCGCTTTAATATTCCCCAAAGAGCTACTCGCAATTATATACCACTAGCTATTCAATTTTCTAGAATGAATTATGCAAATGCTGATCCCTTAACAAGAATGTCTAACGATTTTAATGAATTATATAATCTTATTGATTTTTCTATGAATCCTAATACTCTGAAAAGTAAAATTGTAATATATTTAAATTCAGAAAATTAAGTACAACATTTTTAATTTTATAGTCTGTAAGGAAAATATCCATAGACTAATAAAGAAATAAAATAAAATAAAATAAAATAAAATAAAATAAAATAAAATAAAGACAGGCTGACGATACATATTCTATTAAAATCCCAACTGCCAAAAATATAAAAATCCACGGTTGTTGGTCCATCTTCCTGAAAAAAAAAAAATAAAATAAATATTCAATTCCAATTTTTTGCACCCTGTCAAATTCCCAACTGTCCACAAGTTAATGTGTACAATTTGTTAACATTGAGAATATTCATTCAATATACAAATGACACAGAAATCTGTCATGTCACTTAATATTTGGCAGACGTTAAAAAGTAATAAAAATCGCACTCTCAACTGTGAATGCTCAGCATTTTTTTGTGGGTCATAGTATAGCATCACAAATGATATTTTCTACACCAGAAAATAAAAGACTAGAACATATTTTTAAGTCAACAATCTGCTACCGCCATCACTAGACATCCTAACCACAATTTCACACAATTGCTGGTCAAAATGTTTGACAAGCATTAAATTTCTCTCCCACCATTATTGTGGTCCCATTGTTAGCCACTACTGTTGTAGTAATTTTTTATTACTGCAACGCCTCTTTTTATCCTCAGATAAAAAAGTAAACAATGAAAAAAATGTTACAACTACAAAAAAAAAATTTCGCATGTCTTTTATGTGACAACATTTATGACTCAATGTGTCAGATTTTATATTCACTGAGGGTTTTTCTGTTAGGTTTCTTTATACGGCTTTGACTGAAAAGCAAAATCATCCAACTGTAATTACATGACAGTCACAACAATGTTATATTGTTGTCGGTGTCCAGTTTGTGTTATATAAATTTGGTTGGGTAACATATTTTTTAAATTGTTTTCAATTCACATTCAAAACACACACACTCACACAAATATAAACACAGCCTAAATTAAGTTTGGCTGTCGTAACAGAACATAAAGAGATTTACAACCTCTGGAATATAGTCCTTAAAATGTGATTAACATAAATTAGGCAAAGGCAAAATAAGATTTATGTGATTTATTATAGATGTCAAGAGGAATGTAAATTTTTTGTCATGGGCCAATTAAATGTGTGACTTATTTGGTGAGAATAACATAAAAAAGCGTGATTAGTCACTTTTATGTGCCCCTGGTCGTATAACTGATATTAATTGAAGGTCATTATGGTGTATGCTTATTTTTTATGTAATCATGTAAATCATACGCCACATATTTTATAAACTGCAAGGTAATTGGAATGATTTAACGCACGGATACCCAACATCATTTTCTATTGCATACTTTATGGGGTGTCATTGCGTGAGTGCATGCTTTTTTAATTGGTTGAATTGTGTGTGTGGAGAGAGAAACGTTCATTGATTGACGCTGATTTAAAATCAATAGTTGCAAATTAATTGGAATTAGAATTTACATCCTATAATCAGATTTTCAATAAACATTGATACGATATGTGTCTCTCTTCCTCTATCTTTACGTACCAAAGTTAAATTTCTATTTCTTTAATCCTCTTACAACTTCCCTTTCATGTCAATTACTACAATTTTTTTTTAAATTTAATCATGAATATAAAGAACTTCGTTACAAGTTTTCAGAAAATTTGATGACATACATATTTGATCTCTTCTCCTCATCTCAACCCAATTTCATTTTCCCTTTCTGCAATGTTACCTTTATGGCATTCAATCAGGTAATTCACTCAGGTTTACAAAGTAATTCTCCTAAACAAAAAACCAAAAATTTCTAAAATAATCCTCTTCAATTTAATGAACTGAAATGAAACACAACCTTTGACAAGTACAATTTGTAACCAATTTTAAGGACAGTTTTCAGACTTTACTAATGTTCATTTGTATGTTAGGTGTGGGTGGGTGAATTCGCCTTTTAAAACATTGTACACTTTGTAAACTTTTCTTTTAGAAAGTCTCTCTCTCCCTTTTCATATCGTTATCATGCTGCAGATACATGAATGATTACAGATCCAAGCAAAAACAAAAACAAGGTCATGTGACCAAATAGAGAAAATGTCAAATTGAAAGGAAGCAACAGTTTTTTTAATGAAAAATCGAATAGCCTTTTATGATTCTATAAATTTTCGGTAAGGTGACCAAATCTTCCAGAAGAATAGTTAATTTTTTTTGGTAGAGCTTAAAATGTTTTGTTTAAATATGGGCATTTCACTTGGTCATCAACTTTGAAAACAAAATAAAAATATGGACAGTTGCAGGGGACCTTGAAAATATGAGTACAAATCTAAATGCTGGTTCTACAAGAAAATTTTGTTATGTCCATGTTTTTGATTTCCTACCATTAAATACCATCGTTCAAGGTTATGAGATAACCTTCCTAGAAAAAACTACAAATATTTTATTCGATTAAACAACATAAACCGACCTTTACTAGTACATCCCTTAACTTCAATCTCTATAGCCTTAAATTGCTTCAAAGCCATAAATAAAAAAACATATAATGGCTTAAATAATAACTAAACTGAAAATCTAAAACAGCAATAAAACTACAGAGTCTACACTTAAGCACATAATAAACAACAACTAAAACTTGTACACACTTAAAAAACTTCCCGCACAACAGAAACAACAATATTTTTCCGAACAACCAAACACCAGAATGTGATAATCCTCAGTAATCCCTTCATAATTTATTTTTTTTTTCTCCACCCAAAACATCAAAAGTCGAACAAAACTTTTGTGCATTTATTTAACATGGCCAACGATTGTAGCTTAATTAAATTTTTAATACTATAACTTTATGGTTTCTCAGCTATTGCCATTCTCCTGGCTATGATGTCCTGCTGTGATAAGCTCCAAGACATGTAACCTGCCAGAAGTGGCAACAATAACTTGCCAGTCAAACAGAGAATAAGCCAGTTATGCCATCCAGCAGCTAACTCTGCACAACTTTTCATCACTTTACACTTTTATGCTTCATAATGCATATATTATAACTCCCAAAAGTATGCTCTATAATAAAATGCTAATCACACATTTAATTGTTGAACATTTCCTTCTCAATTATCATGGTGAGATTTGTACAATGGGTATTTGGAAGGAAAGATTTGATTAATTTGGAGACCTAAAGTTTTTGAAAGAATATTTAAAAAAAATATGAATTTTTAAAAATTATTTTTTCAATAAACGTGGATTTTTTTAAAAATATTCTTTCAACAAACGTGGATTTTTTAAAAATATTTTTTCATTAAATGTGGATTTTTTAAAAATATTTTTTTCAATAAACGTGGATTTTTTAAAAATATTTTTTTCAATAAACGTGGATTTCTTAAAAAAATTTTTTTCAATAAACGTGGATTTTTTTAAAAATATTTTTTCAATAAACGTGGATTTTTTAAAAATATTTTTTCAATAAACGTGGATTTTTTAAAAATATTTTTTTCATAAAAAGTGGATTTTTAATAATCGTGGATTTTCTAAAAATATTTTTCAATAAATGTGGATTTTTTAAAAATATTTTTTTCAATAAACTTGGATTTTTAAAAAATATTTTCTTCAATAAACGTGGATTTTCCAAAAAAAAAAATTTAATAAACGTGGATTTCCAAAAAGTATTTTTTTCAATAATCGTGGATTTTCTAAAAATATCTTCAATAAATTTGGATTTTCTAAAAATATTTTTCAATAAACGATGCTTTTTCAAAAATATTGTTTCAATAAACGTCGATTTTCTAAAAACATTTTGTTGAATAAACGTTCATTTTCTAAAAACATATTTTTTGAATAAACGTGCTTTTGCTAAAAATATTTTTTCAATAAACGTGGATTTTTCAAAAATATTTTTTTTTTTTTCAAAAAACGTGGATTTCTTTAAAAACATTTTTCCAATAAACGTCGATTTTCAAAAGATATTTTTTTCAGTAAACCTGGCTTTTCTAAAAATAGTTTTTCAATAAACGTTGCTTTTCCAAAAACATTGTTTTCAATAAACGTCGATTTTCAAAAATATTTTTTTGAATAAACGTTGTTTTGCTAACAATTGTTTTATAAATAAACGTGGATTTTCCAAAAAAAAATCAATAAACGTGGCTTTCTTACAAATATTATTTTAATAAACGTGGATTTCCTAAAAATATTTTTTGAATAAACGGGGATTTTCTAAAAATATTTTTTGAATAAACGGGGATTTTCTAAAAATATTTTTTGAATAAACGGGGATTTTCTAAAAATATTTTTTTGAATTTTAATTTTCTAAAAATATTTTTTTTTTAAACTTGGATTTTCTAAAAATATTTTTTTATTAAACGTGGATATTCTAAAAATATTTTTCAATAAACGTGGATTTTCTAAAAATATTTTTTCAATAAACGTGGATTTTCTAAAAATATTTTTTCAATAAACGTTGCTTTTCCAAAAATATTGTTTTCGATAAACGTAGATTTTCAAAAATATCTTTTTGAATAAACGTGGTATTGCTTAAAATTGTTTTTTCAATACAAGTGGATTTTCCAAAAAAAAAAATCAATAAACGTGGCTTTCCTAAAAATATTATTTTAATAAGCGTGGATTTCCTAAAAATATTTTTTGAATAAACGGGGATTTTCAAAAATATTTTTTTGAATTTTAATTTTCTAAAAATATTTTTTTAAACTTGGATTTTCTAAAAGTATTTTTTTAATAAACGTGGATTTTTTAAAAATATTTTTTTTCAATAAACGTGGATTTTTTAAAAATATATTTTTCAATAAACGTGGATTTTTTAAAAATATATTTTTCAATAAACGTGGATTTTTTAAAAATATATTTTTCAATAAACGTGGATTTTTTAAAAATATATTTTTCAATAAACGTGGATTTTTTAAAAATATATTTTTCAATAAACGTGGATTTTTTAAAAATATATTTTTCAATAAACGTGGATTTTTTAAAAATATATTTTTCAATAAACGTGGATTTTTTAAAAATATATTTTTCAATAAACGTGGATTTTTTAAAAATATATTTTTCAATAAACGTGGATTTTTTACAAATATTTTTTTCAATAAACGTGGATTTTTTAAAAATATTGTTTTCAATAAACGTGAATTTTTTTAAAATATTTTTTTCAATAAACGTGAATTTTCTAAAAATATTTGTTCAATAAACGTGAATTTTCTAAAAGATATTTTTTCAATAAACGTGGATTTTCTAAAAATATTTTTTTCAATAAACGTGGATTTTCTAAAAATATTTTTTTCAATAAACGTGGAATTTTCTAAAAATATTTTTTTCAATAAACGTGGAATTTTTAAAAATATTTTTTTCAATAAACGTGGAATTTTTAAAAATATTTTTTTCAATAAACGTGGAATTTTTAAAAATATTTTTTTCTAAAAATTCTAAGAATATTTTTTTAATAAACGTGGATTTTCTAAAAATATTTTTTTCAATAAACGTGGATTTTCTAAAAATATTTTTTCAATAAACGTGGAATTTTCTAAAAATATTTTTTTCTAAAAATTCTAAGAATATTTTTGTAATAAACGTGGATTTTCTAAAAATATTTTTTTCAATAAACGTGGATGTTCTAAAAATAATTTTTTCAATAAACGTGGATTTTCTGAAAATAAAGGGTGTTTTTTAAGCTAGATAGAACTTTAAATTGTAAAAAGTAACACAAAAAATTAAATTTTGATGAGACTTTTTTTATTTGTTTCAGTATACTCTGACAAATCATCATGAATAGACTCAAGCTTGAACAACGCTACGAAATTATCCAAATTTACTTTGAAAATCAGTCGTCGATTCGCCGATTGGGCTCTAGAGCAGTTGGCAAATGACCCGTTGTTTTATCGCAAAATTGTGTTCAGCGATGAGGCGCATTTTTGGGGTTTGTTAATAAGCAAAATTGCCACATATGGAGTGAGACCAATCCACAAGAGACCCTACAGACTCCATTACATCCAGAAAAATGCACCGTATGGTGCGGTTTTCATGCTGGAGGCATCATCGGACCTTATTTCTTCAAAAATGAGGCCGGAGCTCGCGTTACGGTCAATGGAGATCGTTACCGCACCATGACCAATGATTTTTTGTTTGAAAATATGGATTACATTGATCCGGAGGAGATGTGGTTTCAACAGGATGGCGCTACGTGCCATACGGCGAACGCAACCATCGACTTATTGAAATCAAAATTTGGCGATAAGTTGATTTCGAGAAGTGGACCTGTCAATTGGCCTCCAAGGTCGTGCGATTTGACACCTCTCGATTATTTCCTGTGGGGCTACGTGAAGTCACTGGTTTATGCTGATAAACCAGCAACAATTGATGCCTTGGAGGCCAGCATTGTTCGTGTTATTCGTGACATACGGCCAGCAGTGCTCGAAAAAGTGGCCAATAATTGGACGTCCAGAATGCACTTCGTCAAGAACAGCCGCGGTGCCCATATGCCCGAAATCATTTTCAAATGTTAATGTCACGTATTGATCTTTCGAATAAAAAAAGCCTTGATTACAATTTAATTTTTTGTGTTATTTTTTACAATTTCAAGTTCTATCGGGCTTAAAAAAACACCCCTTATTTTTTCAATAAACATGGATTTTCTAAAAATATTTTTTTAATAAACGTGGATTTTCTAAAACTAATTTTTCAAAAACGTGGATATTGAAAAATATATTTTTAAATTAACGTGGATGCTTAAAAAAATTTTTTCAGTAAACGAGAATTTAAAAAAAATATATTTTTCAGTAAACGGGGATTTGTAAAATTATATTTTTTCAAAAAAATGTAGATTTAAAAAAAATATTTTTTTTAAAAATTGTCGATTTTTAAAAGAGTATTTTTCAGTAAATGTAGATTTGTAAAAAAATATTATTTTCCAAAAAAGCCTTTTTTAAAAAAAATATTTTTTCCGAAAAAGCCTTTTTTCAAAAAAAAATATTTTTTCAAAAAAGTGGATTTTTAAAAAAATATATTTAAAAACAAAAGTGGATTGTGGTTCAGGCCGCCAAGACGCCAGCCAGCATCCTTTTCTGTTGTTTGGTGACGATCTAGGTTCTAATCCCAGTCGGGCTCAGATGAAATAAATATTTAAAAAAATTTTTTTCAAGAAAAAATATTTTTTCAATAAGCATGGAGTTTTTAAAAAAATATTTTTGTAATAAATATTTGTTCAATAAAAGTGGATTTAAAAAACTTTAATAAATATTTAAAAATAAAATATTTTTCAATAATCGTGGATTTTTAAAGAAAACCTTGTTTTTCAGAAACCGTGGATTTTTAAAAAAATATTTTTCAATAAGTGTTTATTTCTGAAAAATATTTATTTTAATATACATGTATTTAAAAAAATATTTTTTTTCAATCAACGTGGATATAAAGTATCAAGGAAACCACTGTGCAAAAAGTTTCATTTCTATTTAATAGGCTTATACTTGTTCATATTGTTCACACTCCAAAATGTGTTTTAAAGTTTGTAAGCCAGTCCATGTTTTGTGTTCTCCACAAATAATACACTTCTGTAGCCGCTGATATAATTTGAAAACTTTTCACAATTCCATTCACCAGAATTCTCCCTGCTGTGTAGCAAAAAGTGTGTGCAAGTTGTTAACGCGAAATTGCAGACAGATTAAATTTTTTTCCGGCTCAATGGTTGGCCATAATGCGAATTATGTAGAAAAAGTTGTATTATTATGAAGAGGAAGGGTGGGGTTCAATGGTCATATCTTGAGTAATTTTTTTGTCAAACCAAATATATGCAGAATGTCATAAATGCGAATATGATTGAAAATATAAAATGAAATAAATTCTCTATCAAAATTTTAAATTTAGGACATCTTCTTCAAGCAGTATCGATTTAACACACTATTTACGGTATACTGAACCTTATGGTTGGGTGACGTAGGGGATGGAATATACCAAGAAACGGTCCTGACCGGTTTTAATATGGCAAAGCCCAGGATATATCTTGGTCCCTCTTTCATCTCAAGTGGACACTGACCTCTCCGTGGTGTCACCAGGGGAACTGCCTTTAACACCCGTTAAAGGTAGTGAGCTAACATGTGCCGCGCGTTCACCCATAGGAACGTTAAAAACTTGGGTTTGGGCGTCGGGTTAGTAACCCTCACATAGAAAAAACAGCCTAATATGAAAAACGAAAGAAAAGAAAAACAAACCCCTCTAAAGTTTACGAACCCCGCAAACGTTTTAAGGACCATGATCTGCGAATCTGCACCTGGAATGTTCGCACTCTTTATAGAAAAGGTGCAGTTTACGCATTGGCAGATGTACTTGAAAAGTACAAGGCCGACATTACTGCCATACAGGAAATACGATGGAACGGGAAAGGCGTCACAACAACACCTAAAGGTGACGCACTGTATTATAGCTGCCATGACGTAAAGCATGAGTTTGGTTGCGGAATTGTAGTTAGTCGGAGACTAAAACATCTGGTATCCAGCTTCACTCCAGTGAATGAAAGACTAGCTGCAATTCGAATAAAAGCTACATTCTTCAACATCAGCTTTATTTGCGCTCATGCTCCCACTGAAGACAAGGACGAACAGACCAAAGAAATATTTTACGAGCGCTTAGGAGAAACTTATGACAGTTGCCCTGCCAATGACATTAAAATCATTCTAGGCGATTTTAATGCCAAAATTGGAAAGGAGAATATCTTTGGCCCAACAGTCGAGAAATTCAGTCTCCACAGTGAAACATCTGACAATGGTATGAGGCTGCTAATAATCAATCATCTCGATATTCATAAGGGCACCTGGCTGTCTCCAGATCAAAGTAATCAAATTGATCATGTTGTGATAAATGGAAGACATTCATCAAGCGTGTTGGATGTACGATCGTTCCGAGGCGCAAACATTGATTAGGACCACTACCTTGTTGGAGCAAAGGTACGTACCCGTCTAAACGTTGCAAATAAAGCACGAACAGACACAACGCGGATGTTGGACATCGATAGACTGCAAACACAACAGATAGCCACAGCATATTCCACTCAACTAGCCCAATTGCTTAATGGGAGCATTCCTTGTCCCGATAACATAGCAACACAATGGCAAAATATTGCCCACTCCATGCAAACAGCCGCAAAATCCATACTTGGATTCCAGAGACCTCCACAAAGGAATTCATGGCATGACCAGGAGTGTCGTGCTGTATACCACCCGGCCAAGATGAGGTAAAAACAGCAATCGACCGGCTGAAGAATAATAAAGCAGCAGGAGCCGATAGCTTACCAGCCGAGCTGTTTAAAACCGGAGGCGACGCGCTGATAAGGTGTATGCATCAGCTCGTTAGCACCATCTGGCAGGAAGAACGCGTACCCGACGATTGGAACCTGAACATCCTGTGTCCCGTCCACAAGAAAGGAGATAAGACTGTATGCTCCAACTATAAGATAGCGTCAGGGATATTGTGCGAACGACTAAAGCCAACGGTCAACGAAATAATTGGACCATACCAATGTGGCTTTAGACCATTGACCAGCAAGTCCACCATTGACCAGATATTAACCCTGCGGCAAATCCTGGAGAAGACCCAAGCGATGCAGATCAACACATATCACCTTTTGTCGATTATAAAGCAGCTTTCGACAGTCCCCTCCGATCAAAAGTATTCCATGCAATGTCTGATTTTGGTATCCCCGCAAAGCTCATCCGGCTTTGTTAGATGACTTTAACTGATACTAGGTCCTCAGTTAAAATTGGAAAGAACCTCTCCGGACAGTTCAGTGCCAAAAGAAATTTCAGACAAGGAGACAGCCTTTCGTGTGACCTATTCAACATTTTGCTGCAAAAGGTAATACGAGATGCAAATGTCAAAAGAAATGGCACAATTTACACCAATAGTCACATGTTACTTGCTTATGCTGATGACATAGACATCAAGGAACGATCAGTAAAGGAAGTAACTGATACCTTTAGGGAGATCGAAGCAGAATCTGTGAAAGTGGCCCTGGCGGTAAACGGCGAAAAGAGCAAATTGATGTTGTCGACGCGCAAAGCGTCCATAGAGCTCGGACCAACTGCGGAAGTTGGTAGCTATAATTTTGAGGTAGTTAAAGACTTCGTCTACTTCGGCACTGCCATAAACACAACAAACAACATCAGTTGTGAAATAAGAAGAAGAATTGTATTGGCCAACAGATGCTACAATGGTTTAAATTAGCAATTTAAAAACAAAGTCACATCTCGTCAAAAAAAAATACTATACAAAACGCTGATACTGTCCATGCTAATGTATGGCTCCGAAACATAAGTACTTGTACAAGCAGATAAAGCAGTGCTTGGTGTGTTTGAGAGGAAAATTCTTCGAAAGATCTACGGGCCGATTTGCGTTGACGGTCGTATGAAACACGAGCTATATAAGCTCTACAAAGACATGAATATAGTTAAACGTATCGAGATGCAACGATTGCGTTAGCTAGGCCATATCATAAGAATGAACGATAACGAACCCGCTAAAAAGGCGTATGAATACATGCCACATGGCGGTGCACGCAGAATCGGCAGGCCTAAGCTTCGATGGAGCATACAAGTGGATGAAGAAATGAAAACGCGCGGTATTCCAAAAAGCGAAGCGAAAAACAGAGAGAATTGGATATCTTTTCTTAGTTCGGTCTATGGAACAAATGTTCTGTAATGGGTCAGCTAAGTAAGTAAGTAGGAATCCTTACGACGTTGTCGGGGAATATCCCGACATATATAAGAAACATAAATAAGATTAGATTTTTTGACTGCAAAAAGTCAATTAATCGATTAACCGAAAGTCGACTTACCTATACCTATTCTAAAGGTCTTCTATATAGTATACCTTAATAATATTCCCTTTATAGAGGATCTAAAAAGCTTTTGTCGATGGAAAACCTTGTGAACGGTATTTAAAACTCCCTCATGTCATTTTGTCCCTTCAGAAAGCATTTTACCCGCTCCCTGCACCATGTGCATACATATGCTTACTCTCAATATTCATCATACGCTTCTGTGGTGAACCAACCAAATAATTAAAATTAATTATACGACCTACTGAACTAAATATTAATTTAAATTTAAATAATAATAAATATTCCTACTAAAGAAGACATTTCATATATTTCGCAACTATCTGACATTTACCACCTCTTTTCTTTCATTGTGCAATGTAATTTAGACAAATAACTAATCGGCAAACCAAACATTTCTGCTTGAATAAAATTCATTTGACAATTATTCCGAAAATAGATTGCCTTTACTTGTTGGTCCATTGGATGGTTGGTTAAATGGTTTCATGTTTTTAGCATCAATTTAAATTCATTTCTGTTTAACTAATTGACATTATGTCTAATTATGTAAGTTTCAAACTAAAGGGCAGACAAACTGACAAGATTTCTTTGATGCTGCTTAAGACAAAATATTTATTGCTTTAAATAAACAGTGAATGGAGAAGACCTCGGAAGAAATTGCATATCTTTCAAAGAAATCAGCAGGTACAACAACAACAACGAAGAGAGATTTGTCATTAAAGATACTAAAGGAAATTAATTAAAAATGCAAAGGATAAACTCAAACACACCTAAACATGTGGGGAATACAAATATACACATGACATACCATGTGTAAACATTATTCTGTCATTAAGTCCTTTGTAAAGATATGCCAAAATGTGGTTGTCATTGCAAAACTTGCCGTTGTTGCTAATGTTGGTTTTCATATTTACACATGAATTAAATTTAAGAAAACTCATTTATTTACCACTCTCTCTCACTTTTTTCCCACAGTCACATTTTCCAGATTTGGTACACATGTTTTTTGTTCACTGAGCTAAGATTTTTCCCCAAGAATTTGCCTAAAAGTGTGCATTTATTTATTCATCATTAGTCTTTGTTTGCTTTTGTGGTATCATGTGAAAAAAACAAAAGATCTCTACAATGACTTTGTATACCATAGTAAAGGATGTTTTATGCATAACCGTCTACCAAATGTCTTAAATTTCAATTAAAATTTTAATGTTTTGTGGTTCAAGTACCACAACTTTTATTTTGTTTTATTATGAAATGCTCATTTGAGAAGAGAAAGGACAACAGGAAAGTTGTTGCTTTTTTCCACAAATTGCATTTTATTTGCTGTAGAACAATACAACTGCAATAAGAAGACGACAAACAACAAGAAAAATTGAAACACGATAGTGGAAAATGGGAAAAATCTAGTGGTCTGGTTTACACACAAATGAAAATCTTTTTGAAAATACTAAAAAAATGAAAACTAAAAAAATTAAAACTAAAATAGAACAAGTAAGAGAAGTCTATAGTGGAACGGGACCGACCATATGCTACCCTACACCACTTCTCTGGGCACTAGTTTTCCACTGAACTTATTTGATATGA
Source organism: Musca autumnalis (assembly GCF_047663935.1). Lineage (NCBI taxonomy): Eukaryota > Metazoa > Arthropoda > Insecta > Diptera > Muscidae > Musca > Musca autumnalis. The sequence goes on along the minus strand of NW_027411866.1, from coordinate 19,169,224 downwards.
GGGCGACTCGTTATGTTATTGAAAAAAATTTATTGATATTTTTATATCCTCCTGCATACTATGGAGGGTATATTAAGTTTGTTATTCTGTTTGTAACTACTCAAAATAATCATTTTAGACCCCACAAACTATATCTATTCTTGATCAGCGTGCAATTCTACATCGATATAGCCAGGTCTGCCCGTCTGCGGAAATCACAATCACGTCCGAACGGATTGAAGTAAGTTGATGAAATTTTCGTAAAATTTATTGTATGTACATAGGACTTTTGGTATTGAAAACGGGCTATGTAGGTCCACGTTTTCGTTCTACTCTGTCTTTCGTTACGAACGGTCGCAAACAATCGCAACAATCATGAGTAATTTTCAAACTTCTTTCACCAACATATTTGTGTTTACATTTCATTGAGATAATTGATAACACGAGTTAAATCTGTCAAAAAGAAAAAAGACCAACAAACTGCAAATGGGCCGAGGGCCTCCGAAAAGCGGGGCTCATCCCAAGAGCAGGTTAAGTGCGTTGAAACACCTCAAACCATCACTGGTATATGGAGGTAGTATTGGCTCTGACCAACCTTCAACGTCACGAAATAACAGGTATAACATTTTGTCTGATCCACATGAAATGGATACCTCACAAGAAACTAATAACATTGAGGAAGAAAAAACTCCAAAACCTCCACCAATTGCAGCTGACAGCAGCGTCCCACTAAGAGAGGTTCAACATTTGCTGGGCGATGATTGTACCTATAAACGCATATCGGTGGGTACGAAAGTTTTACCCCTTACTACTCGAAAAGTTTTGTAAAAAACTCTTAAAGAAAACAATATCGAATTTCATTCGTATAATTCAAAAGATAATCGTCTGTCTACGGTATTCCTTCATGGTCTGCCAAAAATCAATACCGAGGAAATAACTAATGAGCTGGTTAGTTATAATTTATCACCTACTTCAGTAACTGAAGTAAACACAAAGTACAGCACCATTCACGACGCTGTATACAAAGTTCAGTTTCTTCGTAAAAACTTCTCTCCATCGTACTTACAAGGTATAACAAGTAAAAAAGTGTCAGACGGCTTTGCCGACTGAGATATACACTCAGCCAATGTGAATTGATACTTTTATCTACGGACAGATTGAATATATTTAGGGTCTCTTCAGAATTTTGTGGCCCTTTTTGAACATTCGAACTTGCCGACAAAAATGTGGATTAGGAATTAACACAAATGTTGAATTTTTGTGGGGGAGGTACCCTTAGGGATGATCAATATGGGCCATTTTATAAGTTAAACTAAATTTTGACAAAATATTAGGAGATCCAAACTTTGGACCAAATTGGTTGCACCATTCAAGTGATATCGTTCTGACATTTTAGTGAAATTTGTTAAATATTGGGGAGATGTACCGGAAGTTGGGGACCGGTATTGCCCCATGAAACTAAGTTTGGATAAAATATGACGAAAACCAAATGTTGCACCAAATCGGTAGAACAGTTCGAGAGCCACATATGGTGACATAGGGTTTATTACACCTTTCGGGAAATATGAACCAAGAAATATGGACTTGCCCCTGAAAAAACTTTTACCGTCGTAATGGAGGTAGCGAATGCAAACCGCTTCAAAAAAAATCAAAGTGATTCGAGAGCAGGTCTTAAAGTGAACTTATCCGAAATTGTGTATGAGAGGTACCACAAGGAGCAGACAAATATAGTCAATATTCAAACCTGACCCATATCTGGTAGATATATTAGGATGTGCAAAGTATGGATTACATCGGTCAATTTCTTGAAGAGTTATCGTGCGCAAAATTTTTCCGAACATTTTTGAAGTTTTGTGGGGGAGGTACCTGATGGAGTGGACCGATATAGCCCATCTTCGAATTTAAACTATGTTTTGATAAAAAATTACGACGGCAACATTTTGGACTAAATCGACAGATCCGTTCGAGAGTTATCTTGCGCTCCAACCACAACGCAAGGTGTCATAGGGGCTTTTTGCAACTTTCCGGCCATTTTCTCTGGAAGTATGGACTTGCCCCTGATGAAATTTGTACCGTCGCATGGGGGGAAGTGAATACAAGTTGTTGCAACAAAAATCAAAGCAATTCGAGAGCAGGTCCTAAACTTAACTTATCCGAAATTTTGTGTGGGAGGTACTCGAAGGAGTGAGCCGATTGAGTCCATATTGGAACCTCATCTAAGTCTGGTAGAAATTTCACGATGTGCAAAGTATGGACCAAATCGGTTACTTCCTTCCCACAAAGTTTCCGAACATTTTGGAGCTTTTGTGGGCGAGGTACCGGAAGGAGGGGACCGGTATAGCTCATCTTCGAACTTAAGCTAAGTTTGGACAAAATATTACGAAAGCCGAGTTCTACAATCCAATAAATATTTGGGTAATTATCTGGTTGCGCCCTCCAATTATAAAAAAAAATTCAAAAAACCCAGATTTCAAAACTTCAAAATGTCAGCATCGATTTTAGGGGGATGCAGTGTATATATCGAAAAGTCATACATTAGAACCATGTTGCCCAAGGGGTATTCTTCAATTCTTTCTTTGAGCTCAGGTCTAAATTTTCCGTGGTTTGACCAGAAATCAAGAAAGAACACAAAAAAACTTGTAAACGTCAACACATTTTTACCCATTTTTTAATATTACCACCAACACAGCTTCCACATAAATTATTTGTTATGTTTAATTTTATGCGACCCCGGCTAAAACTCTTCAATTAATATAAATATATTCATATTGTATAAAATGTATTGACAGTTCGCGACTTATTAAATGGTGAACCTCAACTTCAACGATTGTAAAACATTTTTGAATATTACCATATACCCTCGTTAGCATAAATGCTGAGGGTATAAAAATGGGCCTATGAACCGACAAAAATGTGGATAGGATTAATGCGCAAAAATTTGCGAGTATATCGACAGATAGGGCTTTTTTACCATACTAGCCTACGAAAAACATAATATCTCTATAAACAGCAAGGATCTTCGAAAATACCTTTAACCACACAAAAATGTTGAACATTTGTGTGGTTGGTACCCCAAAGATCGGACAGATAGGGCCCACATTTGAACATAAACTAAGTTTCTATAATAGTCCGGTCAAAATAGACATGCGTATAAGGGGGAAATAGCAAAAATTCACACAAAGCTGAATTTTGGTGGAGAGCTAGGGTTGGCCATGAGAAGCAACGTTCTAAAAGTCCCCATCGATCCCATGTGTGCAAAACAAGTTATTCGGGGTCAAAGGTCATTTTTGGAGGCATTATTCAGTTTTTTTATTTTTTCTCAAAAACGGTAAGACTTAGCAAAAGCCGGCTAAAGTAAAAGTTGTAGATTTAATAATTGTCTACAAGAGTGGTCTCTATGATTCTTAAAAAAGACTTACAATTTTCGAGATATCGCGATCTAAAGGTCAAATAAAAATTAGGTGCGTAAGTACATTGTGAGGCGAACCGGTTAAAGTAACGACACTATGTGTTAGATACTTCCGTAAGCTTTCAAACGATGTCCACTTTGCAGTAATCGGTTCAGTAGAACCGGGTCTAACCCGGTTTTTAAATTTGGCCTTTCTGGTCGAATAACCGGTGAACCGGATCCGCAACCGTTGAAAATTATACATTTCCGTAATCAGCGCAACAATCCCTACCTTCGGACAAAACTTGAAAAAAATCGGAGAGTTTTCGTTGGGGTCGTTCCCGTTGGGCTTTCGATTATACATGTGGGTTAAATGGGCTATTTTTGCATAACATTACTCTAACATTGCATAACTCTACTAAACACGCTCCGATTTTGTTGGAATTTTTTTAGAAGATAGCTATAATTTCGCTCTTCAAGAAAATATATATTTTTTTGGGGGACAGACCCGATTACTTCGCTTATTTTAGCCGGTTCGTCTGAATATGTGCATATTTCCCTTATAAGCGCATAAAAATCATGTGTTTTTTAGAACAGCTATATCTCAAGAATGGTTCCTTCTAGGAAAAAAATTATAAAGGTCAAACTTGTAGATAATTTTTCTGTCTACAATACTTTAGTCACTTTTTGATTAGATCAACCGTTTTCAAAAAATTAATCCGAAAACCTAAAAACACTTAAAATTTGACCTTTGACCCCATATAATTTTTTTTTGCACACATGGGATCGATGGGGACTTTTAGGACATTGCTTCTAATGGCAAACCCTAGCTCTCCACCAAAATTCAGCTCTGTGGGAATTTTTGCTATTTCAATGTCTATTTTGACCGCACTATAATATTTAGAGAATTAAAGTTTGGACCAAATCGGTTGCTACTACTATGAGATATGGCGCGTATCATTTTAGCGAATATTTTCGAACTTTTGTAGGGGAGGTACCGGAAGGAGTGGACCGATATAGCCCATCTTCGAACTTAAACTAAGTTTGGACAAAATATTACGAAAGCCAAATTTTGGATCGAATCGGTTGATCCGTTCGAGAGTTATCGTGCGCTCCAGCCAGCCAGCCAGACAGACAGACGGACGGACGGACGGACATTGCTCAATCGACTCCAGATTGTCTGAAACACATTTCGTCCAAACATACTTGGGGTTTAAAACCATTATTTCGATGAGGCACATTTTGCCCGTATGAAAGTGTATATACCCTCGTTAGCATAAATGCTTGTCTCCAAAGGCTAAAAAACATGTCTACCAAATATTGTTTATATAGGTCTACGTTTTGGTATAGCCCCCATATAACGCCCCATATATAGTACGCGTCACTTTAAGATATTTTGAATGTATTAGTCCCTTTTGACCAACGAATCGGTTGTAGTTTGGTATTTTGTGTTTCCCGAAGCTAAAAACATTTCTACCAAAAATGTTTCTACAGGTCCACGTTTTGATATTGGCCCCATAGGACGGTATCTCCCGATTTTCGGTATTTCGAAGGTTTAAGCTATATACTATCCTAACAAAATGGCTGAAATTTGGTATTTAGTCCACATTTGAGCTACAAAACTTTGCCACAGCAATTTGTCGTTATCGGTCCACGTTTTGATGTATCCCCCATAGAACGTTACTTTCCGATTTTCGGTATTGTAAAGGTTTTAGCCTCATTATCACACCGAAGAGGTTGAAATTTGGTATTTAGTCATTTTCGGGGCTACAACACTTTTCCCCAGCAATTTGTCGGTATCGGTCCACGTTTTGATGTACCCCCTATAGAACAGCACCCCCTCTTTTCAGTATTTTGAAGGGTTTAGTCTCATTATCACACCGAAATGACTAAAACTTGGTATTTAGTCTTGTGTGGGACTACAAAACCTTTTCCCAGAAAATTGTCGGCATAGGTCCACGTTTTGATATACCCCCCATAGAACGGTATATACTTCATTATCACATTGAAGTGGCTGAAATTTGGTATTTAGTTTCCTTTGTGATACAAAAATTTCACCCCAGAAATTTGTCGGTATCGGTCAACGTTTTGATATACCTACCACAAAATGCTACATCCCGATCTTCCGTATTTTTCAAGGTTTTAGCCTCAATATACCACTTAAATGACTTGCCTTTTGTATTCAGTCTTCTTTTGGATATAAAACTTTCCACCTTAAATTTGTAGTTATAGGTCAAAATCCTCATATAGCCCCCATATAAAGGTGCCTCCCGATTTTCGGTATTTTCAAAGTTTAAGCCTCAATATACCACCAAAATGGCTGAAATTTGAAATTTAGTCCTCGTTAGGAGTATAAAATATTCCACCTGAAATGTGTCTGTATAGGTCCACGTCTTCATATGGCCCCCATAGAACGGTACCTTCCGATTTTCGGTATTTTGAAGGTTGTGGCCTCAATATACATACCACTGGACTTGGAGTATAAAAGTTTCCACCAGAAATTTTTCGGTATAGTTCTTTACATAGTCCCATAGAACGGAACTCACGGAAAAATTATAACAGTTACAGAACATTCTTTGCAAATAAATTAGACAGCATACGTCCACATTTTGCCAAAGGCCCCATGTAAGAGTACCCACCAATTTAAGATGTTTTTAAAGATTTTCCTGTCGAATTGGATGTTAGTTGGAATTTTGTGTTCCCAGAAGATAGAAAACTTACTCGCAAAAATTATCCATACACAAACATAAAGGTTTAATCTAACCTTCATGGACCGGTATTGCCCAATTGTATGTACATCAATGGGTTTTTGTCAAGTTTTCGAAGAGATTGCTGTAATTTAGTATTGTGTTTAGTCATTAAAGAGTGTTGCTACATTTTTCTTCTGAGGTGGATGTAACTTGGTATAATTGTTCCACAAACATCCCACGCGGGACAAGGGAGACTTCTCTCATATCAATGAGTGCACCCTCATTCATATTAGCTCAATGATATGAGACCTACAGTTTATCGCCGAGTCCGAACGGCCCTAAGACACCACTTGTAGAGAAGTTTTTGCCACCGTGGTGCAATGGTATGCACACCCGCCTTGCACGCAGAAGGTCGTGGTTCCGATTTCCCGGCCAGGCAACATCAAATTAAGTACCTGAGAAAAAATAAAATAGCTCACTTCCTGTAAACGCTACGGTAATTCATTAAAACGATTCTTAAATGCAATAATCCTAAATTACCTAATAAAGAAACAATGAAAACAATACCTTTTATAGTTTCCGAGAAATAGCTATTTCTTTCTCCAGAAATTTGCAAAAATTAGGTATTTTCCAAAATTGGGAAAATACAGTCATCTTTAGGAGAGCGCCACGCCCATACCTTCTAATATTTTGACCTAATTTTTGGTTTCCTTGGTTTCAGTATGTTTACTATCGCATCCCATATAGAAACTAACAATCGGTGACAACAAAAAATGGGGGTTTTGGCCGGAAAAATCAATTTCTGAACCATTGTGCGCCGTTCATACTTCTTTCTTATTTCACTTTCCTGGCTAAACCCCTTTAGTCTACGGGAAACTCATTTGCCTTTGTTCATATCACTCTGACCACAGTCCATCCATACTATCATCAATCTCTCAGTTATGCAGTGGATCTGTTTATTTATTGTTTGTTATTATTTTTGATGGTATTTCATCAGGATTCGACATAAATCTCTATGGCCATTGTTGTTGCTGTTATTGTTGTTATACGGTGTTCAAACTTGTTGTACAATTGTGTGTTTACATTGGCCCAGTTATGTTGCTTTGGTTCTGCGTTCCACATTTTTATTTGTTCTTCAAATTTTTTTTGTTGCTCAAAGATTTGTTTTGTCCCTTTTATTTGTTGAAATTGTAGATTTTGGTTGAGTTGGTTTGCTGTGCACATTAATCTATTCTAATGCTTTTAGTACAGAGAAACGGAGAGAGAACATGAAAAAATAATAGTTTGTAGGTCTTTGATGGCTTTGTTGAAAGTCCATTTACTGTGGTGCAAAATGTATTGTCAATGTCGTCTCTCAATGCATCAACATCAGTAGCATCAGTTCTTTTTTGGTATTTCAATTATGTTTGTGGTTCAATAGTTATGTATGTGTGTGTGGTTTCGTCCATATTAGCCCTTTCCTCAACAAAACAAAAAGTAACAAAATCTCTGTTTGTAAAACTGTTTTCTCCACATGGTTTTTGATGTAATAGCAAAATGTTGCAATGCATCACATGGACTAGCACGCATAAATCACTTGAAAAGGTTCTATAAGGTACTATCCCACACTGATCGGCTAGATGATACAAAAATATATAAACATTATTTTATAAATTATCCGAAAAAATAGCAATTTTTATGTTTTCTCTGTGGGGTTAGAAATATTTCATTTTGGATACTTTTTTCCTAGATATGCTTACAAAGGTTATTTTTTAATTTGTTGTCTAGAGATGGGCTGGCCGAGAAAAATTACCTCAATTATGGAGGTTTTTCTGTGTTAATATCTTTATAAGTTTTATTGTTTGGTGGAAAAAAAGCAATAACATCATTTTTAGTTTTGCAGAGGGTTGAAATTGTATGTTTTGTGGTAGAGAAAAAAGAGAAATGACATTAGGAGTAAATTTAAGTTAATTGTTTTGACAGTGAACTCATTTGTCGCTCAATTTAGTTGAGTTATTTCATCTGGCAAGGGAAACAACAGACAATTTAGGAATCATTAGAAATTAATTTAAAAGATAAATATAAGTAAAGAATATAAATAAGGAAGTAGGAGAAGGCTATAGTCGGACAGGGCCGACCATGTTCCCTGAAGTTTATTTCAATGAAGTTTATATATTGTAATTGGGACACGTTATGTGGTATTTCACGGTGCTAGGAAGTTTTTGCGGATTCTAAAACTACAATTTTCATAGATGAGAAAAATAAAAAACAAAGAAAAATCGCCTAAGCGCTTTTTAAATTAATCGCGATCAAAGTTCACATTTATAGGATTTTTTAGGTTTTTACAATTTTGAACAAATAAGAACGTTAAAAACTTGGGTTTGGGCGTCGGGTTAGTAACCCTCCCCTAGAAAAAACAGCGTACTATGAAAAAACGAAAGAAAAGAAAAACAAACCCCTCTAAAGTTGACGAACCCCGCAAACGTTTTAAGGACCATGATCTGCGAATCTGCACCTTGAATGTTCGCACTGTTTATAGAGAAGGTGCAGTCTTCGCATTGGCAGACGTACTTGAAAAGTACAAGACCGATATTACTGCCATACAGGAAATACGATGGATTGGGAAAGGCGTCACAACAACATCTAAAGGTGACGCACTGTATTATAGCTGCCATGACGTAAGGCATGAGTTTGGTTGGTGGATTCGTAGTTAGTCGGAGACTAAAACATCTGGTATCCAGCTTCACCCCAGTGAATGAAAGACTTGCTGCAATTCGAATAAAAGCTAAATTCTTCAACATAAGCTTTATTTGCGCTCATGCTCCCACTGAAGAAAAGGGCGAACAGACCAAAGATATATTTTACGAGCGCTTAGAAGAAACATATGACCGTTGCCCTGGTCCATGACATTAAAATGATTCTAGGCGATTTAATGCCAAAATTGGAAAGGAGAATATCTTTGGCCCAACAGTCGGGAAATTCAGTCTCCACAGTGAAACATCTGACAATGGTATGAGGCTGATAGACTTGCAGCTGCAAAAAACATGGTAGTTAGCAGTACCAGATTTTAATCATCTCGATATTCATAAGGGCACCTGGCTGTCTCCAGATCAGAAAACAAGAAAACCAAATTGATCATGTTGTGATAGATGGAAGACATTCATCGAGCGTGTTGGATGTACGATCGTTCCGAGGCGCAAACATTGATTCGGACCACTACCTTGTTGCAGCAAAGGTACGCACCCGCTTAAACGTAGCAAACAAAGTACGAACAGACACAACACGAAAGTTAGACATCGGCAAGCTGCAATCACAACAGATAGCCACAGCATATTCCACACAACTAGCCCAATTGCTTAATCAAAGCACTCCTCATCCCGATAACATATCAGCGCAATGGCAAAGCATTGCCCACTCCATGCAAACAGCCGCAAAATCCATACTTGGATACCAGAGACCTCCACCAAGGAATCCATGGTATGATGAGGAGTGTCGTGCTGCCACCGAAGAGAAAAATGCGGCATATAGGGCTACTTTACAATCCGTAGCAACGCGTAGCGCAAGAGAGAGATACAGGGAGAAAAGGAGAGAGGAGAAACGTCTTTTCCAGGAGGAAAAAGAGAGAGATGGAAAAGCGGGAGTGTGAAAAAATCGAGATGTACAGGAGCCAGAATGAAGTCCGAAAATTCTACCAAAGAGTCAAGCATCAAACTGATGGCTTTGGTACAGGCACATCCTCCTGTAGAGACCAGCAAGGTAATTTGGTAACTGATACAGATAGTGTACTCAGGATATGGAAAGAACATTTTTCAAATCTGTTGGTATCCAATAGCAGCGAAGACGACGAAGATACCACAGTCCCAATCCCAGAAGATGGTATTGAAATGTATACCGCCCAGCCAAGATGAGGTAAAGCCAGCAATAAATCGGCTGAAGAATAATAAGGCAGCAGGGGCCGATGGCTTACCAGCCGAGCTGTTCAAAACCGGAGGCGACACGCTGATAAGGTGTATTCATCAGCTAGTTAGCACCATCTGGCAGGAAGAACGAGTACCCGACGATTGGAACCTGAGTATCCTGTGCCCCGTCCACAAGAAGGGAGATAAGACTGTATGCTCTAACTATAGGGGCATAAGTCTACTCCCTATTGCCTATAAGATCGCGGCAAATCCTGGAGAAGACCCAAGAGATGCAGATCGACACCTACCACCTTTTTGTCGATTATAAAGCAGCCTTCGACAGCCCGCTGCGTTCAAAGGTATTCCAAGCCATGTCTGAATTTGGTATTCCCGCAAAGCTCATCCGGCTTTGTAAAATTACTTTAACTGACACGAGGTCCTCAGTTAAAATAGGAAAGAACCTCTCCGAAGAGTTTGGTACCAAAAGAGGTTTCAGACAAGGAGACAGCCTTTCGTGTGACCTCTTCAACATCCTGCTAGAAAAGGTTATACGAGAGGCAAACGTCAAAAGAAGTGGCACAATCTACACCAATAGTCACATGTTACTTGCTTATGCTGATGATATAGACATCATGGGCCGATCAGTAAAAGAAGTAACTGATACCTTTATAAAGGTCGAAGGAGAATCTGCTAAAGTGGGTCTGGCGGTAAACGGTGAGAAGACCAAGTTGATGGTGTCGACGCGCAATGCGTCCATTGAGCTCGGACCGACTGTGGACGTTGGTTCCTATAATATTGAGGTAGTAAAAGACTTCGTCTACCTCGGCACCTCCGTAAACACAACAAACGACATCAGTTGTGAAATAAAAAGAAGAATTGTATTGGCCAACAGATGCTACTTTGTTTTAAGTAAGCAGTTTAAAAACAAAGCCACATCTCGTCAAACAAAAATAACGCTCTACAAAACACTGAATACTACCCGTGCTGATGTATGGCTCCGAAGCCTGGGTACTTGCGCAAGCAGACATGGCAGTGCTTGGTGTGTTTGAGAGAAAAATTCTTCGAAAGATCTACGGACCAATCTGCGTTGACGGTGAATATCGACGTCGCATGAACCACGAGCTGTATCTGCTATACAACGACATCAATATAGTTAAACGTATCGAGATGCAGCGATTGCGTTGGCTAGGCCATATCATAAGAATGAGCGATGATGAACCGCTAAAAAGGCGTATGAATACATGCCACATATCGGTGCACGCAGAATTGGCAGGCCAAGGAATAGATGGCGCAAACAAGTGGATGATGAGATGAAAAGGCGCGGTATTCCAGAGTGCAAAGCAACAAATAGAGAGGAATGGAGATCTCTTCTTAGTTCGGCCTATAGAACAAATGTTCTGTAATGGGCCAGCTAAGTAAGTTAGTAAGATATGGGACCTACTGTTTATCGCCGAGTCCGAACGGCGTGTCTTAAGACACCACTTGTAGAGAAGTTTTTCAAGGCTGAAATACTCAGGAAATGTCTCCAACATTACTGAGGGGTATTTTGCCACCGTTGAAAAATGTTTGATGTTGCTTGGCCGGGGAATCGTACCCCTGACCTTCTGAGTGCAAGGCGGGCGTGCATACCATTGCACCACGGTGACACCCGGTATCTCCCCCCCAAAAAAAATTCGAAAATATTCCGAAAATTTGCACGTACGATAACTCTTGAAGGGAGTAACCGATTTGGTCTATATTTGCACTTCGTGAAATATCCACCCGACTTAGATGAGGTTCCAATATGGACTCAATCGGTCCAGTGCTTCGGGTACCTCACACACAAAATTTCGGATAAGTTCAGTCTAGGACCTGCTCTCGTATCGTTTTGATTTTTGTTGTAACTACTTGCATTCACTGCCCCCCATACGATGGTAAAATTTTCATCAGGGGCTAGTCCATACTTCCAGGGCAAATAGCCTGAAAGTGCAAACAACCTTATAACACCGTGAGTAGTGGTTGGAGCGTAAGATAACTCTCGAACGGATCTGCTGATTCGGTCCAAAATTTGTCCTTTTTAATATTCGGAAATGTTTGAAAAAAATGTGGCAACGACAACTCTTGAAGGGAGTGACCGATTTGGTTCATACTTTATACATCCTAATATATTTACCAGATATAGATCAGGTTTGAATATGGACTATATTTGTCCACTCCTTCGGGTACCTCCCACACAAAATTTCGGATAAGTTCACTTTAAGACCTTCTCTCGAATCACTTTGAAAAAAGTTTTTTTCAGAGGCAGTCCATACTTCTTTAGAAAACAGCCAGAAAGGTGCAAAAAACCCCTATGGTTGGAGAACACGATAACTCCCGAACCGATCAACCAATTTGGTCCAAACTTTGAATCTCACAATATTTTGTCCAAATTTAGTTTAACATTTAAAATGGCCCATATATGTCCTCTTCTTAGGGTACCTCTCCCATAAAAGTTCGAAGATCGTTTGTAAATGTATACCGATGGTGTTCGTTGTGGTCATGTCTAGAACGATATTATGTTTTCCGTGGACAAGTCCATGCTTCCTGGCATACTGGTCCAAAATGTATACGATGACCCACTGAAGTGACTAGTAGGCGCCATATCTATCGAAAAGATATGACTCCCTATATCAGATCCACTTCCATAATGGACTATGTCGGTCCATTCCTTCAAGTACCTCCCCCAACACTTTTTATTTTTAATCTTAATCATAATTTTTGTCGGCAAGTTTAAATGACCAAAAAGGGCCACAAAATTCTGAAAAGACCACTAACATAGGGTGAGGGTATATCTCTGTCGGCAAAGCCGACGAATACTGTTTTACTTGTTTGGTACTAGTACTACCCCACGCAGTGTGGTGTGAGTTGGCATCGCTACCTACTAGTACTTCGTTAATTGCTTTCGTCATCAACCGCTGCAGCTCCGACGTAGGTGGTAGTGTCGGCGGGTCGAACGGTAAATATATTGACGCAAGGTATATATTGCCATTCGCCAGCGTAAGCACAGTTGCGTCCGATGTTGACAACTCTGGAGAGAAAAGAAAACATAAGTTTTCGTAACATATTATACAGGTAGTTGTTAGTTTATATGGTTTAGTCCAGAGACCTTGTTCTGAATAGTCCAAGGTTCCTGGATCAAGTGGTTTTTACCTGTATTTATTTGCTCCATCAGGGCCACGGTCGCCGTCTCGCTCCGATGGAGGTTTATCTAGATGACCTCAATCATTGGTCCTCCAGTAAACGGGCTTCTTGAGAGTAGGTGATTACAGCATCGACTCCCTTTTCATTTTTTCTAGAAGGTAAAACCTCTTCGCTGTTTGGTTTGGCTTCCTCGTTTACGCCGATTACCGTCTTTCCTGCTTTGAAGCGGACAGCGTTGGAGATAGAGAAAGCCCTGCCCTTGGTCTTCGTTAGACTGGCCGTGGAGAAATGGTTAATTCCGATCACAAGGAGAGTTCCGTCCTCCTGCTCCTAACTATGGAAGACCTCCCATCTCTTCACGTCCAAGTCCTTGTTTTGGCGACCAAAGATTTCGAGCATGCGTTCCGTCTCAAACTTGCTGCCCCAACTTCTGACGAATACCGAAGTCTTAGTTAGTTGAGGAATTTGGTCTTTCCTCACCACCTTGAGTTTGCCGCTTTCCCATGGAAGTATTATGCTGCTTATAATATCCTTGAAGGCGGCAATGTTTGCATGCTGGGCAAATTGGAACACCATCACGTCCCCTTTGACCCCGCTGCTGATAATTTGAATTGGATCTCCTCCATTCATTATGTGATCCAATATTTTATTGTTGACCATTTCCTCAATTTCTGGAAGATGATCTTTGTGTAGTTTTCGGGAACCTCTATTGGTATCTATCACTGCAAAGCAAAGCTCGTCCCTGTAGCGTTTCTTGGCTACCTTGGCGTAAAATGGCGGATCTCTACCAGTCTCCGCAGCCCTCTTCCTCTTGTGCCAAGTCCGGGATTTCTTCGCAGAATACCCAGACACTGCAGTCGATTCTACGGCTGGGCACACCCTCTTCACTTTCGAGCTGACTTTGTCGCCCTCTGTCAAAAGATTCTCGGAAAAGTCTCCTTTGCGTGGTTCCTGACGCGGTGCACTCGAAACGTTTGGAGATTTAAAGCTTTTTTCTTCTTTATCGGCTTTACAGTGTTCTGCTTTTCGGAGAATCTGCCCTTCCCCTTAGTTTCTTAGTCTGTTCCTCCCTGTATTTGCCCTTAGGCTGTGTACTTGTCGCAGTTCCAAGGCACCCACACCTGTGGGAGATATTTGCTCACGATCGCATGATGACGACGGGGTGTGAGGCCCTGCACCGTAACTAAAACAATTTAGTACGATCATCTGCCTCCTACTATCCGCCGGTGGAGGATCACCATTTTCGTAACATTTTTTAAATATTGTGGGGAAGTACCGGAAGTTGTGGACCGGTGTTGCCCATTTTCGAATTGAAATTATGTTTGGACAAAATATGACAAAGGCGAGTTATCGTACTCTCCAACCACTACATATGGTGCCATAGGGCTTTTTTACACCTTTCGGGATGTTTTCTCAAGAAGTATGGAATTGTCCCTGAAAAAAACGTTTACCGTCGTAATGGAGGCAGCGAATGCAAGCAGCTTCGACGGACATCAAAATGATTCGGTCTAAGGTCTTAAAGTGAACTTATCCGAAATTTAGTTTAGAGGTACCCGAAGGAGTGGACAAATATAATCCATATTCGAACCTGATCTATATCTGGTAGATATATTAGGATGTGTAATGTATGGACCAAATCGGTCACTCCCTTCTAGCGTTATAGTGGGCAGAATTTGTCCGAATATTTTTGAACTTTTATGGGGGAGATACCTGAAGAAGTGAACCGAACTTACACTATGTTTGGACAAAATATTACGAAGACCAAATTTTGGACTGAATTGGCAGATCCGTTCGAAAGTTATCTTGTGCTCCAACCACTACTCACGGTGTCATAGGAATTTTTCCAACTTTCAGGCTATTTTCTGAGGAGGTATGGACTTGCCCCTGATGAAAATTTAACCGTCGTATGGGGGGCAGTGAATACAAGTTTTTGCCACAAAAATCAAAGCTATTCGAGAGCAGTTCCTAAACTGAACTATTTCGAAATTTTGTGTGGGAGTTGCTAGAGAAGTAGACCTCATCTAAGTCTACTAGCAATTTTACAATTTGCAAAGTATGAACCAAATCGGTTACTCCCTTCAAGAGGGTGCACAAATTTTCCGAACATTTTCGAACTATTGTGGGGGAGGTACCGGAAGGTGTGGAACAATAAAACCCATCTTCGAACTTAAACTAAGTTTGGACAAAATATTACGAAAGCCAAATTTTGGACCGAATCGGTTGATCCGTTCTATAGTTATCGCGTGCTCCAACCAGCCAGGCAGTCATATATTTGAACCTGATCTACATCTGGTAGATATATTAGGATGTGTAAAGTATGGACCAAATCGGTCACCCCTTTTAGAGTTATCGTGCACACAATTTTTCCGAACATTTTTGAACTTTTATGGGGAAGGTACCTGAAGGAGTGAAACCAACTTAAACTAAGTTTGGACAACATATTACGAAGGCCAAATTTTGGACTGAATTGTCAGTCCAGACAGACAGACGGACGGATATGGCTAAATCAATACCAAATTGTCTGAAACGAATTTCGTCCAAACACACTGGGGCCTAAAAACATTCTTTCGATGAGGCACATTTTGCCCCTATGAATTTTGCCCCTCGTTAGCATAAATGCTGAGGGTATAAACACAGGACTTCTAACCAAATGGTCCTTCATAGCTCTTCCACTACTTTTTCGGGGCCACTATTTCCGGACATGTGCGTTATTCTAAAAGACACAGAATAAACATTTTATTTGCCTTGTTTTCAGGCTTAATGTCACAGCAATTTGTTAAACAAATTTCTTGCTTGTGGTTATTGCATATATCAACATAATACAAACTCACACACATACTATTGCAACTCACCCCAACACAAACATAAATAAAATATAAATAAACATTTTTAGTTTTAACATGCGACTACCCACAAAATGATTGATGAATGGTTTTGGGTTAGGAAACAAGGTTAAAATCCTTGATGACAATGAGATGAGGTGACATGTACACAAACAAGCTGATGTACGGAGCATATGTGTGGTGGTCATTTTTGGGAAATATCTCTCCATATAGATGTGGCCATGGGCATAGGTAACAATGTGTGTGTGTGAATATATTTTTGTATACTTTATGCTCTTTAATTTATTCATTTTTACTATTTTTTTCCTCAGGACCTCATGCTTGACTTACTTCTACACTATATTATATTGGATTCTGTCCCCAAACAATTGGAAAATTAAATAAACTTGGAATAAATGTAGCCGTTGGTTTTTTATGAAGCATCCACTACTTAAATGGTGGATGTACCAAGCTGCAACCTCTCGTTTGTTATGCTTAAACGTGAATGGAGGAGGCTCCAACAGACCAAAATGGATTTTTTTCAACAACATTATCAAGGATCCCAAAAACGTTGATATTTTTAAAGAACATTTTCGTAGGTAATTTTGGTTTTTTTTTCTATAGAAAATTCGCTGTTTTTTCAAATAAAATTTACGGCCTCCTTGATAGGGTATGCTAGATTCATAGCTGCCCATTTTAAGTCACATATTGCTTTTGCTAGCTGTTGGTCATTGTTATGCCACACTTGCACTTTTGTTGTTATGGAAATATATGTCGATCCTGTTCAACAAAAGGGCATTAGCTCAACATTTTGAATTTTTATTAAAAATTATATTTAATGATCAACTACACCGACTGTAAAAATGTCCCATTTTGTCTACTCTTTCGTAAAAAAATACAGTTATGTCACGTTATTAACAGTTTGTTTATCTCTACAGAAAAATAGAAAATTTAGAGTTACTACCCTTTTGTTCAACAGGTGCAATATATAAATTAATTTTGTTCAAATATTTCTTATTCCCTGAAAAAATAAAACCATTGTCACGAATAGTTCTAACGAGAATTTTACACAACAAACTAAAATATTTGGTATTTGATTTTTGTTTTGAAACAGGAATTTCAATTTTGCCATTCTAGGTGGAAATAATTTTCGCATGGCCAAGCCTGCACAAAAGTTAATTAAAGGAGAAATATTCATCCGATGGATTACTAGTTTTAAAGTGAAATTAATTTTGGAAGATTATTAGATAGAAAAGTTGAGATTTTCTAAAGGCAGAAAACCTTTTTAAAACTTTTAAAGACAGAATTACTTCCGAGGTATTCTACAGGTACAAATACGTTTGATGACTTCTACGACAGAATAATTCCTTACGTCTTCTATAGAGAGAGAAGCTGTTTTTATCTTCGATTAACAAAAGGCCACTTGAGATCTTCTCTACACAGACGGCCATCTGGGACCTCTGATGTCTATAGAAGAAGTCTTCTGTTGTCCATAGAAGACCACAGGAGGTCTTCTGATCTCGATAGAACTTTCCGGAAAGAAAGGGTGCTTCTATAGGCATCTCCGGAAAGAAAGGGTGCTTCTATAGGCCTTTCCGGAAAAAAGGTGCTTCTATAGACCTTTTCGGAAAGAAAGGGTGCTTCTACAGATCTTTCTGAAAAGAAAGGGTGCTTCTATCGACCTTTCCGGATAGAAATGGTGCTTCTATAGACCTTTCCGAAAAAAGGTACTTCCATAGAACTTTCCGGAAAGAAAGGGTGCTCCTATAGGCATTTCGGGAAAGAAAAGGTGCTTCTATAGAACTTTCCGGAAAGAAAGGGTGATTCTGTAGGCAATTCCGGAAAAAAGGGTGCCTCTATAGACCTTTCCGGAAAGAAAGGTTGCTTCTATAGACCTTTCTGGAAAGAAAGTGTGCTTCTGTAGGCCTTTCTGGAAAGGAAGGGTGCTTCTCTAGGCATTTCCGAAAAGAAAGGGTGTTTCTACAGACATTTCTGGAAAGAAATGGTGCTTCTATATACTTTCCGGAAAGAAAGGGTGCTTCTATACACCTTTCCGGAAAGAAAGGGTGCTTCTATAGTCATTTCCGAAAAGAAAGGGTGCTTCTACAGACTTTTCTGGAAAGAAAGGGTGCTTCTATAGACCTTTCCGGAAAGAAAGGGTGCTTCTATAGGCATTTCCGAAAAGAAAGGGTGCTTCTATAGGCATTTCCGAAAAGAAAGGGTGCTTCTATAGGCATTTCCGAAAAGAAAGGGTGCTTCTATAGGCATTTCCGAAAAGAAAGGGTGCTTCTACAGACCTTTTTGGAAAGAAAGGGTGCTTCTATAGACCCTTCCGGAAAGAAAGGGTGCTTCTATAGACCTTTCCGGAAAGAAAAGGTGCTTATATATACCATTCCCAAAAGAAAGCGTGCTTATATAGACCATTCCCGAAAGAAAGGATGCTTCTACAGACCTTTCCCCAAAGAAAGGGTGCTTCTATAGACCTTTCCCCAAAGAAAGGGTGCTTCTATAGACCTTTCCCCAAAGAAAGGGTGCTTCTATAGACCTTTCCCCAAAGAAGGGGTGCTTCTATAGACCTTTCCCCAAAGAAAGGGTGCTTCTATAGACCTTTCCCCAAAGACAGGGTGCTTCTATAGACCTTTCCCCAAAGAAAGGGTGCTTCTATAGACCTTTCCCCAAAGAAAGGGTGCTTCTATAGACCTTTCCAGAAAGAAAGGGTGCTTCTATAGACCTTTCCAGAAAGAAAGGGTGCTTCTATAGACCTTTCCAGAAAGACAGACCTTTCTATAGACCTTTCCAGAAAGAAAGGGTGCTTCTATAGACCTTTCCAGAAAGAAAGGGTGCTTCTATAGACCTTTCCAGAAAGAAAGGGTGCTTCTATAGACCTTTCCAGAAAGAAAGGGTGCTTCTATAGACCTTTCCAGAAAGAAAGGGTGCTTCTATAGACCTTTCCAGAAAGTAAGGGTGCTTCTATAGACCTTTCCAGAAAGAAAGGGTGCTTCTATAGACCTTTCCAGAAAGAAAGGGTGCTTCTATAGACCTTTCCAGAAAGAAAGGGTGCTTCTATAGACCTTTCCAGAAAGAAAGGGTGCTTCTATAGACCTTTCCAGAAAGAAAGGGTGCTTCTATAGACCTTTCCAGAAAGAAAGGGTGCTTCTATAGACCTTTCCAGAAAGAAAGGGTGCTTCTATAGACCTTTCCAGAAAGAAAGGGTGCTTCTATAGACCTTTCCAGAAAGAAAGGGTGCTTCTATAGACCTTTCCAGAAAGAAAGGGTGCTTCTATAGACCTTTCCAGAAAGAAAGGGTGCTTCTATAGACCTTTCCAGAAAGAAAGGGTGCTTCTATAGACCTTTCCAGAAAGAAAGGGTGCTTCTATAGACCTTTCCAGAAAGAAAGGGTGCTTCTATAGACCTTTCCAGAAAGAAAGGGTGCTTCTATAGACCTTTCCAGAAAGAAAGGGTGCTTCTATAGACCTTTCCAGAAAGAAAGGGTGCTTCTATAGACCTTTCCAGAAAGAAAGGGTGCTTCTATAGACCTTTCCAGAAAGAAAGGGTGCTTCTATAGACCTTTCCAGAAAGAAAGGGTGCTTCTATAGACCTTTCCAGAAAGAAAGGGTGCTTCTATAGACTTTTCCAGAAAGAAAGGGTGCTTCTATAGACCTTTCCAGAAAGAAAGGGTGGACCAGGGTGCTTCCATAGGTCTATAGAAGCACCCTTTCATTCCGGAAATGCCTATAGAAGCACCCTTTCCTTCCGGAAATGCCTATAGAAGCACCCTTTCCTTCCGGAAATTCCTATAGAAGCACCCTTTCTTTCGGGAAAGGTCAATAGAAGTACCCTTTCTTTCCGAAAAGGTCTATAGTAGCAACCTTTCTTTCCGGAAATGCCTATAGAAGCACCCTTTCTTTTCGGAAAGGTCTATAGAAGCACCCTTTCTTTCCGAAACGGTCTACAGAAGCACCATTTCTTTCCGGAAAAGTCAATAGAAGCACCTTTTCTATCCGGAAATGTCTATAGAAGTACCCTTCCTTTCCGGAAAGATCTATAGGAGCACCATTTCTTTCCGGAAAGGTTTATAGAAGCACCCTTTCTTTCCGGAAACATCAATGGAAGCACTGTTTCTATCCGGAGAGATCTATAGAAGCACCATTTCTTTCCAGAACGGTCTATAGAAGCACCCTTTCTTTTCAGAACGGTCAGTAGAAGCACCCTTTCTTTCCGGAAAGGTCTATAGAAGCACCCTTTCTTTCCGGAAATTTCTATAGAAGCACCTTTCGTTCTAGAAAGGTCAATAGAAGTACCCTTTCTTTCCGAAAAGGTCTATAGTAGCAACCTTTCTTTCCGGAAATGCCTATAGAAGCACACTTTCTTTCCGGAAAGACCTATAGAAGCACCCTTTCTTTACGAAAAGGTCTATAGAAGCACCATTTCTTTCCGGAAAGGTCTGTATAAGCATCATTTCTTTCCAGAAAGGTCTGTAGTAGCACCCTTTCTTTCCAGAAAGGACTGTAGTAGCAACCTTTCTTTCCGGAAATGCCTATAGAAGCACCCTTTCTTTCCGGAAAGGTCTATAGTAGCAACCTTTCTTTCCGGAAATGCCTACAGAAGCACCATTTCTTTCCGGAAAAGTCTATAGAAGCACACTTTCTTTCCAGAAAGGCCTATAGAAGCACATTTTCTTTCCGGAAAGGTCTATAGAAGCACCCTTTCTTTCCGGAAAGGTCTATAGAAGCACACTTTATTTCCGGAAAGGCCTATAGAAGCACACTTTCTTTCCGGAAAGGTCTATAGAAGCACACTTTATTTCCGGAAAGGTCTATAGAAGCACCCTTTCTTTCCGGAAAGTCTATAGAAGCACCCTTTCTCTCCGGAAAGGCCTATAGAAGCACACTTTCTTTCCGGAAAGGTCTATAGAAGCACCCTTTCTTTCCAGAAAGGTCTATAGAAGGACACTTTATTTCCGGAAAAGCCTATAGAAGCACACTTTATTTCCGGAAAGGTCTATAGAAGCACCCTTTCTTTCCGGAAAGGTCTATAGAAGCAATCTTTCTGGATAAAACCTGCTTGAGATCTTCTATATACAGAAGGTCGCTTAATGTCTTCTGTGAAAAGTAGGTCGCTTGAGGTCTCCTATAGTCAGAAGGCGACTTGAGATATTCCATTGAAAGAAGGCTGCATGAGGTCTTTTTTAGACAGAAGGTCACTTGAGGTATTGAGATTGAGAAAATTATCAACAGATTTAGTTTTGAAAAAAATCATAACTGAAAATTTTGTTAAAATAATTGAATATTCACTTAGGCATTATTTATTTTTTTCATTCTTAATCATTCTCAGTTTAATTAATTCTTGGTAAATTGAAAAACTGAAAAAATTGTTTTTGGTAAAAGGAACATCCAAGTGAACACGAAATTAAAAACACGAATTCTTCTACCTTGTGAAAGATACTAGTAAAAGAATGAAATCATAAGAGAAGAAGTGGAACATAAAAGCAAAACAAAATTCGTATCCAATATATTTTTCCAATTAATTTTAATTGATATCAATTTCCACACACATACACATACAAACTGTTACGAATGCAAAAAATATTAAAGTGAGAAAACGAAAACAATTGGCATAAATCTCCTAGAAAACAAAACCAAAGTTATGGAGTTATTGTTAAATCCCTGCAATTATTCTTTCGCTTGGTTCTGCTTCTTCTTGGTTTATCTTCCAAATCTGTCAATATTTCATTACAATCATAGCTTCTGTGCAATTTTGTTGGTCATTCATTTTGATGGCATACCCGAAAAAGAGAAAGAAATACTGAGATCCTCTACAAGCCACAAATCACCCAAAGAATTTCAATGAGCAACAATTTCAGTGTTGACTTCATGGAGCTTATCTGAGTGATAGACAGACACATTACAGCATACAAAGCTAGGAGACTGATATGAATATATTTTCAAATTCACACGAAAATCAATTTAGCACATGACTCAAAATCAGGACAAAACTTTTATTTCCTTTTTCAGTGAAAATGGACACATGAACATAATGTTCACACGCGCACACTCGTTTACACTGGTCAAAGAATATAAACAAGTAAAAAGTCGTTAAGTTCGGCCGGGCCGTACTTTTTATACCCTCCACCATAAAATAGTCTTAATTAAAATGGAATAATTAGGGTCCTTTCACAATTTTACGTGTAACAACTTTTCGACAATGGATAGACAACTACTGCCTCCCACTATTGCTTAAATTACACTGTGAACACAAATGTTGGGGCAGAGATAATTCCTTTTGGAGATTAAAGCCCTTGGTGTGTGTATATTAAAAACCCCGAAGGACAGATGCGCCGTGAGTCGAACTTCCGCGTTATGGCGTGATGAAGTTTTTCCAAGAGACGCCATAACGGGGAAGTTCGATTCACGGCGGAACTGTCCTTCGGGGTTCATAATATACTCACCAAGGCCTTTCTGCCCCAAGAGGAATTTTCCGTGCCCCAGACTTTCACCTCCATTTTGTTGCACAATGTTATCTAACCTAATCTAAAAAAATGTGTTCAGCTAGGTGAAAGCTACCACCTACGGGGCTATATTAAAGAGTCAAACCTATCTTTAAAATTTTTGGCGGAAAAGTTTTATAGCTGCAGGGAATTTCAAGAGTCAAATTGATAGTAGTTTCATCAAAACAATGTAGACCCTCAAAAATGGACCCATGTTGACGAATTTTAGTGAAGAAATTTCGTGACCACTGCAAATTCCCGAAAATCGGGAGGTACAGTTATATGGGTGGATATACCAAAACATGGACATATGTATATTGACGATTATTTTTTAATAGACAAAATTGTAGCTAAAATTCTCAAAATACCGATCATTACAGCTAGTTCGGTTAAAAATTGCAGCTCAAATTCTCAAAATACCGAAAATCGGGAGATACCGTTATATGGGAGCTATACCAAAACATGGACCTATGTTGACGATGTTTCGTTGGAGATGTTTTATGACCACTGAGAACTTCAAATGTCAAATTGCAGCTATTTCGGTTAAAAACTGTAGCTAAAATTCTCAAAATACCGAAAATCGGGAGGTACCGTTATATGGGGGCTATACCAAAACATTGACCTATGTTGACGACGTTTGGTGGAGATGTTTCATGACCACTGAGAACCTTAAATGGCAAATTACAGCTAGTTCGGTTAAAA
Source organism: Musca autumnalis (assembly GCF_047663935.1). NCBI lineage: Eukaryota > Metazoa > Arthropoda > Insecta > Diptera > Muscidae > Musca > Musca autumnalis. Next base: position 19,146,119 of record NW_027411866.1, on the reverse strand, counting down.
ATTGTACCTAAAATTCTCAAAATACCGAAAATCGGGAGGTACCGATATATGGGGGCTATGCCAAAACATGGACCTATGTTGACGATTTTTCGTGGAGATGTTTCATGACCACTGAGAACCTCAAATGTCAAATTACAGCTAGTTCGGTTAAAAAATTGCAACTAAAATGCTCAAAATACCGAAAATCGGGAGGTACGGTTATAAGGGGGCCATACCAAAACATGGACCTATGTTGACGATCTTTGGTGGAGATGTTTCATGACCACTAAGAACCTCAAATGTCAAATTGCAGATAGTTCGGTTACAAATTGTGCATAAAATTTTCAAAATGCCGAAAATCGGGAGGTTCCGTTATATGGGGGCTATACCAAAACATGGACCTATGTCGACGATGTTTGGTGGAGATATTTCATGACCATTGAGAACTTCAAATGGCAAACTACAGCTAGTTCGGTTAAAAACTGTAGCTAAAATTCTCAAAATACCGAAAATCGGGAGGTACCGATATATGGGGACAATACCAAAACATGGACCTATGCCCATATCCTTTAAGATATAAGTTTGTTGATCACTAGGAACCCTATGTGCCAAATTATAGCTAATTCGGTATGCAAATGTGGCGAAGAACGTCAAAATACCTCAAATCCGGAGGTATCGTTATATGGGGGCTATACCAAAGAGTGGACCGATATAGCCCATCTTCGAACTTGACCTGCCTATGGAAGACCCTCGGGTGCAAAATTTCAGCACTCTATCCTAATTATTGCGGACGCTAGAGTGATTACAATAGACGGACATGGCTAGATCGTCTTAGAATTTTATCCTGATCAAGAATATATATACTTTATAGGGCCGCAAATGATTAGTTCGATGTGTTACTAACGGAATGACAAACTTAATATACCCTCCATACTATGTATGGTGGAGGGTATAAAAATACGGGAGAAAGATACACAAGGTCAAAGTCTAGAATAAGACAGTAAACAAATGGAGATCTCTTACCACCACTAAACTTTGTCCTTTGTCCAAATAGAATGACTAGAAATTGGAAAGAATAGAAATTAGAAAGAAACATAAAGAAGCCGAAAAAACTTGTCTCCAAATGCCACAGAAAACAAGTAAAAAGTCGTTAAGTTCGGCCGGGCCGAACTTTTTATACCCTCCACCATAAAATAGTCTTAATTAAAATGGAATAATTAGGGTCCTTTCACAATTTTAGGTGGAACAACTTTTCGACAATGGATAGACTCCTACTGCCTCCCACTGTTGCTTAAATCACACTGTGAACACAAATGTTGGGGCAGAGATAATTCCTTTTAGAGATGAAAACCCTTGGTGTGTGTATATTAAAAACCCCGAAGGACTGATGCGCCGTGAGTCGAGCTTCCGCGTTATGGCGTGATGAAGTTTTTGCAAGGGATCCTGTAAGCCATCATGAATTACCATTATATCTTTGTTTGTTGTTTTTGTAGAGCACTGAAGCAACAGTGAACAAAGATATAACGCTAATTCCTGATGGCCCACAGGTCTCTAACAAAAATTTCATCACGCCATAACGCGGAAGTTCGACTCACGGCGGGTCTGTCCTTCGGCGTTCATAATATACTCACCAAGGCCTTTCTTCCCCAAGAGGAATTTTCCGTGCCCCAAACTTTCACCTCCATTTTGTTGCACAGTGTTATCTAATCTAATCAAAAAAAATGTGTTCAGCTAGGTGAAAGGTACCACCTACGGGGCTATATCAAAGAGTCAACCTATCTTTAAATTTTTTGGCGGAATAGTTTTATAGCTGCAGGGAACTTCAAGAGCCAAATTGAGGGTAGTTTCATCAATACAATGTAGACCCTCAATACAATGTAGACCCTCATCAATACAATGTAGACCCTCAAGAATGGAATGTTGACGAATTTTAGTGAAGAAATTTCGTGACCACTGAAAATTCCCGAAAATCGGGAGGTACAGTTATATGGGAGAATATATCAAAACATGGGCCTATATTGACGATTATTTTTGAATATACAAAATTTTAGCTAAATATCTCAAAATACCGATCATTACAGCTAGTTCGGTTAAAAATTGAAGCTAAAATTCTCAAAATACCGAAAATCGGGAGGTACCGTTATATGGGGGCTATACCAAAACATGGACCTATGTTGACGATGTTTTGTGAAGATGTTTCATGACTACTGAAAACCTCAAATTTCAAATTGCAGATAGTTCGGTTAAAAATTGTGGCTAAAATTCTCAAAATACCGAAAATCAGGAGGTACCGTTATATGGGGGCTATACCAAAACATGGGCCTATGTTGACGATGTTTGGTGGAGATGTTTCATGACCACTGAGAACCTCAAATGTCAAATTGCAGATAGTTCGGTTAAAAATTGTGGCTAAAATTCACAAAATACCGAAAATCGAGAGGTACCGTTATATGGGGACTATACCAAAACATGGACCTATGCCCATATCCATTGGGATATAAGTTTGTTGATCACTAGGAACCCTAAGTGCCAAATTATAGCTAATTCGGTCTGCAAATGTGGCGAAGAACGTCAAAATACCTCAAATCCGGAGGTACCGTTATATGGGGGCTATACCAAAAAGTGGACCGATATAGCCCATCTTCGAACTTGACCTGCCTATGGAAAAAAGACCCTCGGTTGCAAAATTTCAGCACTCTATCTCAATTATTGCGGACGCTAGAGTGATTACAACAGACGGACATGGCTAGATCGTCTTAGAATTTTATCCTGATCAAGAATATATATACTTTATAGGGTCGCAAATGATTAGTTCGATGTGTTACAAACAGAATGACAAACTTAATATACCCTCCATACTATGGTGGAGGGTATAAAAATTGCCACATTGGTTTTACATCAACACCAAAGAGACGAGACACTTTCTATATACCCACTTCCATCGCCTCAACTCCTTCCAGCTATACAAAAATGTGTGAATAAAGAAATTTTCCCCAAATTGGTTTCACTTCATCAACAAACAATAGCCTGGAAAAAAATGCCTAACAAGTTTAGCATAGCGATGATGGCGTGGGTGATAATGCTTCTCGCCGAGGGGAGACGAAGAAAAGCTCAACAAATGACAAGACGAAATACTGGCCAAGTTAAGAATAGTATTAATGTTTATGTTCTAGTTTCTGTTGTTGTTATTATTATTATACAGAATGAAGTCAATTTAAGCCAGCCATTGGCTATTATCTGGGAAAGTGTATTTCTTTTGCTGGCTAAGAAATTGCTTTGAATTTGTATTTATGGTCAACGGAAATTAACTACTTAAGGGATATTTATGACGTGATTCCAACATTTTCTGTGGCTGTTTTTCAGATAAATCTAATGGCCCAGTAATGAATTAAAATGCTAAAAAGAATTTAATGTTTGCACTTTTTTCCGCTGTGGAACAAAAGAAGGGAATCATAAATTTTCTACGTGGATATTTAGAGGAGGATAGGGGTAATGAGGTTGATTTGTTGATAGATGGAAATACTAAAATGAATCTTCTACAAAAAAAAAAATATAAATATCCCAAGAACAAGGTTTTTTTCTAAAAGAATTCTTTTTCAAGGACTACAAAATGAATATGGATTTATTTGAAATATGACTCAACTCTATAAGGCTGTTTAAAGCTTAAGGTATGAAGTACCTGCTCATCATCACGTAATCGGGAGAAGCCTTCAAATGTCTCCAGTCGTCTACAGAAAACCTGCATAGGTCTATTGTCGCCTGTGTAAAGCTAGGGTCACACTAGGCAAATATTTGCTCCAGCGACAGGGAGTGTGTGTTTACTGAGAGCAATTGAGCATAAATTTCAATGCATTATTTACGCTCATTTGCTCGTGTGATCTCTGCTAGAAAAGGTTATACGAGAGGCAAACGTCAAAAGAAGTGGCACAATCTACACCAATAGCCACATGTTACTTGCTTATGCTGATGATATAGACATCATGGGACGATCAGTAAAAGAAGTAACCGATACCTTTATGAAGGTCGAAGGGGAATCTGCTAAAGTGGGTCTGGCGGTAAACGGCGAGAATACCAAGTTGATGGTGTCGACGCGCAATGCATCCATTGAGATCAGACCAACTCTTGATGTTGGTTCCTATAATTTTGAGGTAGTAAACGACTTCGTATACCTCGGCACCACCTTAAAGACAACAAACGAATTCAGTTGTGATATAAAAAGAAGATTTGTTTTGGCCAACAGATGCTACTTTGGCTTAAGTAAGCACTTTAAAAACAAAGCCACAACTCGTGAAACAAAAATAACGCTTTACAAAACACTGATACTACCCGTGCTGATGTATGGTTCCGAAGCCTGGGTACTTGCGAAAGCAGATAATGCAGTGTTTGGCGTGTTTCAGAGAAAAATTCTTCGAAAGATCTACGGACCGATCTGCGTTGACGGTGAATATCGACGTCGTATGAACGACGAGCTGTATCTGCTATACAATGACGTCAATATAGCTAAAAGTATCGGGATGAAGCGATTGCGTTGGCTATGCCATATAAAAAGAATGAGCGATGATGAACCCGCTAAAAGGGCGTATGAATTCGAGCCACATGGCGGGGCACGCAGAATTGGCAGGCCAACGAATAGATGGCGCAAACAAGTGGATGATGAGATGACAAGGCGCGGTATTCCAGAAAGCAAAGCACTAAACAGAGAGAATTGGAGATCTTTTCTTAGTTCAGTCTATGGAACAAATGCTCTGTAATGGGCCAGATTAGTAAGATAGTAAAGATTTCCTGTCATCTATAGGACACCTTCTTTCGTCCATGGAAAACCCTTAACGCTCTCCCTTGAAATATCTTCAGTCACCTAGAGGAGACCATCAGATGTCTTTTGTCATCCAAAAATATTAATTGAAGAAAAAGTCAAAATTTTTTAAGGCAAATATCTCAGTTTCTATAAGTGGTATACCAAAAGCAAAAGCTGACAATGAATGAGAAAATATCACATTTCTAACGATGTAAAGTAGGTTGTCGTAGGTGGTCAAACAACGCAATAGTCGCTAATGAAACCCAACATTTCATTTTTGCGATTTTAATTATAATGACGAATATCACAGCTATGGTTGAGAACCTTCCAAAAACAAAGCCTGGCTATGAAAGTAGAAAACCCCATCTTTACAATGATACAAAGTACTCGTATGTGGCCAAATAACGGAGATATCGTAACAGACGTTAATACATTCCATTTTTTTTTAATCATCAAAATCCTCTTGATTTTGATGATGGTCGGATAATATTCCGGGGTCGGAATTGGCTCAAAACTTATGTGTATACTAATCAACGTTTTATTAATATGCGGATATCTCCGCTTCTAGTAGTCGTATACTCGTCAATGGAAGAAGATAAGATTTCCTTTACAGTCTTGCAAAGTAGGTTGGAGTAGGTGGTCAAACAACGGAGATATCGCAAAAGTCGGTAATGCATCCATTTTTCCATTTTTTGTAATCATGCTGCTGGCCGCACTTTTTATGGGATCGAGTTGAGTTTGGTGATGATCGGTTGATATTCAAGAGCCGGAATGGGAAAAAACTTATGTGGACCAAAATTCAAAGTTTTATTCTTATGTGAATATCTCAGCTTTTAGTAGTCGCAATCCAAAAGGAAACCCGTCCATTAATAAGGAAAATATCAACTTTATTATGATGCAAAATAGATAGGCGCACATCCCACCTTTCCATATTTATACCCTCAGCATTTATGCTAACGAGGGTATATACAATTTCATATGGGCAAAATGTGCCTCATCGAAATAATGGTTTTAGACCCCATGTGTTTCAGACAATTTGGAGTTGATTTAGCAGTGATTAGCGCACGATAACTCTCGAACGGATCAACCGATTCGGTCCAAAATATCAAAAATGTTCGGAAAAATTGTGCGCACGATAACGCTTGAAGAGAGTGACCGATGTAATCCATACTTTCCACATCCTAATATATCTACCAGATATAGATCAGGTTCGAATATCGACTATATTTGTCAACACCTTCTGGTACCTCCCACACAAATTTTCGGATAAGTTCACTTTAAGACCTGCTCTCTAATCACTTTGATTTTTGTTGAAGCGATTTGCATTAGCTACCTCCATTACGACGGTAAAAGTTTTTTTAGGGGCAAGTCCATATTTCTTAGGAAAACAGCCCGAAAGGTGTAAAAAATCCCTATGTCACCATATGTAGCTGTCGGAGAGCAAGATAACTCTCGAACTATTTGGTCCAACATTTGGTCTTCGTCATATTATATCCAAATTTAGTTTCATTGGGCAATACCGTTCCACAACCACCGGTACTACTACCCAATATTTAAAAAATGTCACTAAAATGCTAGGACGATATCACTTGAATGGAGCAACCAATTTGGTACAAACTTTGGATCTCTAAATATTTTGTCAAAATTTAGTTTAACTTCTAAAATGGCCCATATCGGTCCTCCCTAAGGGTACCTCCCCACAAAGCACAATGGATCCACCCATTGGCCAAAAATAAAAAATTGAATGTCAAAATTTTGGTACAACATCTGGCAACTCTGACAGCTATGACATGGACCTTTTTAAAAATATATTAGTTTTTTTCATTCGAACGCGATCTTCCTAAGAATAGCTTCAAAAGTCGGAACATTTGACTAATATTTTTTGTTGTCAGTACAACCTATATTTTAAGTGCAAGTAAATGTATTCAATATATCGCGAAACTAATACGTATGGCAAAATATTATAGTGGATTTTGAAGGAGGATGTAATAGCTTCATTTTCATTAAAAAGTAGTGTTTTAGCGTGTTGTGGAATTCTAGTTAGCTGCATATTTTCTTAGTGTATTTATTTATTTATTTATTTATTTATTGAGTACCTACACAACAAGATATACATCTTATAATTAAAGTGCAGGATTATTTATGCTATGAAATATCCAACTTAAAATACAAAAAATGAAAAAAAAAAAATTGAATGTAAAGTACATTTTAAAATCTGTAAAAAGAAAAAGTTATACAAAATGGACAAACTCATATAAAATGCAATTTTTTAACTGTGGAATAAACTAAAGATCATTTTTTTAAAAACAAACGCGTTGCTGGTGCTTTGAATCTCATGTGGTAGAGTATTCCAAAGACGTATTGTATAAATATAAAAGTGACATTCCAAACCTGAACTCCGCCTTCTGAGGGGTTTTAATATTTTTCCTCTATTAGACCGGGCAAATGTTAGTTTGTCAAAGAGATTCTTCGGTTTTTGCTTATTAATAATTTTGTGCAAAAATATTAGCGACCTAATTCCGAGATATCTGCTAAAGGTGCAGCCATAAATTGAGTTGGCAAGCGACGAAACGTGTTGTGATTTTTTTAAGCCGTAAACGTAACGTGTAATATTGTTGAATGCAACGTTTATTTTGCGTTGACTTAATGAATCACAGTTGGCAAATAGCTCGCAGCCATAGATAAGTCCTGGAATTAAATAAGTTTTAGCTAAAAGCAATCGGATATTAAATGGAGTGAAAGAGTGTGTAGCCCATAGTGTGCGCAGCTTTGCGTATGTTAGTCCAACAGCAACATTTACATGATTCGTCCAAGTAAGCGAGCTGTTAAAAACAACACCAAGGTTTTTCGCGCTAGTAACAACGGCAATTTTCTCCTGGTTAATGAAGATATCAGGCTCTTGTAAAATAAGTCTATTTTTCTTATGAATTACTAAACACTTGGATTTTTGAGGGTTTAAGAGTAATCCGTTTGCAGTTGCCCAGTTGAATACTTTGGAAAGATCTTCATTAAGTTTAGTAATGCAATTGCTAACATTTTCAACAGAATCACTCAAAAATATTTGGACATCATCCGCGTACATGACAATATTACTGTGGATTAATTGAGAGGGTAAATCGTTAGCGTACAATGAAAATAGCAGCGGTCCTATAATTGAGCCCTGCGGCACTCCCTGTAAAACTAGTAAAGGTTTTGATATTGTATCTTCAACGTTTACAGACTGGTACCGTTTATGCAGATAGGACATTATTAGGTTTGATGCACTGCTCGAGAAATTGAAAAAACGTCTAAGCTTCATACATAAAAAAGAATGATTGACAGAATCAAACGCTTTGGAGTGATCGAGCAGTACCAGAAAGCTCACTTTATTATTATCGATGTCGCTTCTTATAGATTCTGAAACTTCGAGCAATGCGCTTGTGCAACTATGAGTGGGGCGAAACCCGTATTGCATATCGGATAACAAGGATTTGTCAGAGAGGTATTCGGACATTTGAAGATGTAAAATTTTTTCGAAAACTTTTGATAAAAAGCATAGAATCGCAATGGGGCGATATTCTAAATTTGACTTGGGGATGGGAATAATTTTTGAGTGCTTCCAGATAGTTGGATAGACGCTTGACATTAAAATGCAATTGAAAAGATGTGTGAAAAAGGGTAAAAGTTGAGGAAGCAAAATTCGAATAAATTTTGGATCAATGCCATCAATGCCAACAGCGTTGGATTTCACATGAGAGAAACAATTCAGAACTTCGACTTGGGAGACACATCTGAATTCAAAATCGGAGCCATCATCATTGGAGTCTATTTGTTCAATTATATTTTCGTAAAAAGAAGAATCAGTATGTATAGTGGGTATGTCTACAAATGATTTATTAAGTTCATCTAAGTCTCCTTGAAACTTTGCAGATGATTTAGATTTCCCAATTCCAAGGTCCTGTATTATTTTCCATTTACTTTTAGAATTTACAGCGGAACTGAATTTGGATGAATAATATTCCCGTTTTGCAGCATTAATAGACCTATTGACCTCTCTTCTTGCATTACGAAATTCCTCGTATAGATCAGGGATTCGGAATCGCTTCCATCTAGAGTAAGCCATATCCCTTTCATTTATTAACATTTTTATTCTGGTATTAAACCAAGGTTTTGTTTTTGAGGTTGATTTCTTTACTTTTAAAGGGACTGTTGCATTATAAAGATTCATAATATTGTCTTGGAGAAATGCAACTTGTTGATCTACAGATGTAAAAGTATAGAGTTCATTCCAGTTAATTTGGGACATTTCATAGGAAAGATTTGCAAGACTTAAGTTTTTAAAATCCCGATATGAAAAAATAACCTCTTCTTTCGGGACATAAAACTTGTAAGAGAGAAAAATGAGGTCGTGTTTAGAAAAACAAGGGGCAGAGATCTGGTCGTAGAGTAAAATGTTTGTGATGTTGTTAACAAAGAACAAATCTAAAAGTGTGGAAGTTGTTGATGTAAAATGAGTGGGGTTTGTGTTGTTTACAGGGAAAAGTCCCAGTGTTTGCATATTATCTACCAAAGACGAGTCTACGAGTATATTTGAGTTGAAGTCCCCAGTAATAATGACGTCCTCATAGCCCAAACTTGCGATTTCCAATGTGTCTTGAATCTGATTTAAATCTATTGTGTTGTTTGGTCGGTAAATGCACCCAATTAAAATTTTATTCGTTCCGTTGGATAACTCAACAAATATATGTTCTATACTATCACCAGTGGCTGATCTCAAACGAAGTCTGGCTTTCAATGTGTTCTTCGCATAAATAGCGACACCTCCGCCACGTCGTTCAAACCCTCTCTTTGTTTGGCTAAGATTTTTACCAGATTTTTGGTTACGTCTTTGGAATCTCTATGATAGTTACCCGTTTGGACCATGGAAAGGTATATATATGAACAAAATTATAGCAACAGCAGCGCGTATGTATGGTATTAAACATTTTATGAAAAATGAAAACCTATTTAACATCATAAGTAAGTAAAAAAAGAAACATTTTAAAAAAAGTGTAATAATGCAAGTGGAAATTGTGTTGTTACGCAGGAATAGTTGATTGATTACATGGTAAACAGCTGTGTTATTCCGCTCCATAACCCTGTCCCGAAGTACGAAACTCATCAAGAATTTTAGCGTGAAAAATGCAAATTGGCTCATTGCTATTAAGACGCTTGATATAGACCAGCCCACGAAAAGTATACGCAGCTTGAATTAGACCTTTCTTCTTCAAATGGATCGCGTCTTGCAGGAATATATAATTAGTGTTAGAGAGGTTTTCGTTTATGTAATATAGGGAACTGGATCTGAATCCTATGGAGTTTAGTGTCAGTTTGTTATTATTCTGCTTCTTATAACCGGCTATGGACTTGAGAAAGAAGTTTTTGTCATACGGTGACATAAACTTCACAATTATTACACCATCAGGGGAATTGGCCTTCTTTGTGTTGTTGCGGTTTTTAAGGCGGTGGATAGATTTGATGCAGGGTGATTCAGTGCCAGTGGAAGTGCAGATGTCGTTGAACAACTCGAGCAAGTTTTCGTTGTTTTGAAAAGGAATGCCGTTGATTCGAATTTCACAGGCCACAGTTGAGTTTTCTTGCCTTAACATGTCCATTCTGAGACTGTCAATATCAGATTTTAAAAGTGCAACTTCATCTGACATATTTTCAAGGCGAATTACACGATCATTGACGTCGTTAAGATCTGATCTAAGCTCGCATATTTTTTTATCAAACTCGTGCAAGATACGATCCTCAGTCTCTTTTAACATAGATTTAAACTTTTCAAGGAGACGTTCGCTAAGCTTTTCGATACGATCATCGAGGATCTGCATTATTCTCAGAGGAGAATCAGCAAGCCGAGGTGTTTTGTAATGCCCATTCGATAATTACTTAAATTTGACCTAAGGTTTTAGTTATGATGCCCACCAGTGCCCACCTCGGGAATAATTTTCCAAAGTAGTTCATGGGCTTAAGATTATTCAGCTGCCATCTAGTGCCAGACTATAAATGGTGGGCCGCTGACTAAAGCTGTCCTAGAATAGGGTTTCTATGGATACATTGGCGTATAACTCTGTTATCTGACCACGTACATTAACATAATTGGTATCAGTGGCAAGATAAAGAAATCTTCTTCCAGATTTGTCTTACCTTGGCGGTATGTGCCTTCTAGGAAGAACGCTATAAGATCTATATTAAAAATTTTACCAATTTTCAGACAAAAATGTTGATTTTTTTAATCCGCTAAATAGGTTGGATTTTATGTTGTTTTGGAAATTATTTTGTTTCCCCAAGCCTATTTTTGCATCATAAGATAATCGGGACCTTTGTTCATGTCATTTTGTATTAACGCCATAAAACAATTCTCACCGTATACCCCCGCCAGAGGGGAAAGGGGGGAGAATGTTACGCTCATGGTTTCTGAAAACAATCTTCGCAGCAGCACAAAGCTGTAACCAGCGAATTAGCTTGATATTTACACGAGAAATATTTTTGGCCACTTTCTCCATACAAGTGGATCCACTGTGCATAGGTTCAACATTTGTGTCTTGATGCAGTAAATTCCTAATCCAAATTTTTGACGGCAAGTTCAAATGTCCAAAAAGAGCCATAAAATTCTAAAGAGACCTTAAATACATTCGATCTCTCCGTAGGTGAAAGTTTCACTTCACATTAGCTGAGCGTATATATCTGTCGGCAAAGCCGACTGACACTTTTTTACTTGTTTTATTTGAATTGTACTAACGAGTATCTCAGCTTTGGTTGGATGCGTTTCAACAATGAAGACATTGTGAGCTTTAAAATGTTCCCAATTGCTTTACCAAAATTGATAAAATGCTTGTGATGTTACAAAAGACGATGGGATATCCCAATTTCAAATTTATGGAATTTTATTTCCATTTCAGATATTTCAGCTTCGGTTCGATATATTCCAAGGAGAGAGCTAAATATAGAATCTAAACCATATGAGCTTTAAATTAATACAACATGTGACATTTATGGTAAAATATCGAAGTTATTGTAAAAGGCGCTAATCTATCATAATTTTAATGTTTGAAAATTTATTTTGAAGTTTTTACTTTAATGACAAATACCACTACTTCTATTTGACGTATTAAACACATGTAAAATGCTAATCAAGAAGACCAGCAAAGCTTTCAATCAGTACCAAGTAGATGTCGACAGTAATCAAATAAAAAATTATTTTTTTTTTTTGCTTACAAATTTTGTTACAACTTCATTTATGTTTAATTAAACCAAAAAAAACTATGTTTTCTAAACAAAATTTATTTATCATTTGTCAACAAAAACAAAACATAGTCTCAACAAAATAAAAGCAACAACAAACATAAGTACATACAAGTATGAACATGAAAAACAAATGTCCTGTAAATAACTCTGCTGGCCATAAAACAACAAAAAATGTATTAAATTCTATTCTAAGCTATGGAAGGTAAGAGTTATCAGTTTTTTCCAGTCTGCTAGTAATTTGAAATGTTCTCTGCTTACAGATGTTGTTTTTATTGTATAAATGAAGTATATCTTACAAATACCTTGCATTTCCACAGTACTGTGGGATTTATAGTTTACAATTTCCTGTTGTAGTAATGGCTTTATGCATTATTAAATCAGAAAAAAACAGAAATGTTTAAATCTGGGGCTTTTTATAAATGAGAAACCATTTCATGAGAGAATGAAAAATAAGAAAAAAAACTAAATTGAAAAGGGAAATTTATGAGAACAATTTCAGAAAATAAACTAATTGAAAATTATTACTTTATTTGAAGGACTAACATCAATTCCTGCAATTCAAAGAGAATTAGATTATCACTGTAAAGTCGAATTTGGCAATGGTGTAGCTGTTGGAGACGAAGAATTATAAAAAGACTACGGTCGAAATTCTGTATAACGTAGCACTTGGGGACGTTATACAGCAATTTCTTTATAGACAGGTTATTTTGTGGCCTAAAACAACTTCATTATAGAGAAGTTTGAGAACTTATTTTTGTACTTAATTAAACAACCATTCTTTGGTTAAAAAAATGAATTAAAGAAAATTATGTATCCAATATACAACAAATGCTATCCCTTTTTACACAGTGAAATATAGGTTATAAATATTTATGTTAAATACTTTCATTTGTGATCATCATTTTTTCTTCCATTGAATTGGATTCCCTTTCCCCCATCACAATGGCTAATTAGTGCTGCTTGTTTGTTGTCGTGGCTTCCATTAATGCAAAACTCTTGACATATTAAGTTAATTACTTTCATATTTTTCGCCATGACGTTTTTTTTTCTTTTTTTCGTCTTCTTTTTCTTGTTCTTCAAACACGGCCTTTTTAAGCTATTCATGTTTGTCCTTATGATTCGTACATATTTTTTGCAGTTAATCTCAGTTCGGTGGTTATAAATGTCACTGACATTCACAAGACATGCCAGAGGTTTATCACCAAAATATATCCAAAACGACATGAAGGACACAACGTAACAGACTTAATGGTCATTAACAATTTCAGTTGATGGATTTCCGTAGCCTATAAGAATGTAATATACATATGTATGTTTGTGATGATTAATGATGTGGTTTGTACATGCTACTTGATATGTAAAAGAATTAAAGGCAAAAATAAACTGGGAAATGTCTTGAGAAAAACTAAAGAAATCATGTAAAAAATCTGTAAGATCGGCAGGCTAGAAATTTATACCCTCCACCGTAAAATATTCTGAAATAAAATGTAACAATTATATTATTTTCCGATCCACAATTTTAGGCGTAACACTTTCTTGACCACGGATACCCTAAATTAGGCCACAAAATGTGTCTAAAAATGTCTTCAATGGGGCGGAATTTTAATATGAGGGCTATATCAAAGTGTAAACCTTTGTTGAAAATGTTTGTGACCACTGGGAATCTCGAAAGACAAATTTCCAGTAGTTCAATTAAAAACTAGCTAAAATCCACAAAATGCCGAAAATCGGTAGGAAACATTTTAGGCGGGCTACACCAAAACATGGGCCTATGTTCACAATTTTTTGTATAGACGTTTTGAAATCACTGAGAACCTCAAATGCCACATTGCAGCTAGTTCGGTTAACAATTTTAGCTAAAATCCCCAAAAACCAAAAATCGGGAGGTACCGTTATATGGCTCTATACCCAAACATGGACCTATTTTGAAAATTTTTGGTTTAGAAGTTTCCTGGCCACCGGGAACCTCAAATAACAAATCAGAGCTAGTTCGGTTAAAATTTTTAGCTAAAACCCTCAAAATACCGAAAATCGGAAGGTACCGTTATATGGGTCTATACCAAAACATGGACCTATTTTGACAATTTTTGGTTGAGAAGTTTCGTGACCACTGGGAACCTCAAATGTCAAATTACAGGGAGTTCGGTCAAAAAGTTTAGCTAATATTCTCAAAATACCGAAAATCGGAATGTGCCGTTATATGGGGGCTGTACCCAAACGTGGACCTATTTTGACAATTTTTGGTTTAGAAGTTTTGTGACCACTGGGAACCTCACATGTCAAATTACAGCTAGTTCGGCTCTAAATTATGGCTAAAATGCTCAAAATACCGCAAATCGGAAGGTACCATCATATGGGGGCTGTACCAAAACGTGAACCTATGTTAAAAATTTTTGGTAGAGAAGGTTTGTGGGAACCCCCAAATATTGAAAATCTAAAGGAAGTGTTATGTGGGGGCTACACCAAAACGTGGACCTATTTTGACAATTTTTGATGGAGAAGTTTCGTGTCCTCACTTGTCAAACTACAGCTAGTTCGGCTCAAAATTGTGGCTAAAATCCTCAAAATACCGAAAATCGGAAGGTAACATCATAAGGGGGCTGTACCAAAACGTGGACCTATGTTGACAATTTTTGGTAGAGAAGGTTTATGGGAACCTCAAAATACCGAAAATCTAGAGGAAGTGTTATGTGGGGGCTAAACCAAAACGTGGACCTATCATGACAATTTTTGATGAAGAAGTTTCGTGACCTCACGTGCCAAACTACAGCTAGTTCGGCTCAAAATTGTGGCTGAAATACTAAAAATATCGAAAATCGGAAGGTATCGTTATAGGAGGGCTATATCAACACATGGATATTCGTGGGAACATACCCTTTCTTCATAGAAGAATTCTTCGCAAAATGTGGCTGCCAATCATGGTCCAACGACGCTAATTACACCCTCAGCCTTTGGACTTGGCCAAATTTGGTTCGAATCCGTGGATTCTTTCGAGAATTATCACGCGCGCCGGCCCAATATGCAGAACGACGAACGACATTGCTAAATCGACTACAAATTGTCTAAAACGAATTGCGTCCAGACATACTTGCGTTCAAACCATTTTTCGATGAGGATCAAATATCGGTCCACTCCTACGGGTACCCCTCCCACACAAAAGTTCAACAATTTTCCGTAAAATAATAACTCTCGAAGGGAGAAATCGATTTCGTCCAAACTTTGCACATCGTATTATTCCTTCCAAATAAAGATCGGATTCGAATATGGACTATATCGGTCCACTCCCTCGGGTTGAAAAAGTGAAGTTTAAGAGCTTCTCTCGGATCGGTTTGAAATTTCTTTCAGCAGGCTGTCCTTGCGGACCACTTTAGGTTAGGTTATGTTTAAGGATGCGAAGCCCCCTATTAGAATAGGTGACTGCTTCACTCGGAGACCGTTGGTCCATTGTGTTCATCCTATGTAGGCTATTTTAAAGATGATGGAGATAATGATTTAAAGATTATGAAGGTGTGTTGTTGAGATGATTAAAGATGGAAGATATGATAGAGTGTTGATGCAGCTTGTTGAAATGAGGATGATAGGATAGAGATGATGGTGAATGTAGGAGTTGTAGAGATTGACGCCAAGGAATTATCTGGAAGAGTGAAAAGGAGTCTGATTATTAAGGGTCATTAAGGACCTTTGCCAAGCCATGCTAGATGTCTGGCAGAGTTGAGTAGGACGATGGGATCTATGTTAGACAGGAAGGTCAGAGTCTCATATCTGCCTAGTGTACGGTATCTCCTTGTTTGCAACATGGGGCACCTACAAAGCAGATGTTCGACAGTCTCTTTCTCCTCCGCATCTTCACATAGTCTGCAGTAGTCAATGCCTCTGTCGTCCCATTTTGAAGTTAGGGACCTCACTCTGCAGTGACCTGTTATAAGTCCCACCGCGATTTTCATCCCTAACTTATCAAGTGAGAGGAGGGAAGCCCTTCTTCGATGAGAAACCACAGGCCAGATTGCCTTGGATATCCCACAACCAGGTTCCAATAGCTATCTTTGATGTGCTTTCTCATTGAAGATCTCCCGAAGTTTGCCGATGTAGTGGCACATCGGCGGTCGGACGGTTTCATCAACTGATAAGTCGATAGACCTAGAGCCACCTCGAGCCAGTTCATCTGCTACATCGTTTCCCATGATGTTGCTGTGACCCGGAACCCACACAGCTTTACGATATCGTGTATATCCTGCAGAGCTCTCCCACAATCAAGAATAGCTCTTGAATTTATGGTCCAAGACTTAAGAGCCCTGAGGACCGCTTGACAATCAAGCTCTTTCACCAATTCAGCTGCTTTCCTGATAGCAAGAATCTCCGCATGAAAAACACTACAATTATCATCAAGCTTATATGAGTTTTTAATTGGTGGATTCTCGCAGTAGACGCCAGCTGCAGTACCTTCTTCCATCTTGGACCAGTCTGTGTAAATTGCCAGACCGTCCAGAGGAGATATGCACTCAGCCAATGCGTCTCTGCTTGGGAAGATAACAGTTAAGAAGTTAAACTTGAATGAGGTAGGCATATAATCGCTTACGCAACCATTGTCGCCTAACTCAAGTCGACTATCAATTAGTTTTAGGACATTCGAGTGTCCAAAGTGTGAACCACGCCAACACCCTGACTGCCGGAGTCTAAAAGCAGTTCTCGCCGCCTGAAGCTGGATTAGGATATCCAGATGTTGGAGATCCAGGATGACGTTTAGAGCAGCATGAGGAGTGCTTTTAATCGATCCGGTAAGCAGCAGTGACGCGGTTCTTTGTACACTTGATAATTTGGAAAGTAACGCTTTGTTCCCAAGAGCTTGCCACCAGACCAGTCCACCATAGGTAAGTATGGGCAGGACCACGGTTACATACAGCCAGTGTATGATCTGTGGTCTTAATACCCAGCTTTGATTTCTTACAGGAATAGAGTGCCATGAGTCCTTTCTTCGTTCGCTCCTCTACATTTCTTTTCCATTACAAGCGATGGTCCAGAATAGTGCCGAGGTATTTAGCTTCCGTAGAAAGTTCAGGGCCACCCCGTCTATGACTGGAGGCTCGAAATTGGGAATTTTGCGTTTCTTAGTGAATAGTACAAGCTCTGTTTTTTCGGGTTTACTCCCAGACCGTTGTTCTATGCCCAGTTTGCAAGTTGTATTAAGGCTCTTTGCATGAGCTCAGACAGGGTTGGCAGGAATTTACCACTTATCAGCACAACCACATCATCAGCAAGCACACAAGTATTTCATTTATTACCAGAAGCCATAGCAGGGGTGAGAGAACTCCTCCCTGCGGAGTGCCTCTGTTAACAGATTTCCTCACGGAACTCTCTCCTATGCATGAGTTGATGATTCTACACGTCAGCATCTCATCAATCCATTCCGCAAGAATGGAGGAAATGCCTGTGTTGCTGAGAGCATTGTGGCTTGATTCAAGCTTCACGTTATTGAAAGCCCCCTCTATATCGAGGAAGGCCGCCAGCGTGAAGCCTGAATTTTCCATATGCTTCTCAACATGCCCGAGCACCTCATGCAAGGCAGTCTCCACTGATTTGCCTTTAGTGTAGGCATGTTGTGATTTGCTGATGTTAATGGGGTTTAATTGTGTTCTAATTTCAAGATCCAGTAACATTTGTCTAATTGTTTGGTCCACCACACCGGTTGGGTTTTTTTCCCTGGATAGGTGATTGGACAATCCTCAGCTCTCTCAACCTCCTCGACAGTATGGAGAGTGTTACTTCCACTTCCACATAGTTTTGAGGCCGTCAGAGCTTCGAATTTACCCCAATCCGTCCTCCTGGGATTTCTATGAAGGTTCTGTGTTACCCCAAGTATAGAGATTTGAAATCCGAAAAGGAGCACTTTTCTGATACTTTCCAATTCTCTACATCGGAGTCGTCCATGTTGGTCAGGGTTATGTCAATGACTTCCCCCTTGATCTATTTTGAAACGTGGGAGTGTTACCCCTATTAAAAATTCTTAAATTATTTTTTTAAATAAAATTGAAAATGTACTCAGCTCTGGCGTTTGTGTCACTGCTTCCCCAGTGGAAGTGGTAGGCATTGGCATCACATCCAAGGACGACCCAGCCTTTGCTCCCCAGTTCATCCACTATATCCTGAGTGACCTTGCCTGGTGGTTCGGGGTCTTCGTAAGGCAGGTAAATCGAAGACAAAACTAAGGGTTTGCTCCGACCTTCTTCCATCCGTACCGTGGTTATATCACCTTTACTGTAATTGGACAGATTAGGTTAAGATTATTTTTAGCAACTATGCATGTCCTCACCTTTTCCCCATTTGAGGCCGCAAAAACAGAATAGTTCTTGCCGCTAAGCCCACTCACCTTATTTTTATATAAAAAGGGTTCCTGGACTAGGGCGATATCTATGTCTTGAGTCGAGAGGTTTTTCAGTAGTTCAGCAGCAGCAGCTTTGCAATGATGCAGGTTTATCTGCACAAAGCTAAGCTTTTGCCGCTTCCTACCTACTGGTGCTTTGGTGGGATTCGAAAACATAATCGTCGTAATCCAAAGTTCAGCACCCCTCCTCGACTCCTTAAAAAGTCCTCTCCGGACTTGTCGGTGGCAAATTTTATGACCAGTCCGTCATTCTTCTTAAAGGAACCGAGAATCCTCCAATTTCCCATTTGAAGACCGACGTTCTGCTTCTCAACCAACTTCAGTATTCGTCCTAGCTCCATTGAAGGAGGAGGAACCCGTACTGAGGTTATCATCCCACATGGTATCTCAGACAAAGGTACAACCGCCAGATTGCTACCTTTCCAAAGAGTGTCATTGTCATTAACTGTTTTAACAAGGAAATCTGCCGATTTCTTGTTTTCAAAGCTAATTACCTTGACTCCCTTGTAAAGAGCGGACTGGCCCAGCCGCACATTTGCCTGTTCAACGACGTCCAAGACGAGAATGTCTCGAAGATGACCCTCAACTAGTAACCAATGACAGTCACTGATACGCCCATTGGGATCACCCCTGTCTATGATTGCCAGCCGGATCTCACCCGGGAAAATCCGTCGAGCTTGCGGACCACTTTATGACGGTAAAATTTTTTGAGAGCCAGCCCATACTTCCTGAGAAATTGGCCTAAAAGCTCCAAGTAACCCTGACTGCACCAACTAAAAAGGCAAATTCCCCAGATAACTCTCGCCGAAAGTTTTTGATTGCACCAAACTATGCACATCGCATTATTTCATCCAGTCATGTAGCAGGTTGGAATATGGACTATATCGGTCCCGTTCTTAGGGTACCTCCCACACAACATTTGGGAAAAAGTGCAGTTTGAAGACTCGTCTCGGATGTATTTAAAGTTTTTTTTGTATTTTATATACGGCATAATTATTGTTTGCTTCATTTGTTGGTCATAGGCTGAGTGAATATCTGTGTGCTGGCTGATTCTTTCTTACTTGTTTTTAAATGTTCCAATCGGGCATAGTCTTTTTCGGGATAGGTTTGCTGTCAACATTTAATGTGTGTTAAAGCTAATTACCCAACGGAAGGGCAGCGTTGTCTTGCATCCACCATTCTGCTAGTCTTACTTCAAATATCTCCCTTTAATATTCTGGTCTTTAGACTACTGCAGATTGTAGATTGTTGATTTCAATAAAACAGTTCTCCGACAAATCAACAGTCTTATTATTTTAAGTCCTTGAAACAAATACTCTTAACCAATTCACATAAATCATTAAGCACGTTGAAACGTAAGATGAATTATGTGCAACTTTCAATAACAAAAGCTTAGTTTTTCATCACTTACTTCTGCTCGTATTTACTACTCTACCAGTAGTTCATATCAAGTATTTCATTCTATTAAGAATTATGTGTCTTTCCTGTGTTGACAATAGATGCAAGTTTTTGTCTTGCCATTGATTTCTCTATCACTCTCTCTCTCTCCCTTTGTTCTTCATATTGTCAGAGTACAATCACGGAAGGAATTGCTAACAGAAAAAATATATTTTCTGTTTCCGTAAACCAAACACCAGTCAACAAACACTAGAAACAGCAGCAACGAACAATGCTACTAACCCGGGAGGTCGGTCATATTTTGTTTTGAAGTGGCATGAATACTGGATCATAAATCTTGTTAACCTCTATTCCAGTAGCATCTATGCAGGTAGATTGGATAGATGTTAAGGGAGCTACTTGACAAAGGGGATTATATTGAGTTTATCCGTTAGCATAAACTTACTTAAGAGGGTTTGTCATGAAATAATTGTTTGAAACATAATCCTCAAATACATTACGTATGAGTAATCATTTCAATCTACACAAATCATCCACCCCGATAAATATTTATTTTTAATACTAATACGCCTTGTGGTTCCCATGTTCATAAAAGTTCATTAAGGGGTTATGCTGAATTACAAATTTTACAGGGCATTTGTCAGAATATTCTACAATATTTTTCAAAAAAAAAAAAAAATCCGAAAGTAACCCAGATGAAAAAGAATCTTCTAAAAAGTTTGGTAGATTTTTTGTAAAAAAAAATAATAAGTTGTCATAACCCCTTATAAAAAAAGAAATGACATATTTTTCGACACAGAAAAACTTAAAACAGCCATCCAAAATTTGGCCTTCGTAATATTTTGTGCAAATTTAGTTTAAGTTCGAAGATAAGCCATATCGATCCACTTCAGGTACCTCCCCCACAAAAGTTCAAAAATGTTCGGAAAAATTGTGCGCACGATAACTCTTGATGGGAGAGACCGATTTGGGCCATACTTTACACATCCTAATATATAACAGATATAGGCCAGGTTCGAATGTGGACTATATTTGTTTACTCCTTCGGGTACCTCCTACACAAATTTTTGGATAAATTTACTTTAAGACTTTCTCTAGAATCATTTTGATTTTTGTTGAAGCAACTTGTATTCACTGCCTCAATTACGACAGTAAAAGTTTTTTCAGGGGCAAGGCAGCCCGAAAGTTGTAAAAAACCTCTATGGCACCATATGTAGTGACCGGAGAGCTCGAACCGAATACTATGATCGTCCACACTTTGGATATCGTAATATTTCTTCGAAGATTAGATGAAAATCAAAAAGTTCGAAAAAAGTCCCACAAAAGTTCGAAAATATTCGCTAAAATAGTACGCGCGACGTAGCAACCGATTTGGTCCAAACTTTGGATCTCTAAATAGGCTAGTATGGTAAAAAAGCCCTATCTACCGATTTTCTCTCAAATTTTTCCGCTTTAATCCTATCCATATTTTTGTCGGTTCATACGCCTAACATTTTGGAAACCCCCCTAAATACACACATTTTTTTGGGAAAAATATCAATTCAATACAACGGCTGAGGGTATATCTCTGTCGGCAAAGCCGACTGATACCTTTTTTTACTTGTTGTTTGACGAGATGTGACTTTGTTTTTAAATTGCTTACTTAAACCATAGTAGCATCTGTGGGCCAATACAATTCTTCTTCTTATTTCACAACTGATGTTGTTTGTTGTGTTTATGGCAGTGCCGAGGTAGACGAAGTCTTCAACTACCTCAAATTTATAGGTACCAACTTCCACAGTTGGTCCGAGCTCTATGGACGCTTTGCGCGTCGACACCATCAATTTGGTCTTTTCGCCGTTTACCGCCAGACCCACTTTCGCAGATTCTGCTTCGACCTTCCTAAAGGTATCAGTTACTTCCTTTACTGATCGTCCCATGATGTCTATGTCATCAGCATAAGCAAGTAACATGTAAATTGTGCCATTTCTTTGACATTTGCATCTCGTATTACATTTTCCAGCAAAATGTTGAATAGGTCACCCGAAAGGTTGTGTCCTTGTCTGAAACCTCTTTTGGTACAGAACTGTTCGGAGAGGTTCTTTCCAATTTTAACTGAGGACCTAGTATCAGTTAAAGTCATCTTACAAAGCCGGATGAGCTTTGTGGGGATACCAAATTCGGACATTGCATGGAACAGCTTTGATCGGAGGGGACTGTCGAAGGCTGCTTTATAATCGACAAAAAGGTGGTAGGTGTCGATCTGCATCTATTGGGTCTTCTCCAGGATTTGCCGCAAGATAAATATCTGGTAAATGGTGGACTTGCCAGGTCTAAAGCCGCATTGGTATGGTCCAATTATTTCGTTGACCCTGGGCTTTAGTCGTTCGCATAATATCCCGGACACTATCTTATAGGCAATAGGGAGAAGACTTATACCCCTATAGTTGGAGCATACCGCCTTATCTCCTTTCTTGTGGACGGGACACAGGATGCTCAGGTTCCAATCGTCGGGTACGCGTTCTTTCTGCCAGATGGTGCTAACTAGCTGATGCATACATCTTATCAGCCCGTCGCCTCCGGTGTTAAACAGCTCGCCTGGTAACCCATCGGCCCCTGCTGATTTATTATTCTTCAGCCGGTTGATTGCTGTTTTTACCTCATCTTGGCCGGGCGGTATACATTCTATAGCATCTTCTGGGATTGGATCTGTGGTATCATCGTCATCGCTACTATTGGATACCAGCAGATTGAAGAAATGTTTCTTCCATATCCTGAGCACGCTATCTGTATCTGTTATCAGATTTCCTAGATGGTCTCTACAGGAGGATGTGCCTGTACCAAAGCCATCTGTTTGATGTTTCACTCTTTGGTAGAATTTTCGGACTTCATTCTGGCTCCTGCACATATCGATTTTTTCACACTCCCGATTTTCCATTTCTCTCTTTTTCTTGCGGAAAAGACGTTTCTCTCTCTCCCTTTTCTCCCGATATCTCTCTTGTGCGCTACGCGTTGCTACTGACTGTAAAGTAGCTCTATATGCCGCATTTTTCTCTTCGGTAGCAACACGACACTCCTGGTCATACCATGAATTCCTTTGTGGAAGTCTCTGGTATCCAAGTATGGATTTTGCGGCTGTTTGCATGGAGTGGGCAATATTTTGCCATTGTGTTGTTATGTTATCGGGACAAGGAGTGCTCTCATTAAGCAATTGGGCTAGTTGAGTGGAATATGCTGTGGCTATCTGTTGTGTTTGCAGCCTATCGATGTCCAACTTCCGCGTTGTGTGTGTTCGTGCTTTATTTGCAACGTTTAGACGGGTACGTACCTTTGCTGCAACAAGGTAGTGGTCCGAATCAATGTTTGCGCCTCAGAACGATCGTACATCTAACACGCTCGATGAATGTCTTCCATCTATCACAACATGATCAATTTGATTACCTGTCCTTTGATCTGGAGACAGCCAGGTTCCCTTATGAATATCGAGATAATTAAATCTGGTACTTCTAACTACCACGTTTTTTGCAGCTGCAAAGTCTATCAGCCTCATACCATTGTCAGATGTTTCACTGTGGAGACTGAAATTCCCGACTGTTGGGCCAAAGATATTCTCCTTTGCAATTTTGGCATTAAAATCGCCTAGAATAATTTTAATTACATGGGCAGGGCAACGGTCATATGTTTCTTTTAAGCGCTCGTAAAATATATCTTTGGTCTGTTCGTCCTTTTCTTCAGTAGGAGCATGAGCGCAAATAAAGCTGATGTTGAAGAATTTAGCTTTTATTCGAATTGCAGTAAGTCTTTTATTCACTGGGGCGAAGCTGGATACCAGACGTTTTAGTCTACGACTAACTACAAATCCGCAACCAAACTCATCCTTACGTCATGACAGCTATAATACAGTGCGTCACCTTTAGGTGTTGTTGTGACGCCTTTCTCAATTAATCGTATTTCCTGTATGGCGGTAATATCGGCCTTGTACTTTTCAAGTACATCTGCCAATGCGTAAACTGCACCTTCTCTATAAAGAGTGCGAACATTCCAGGTGCATACTAGCAGATCATGGTCCTTAAAACGTTTGCGGGGTTCGCCAACTTTAGAGGGGTTTGTTTTTCGTTTTTTTTTTTCGTTTTTTCATAGTAGGCCGTTTTTTCTAGGGGAGGATTACTAACCCGACGCCCAAACCCAAGTTTTTAACGTTCTTATGGGTGAACGCGCGGCACATGTTAGCTCACTACCTTTAACGGGTGTTAAAGACAGTTCCCCTGGTGACACCACGGGGAGGTCAGTGTCCACTTGAGATGAAAGAGGGACCAAGATAAATCCTGGGCTTTGCCATGTTAAAACCGGTCAGGACCGTTCCTTGGTATCTTCCATCGCCTACGTCACCCTATTAAGTCCACTACTAACAATTTTATTAGGTACCGACGCTAGTTAAGTTTTCAATGGTGGCAAAAATTCTCAGGGTAATGTTGACAATATTTTCTAAGTACTTCAGGCAGGTAAAAATTCTTTACAAGTCGTAAAACACGACGTTGAAAATCGGCTACAAAAATTAGTTCATATGTCATCGAGCTAATGAATCGTGTGCACACTTCAATATGAGAGAAGTCTTCCGTATCACTTTATGAATGTTTATGGAAAGAGTAGAAGAAAAATTAGATTTTTTTTCTAAATTTGTAATTGGTTCAGGTTCCTCTATTTTGTAGCCTTCATATCACGAGAGCTGTCTCCCTTGCCCCCTCTGGGTTCTTTGTGGAACAATTATGTATATTATACATCAAATTATTCTCATACACTCTTAACTGGTCTGTAAAGATTAATATGGTCACCAATCATATTGCGTTCGGAATTTATATGCCAGATTTCAAGTTCATAATTACAAAGTAGTTTGATCTACGAGCCCTAACCACAATTAATTCGTACACAGAGCATATTTCAACAATGTGTTATTAAAGTATGTATAATAGGGCGACCCAAAAACACAAAATATTTTTATTTTGGAGCTCCTAGCTCTTAAATTTGTTTCCATTTGATGCAAAAACCTTATATATGAAATTTTACGGGGATTGGTTAACGTTAACCCGTATCTACCGAGCGATTTTTGTTTCCATAGTAATTTGTATAGGGTCAAAGGTGCATTTTAACGAAAATTTTCTAAAGGCCGCAATTATGGTCCAATCGATGAAAAAACTTTAGGAGTTCATTATTGTGGCTAAAATATTATATCTACAAAAATTTATGACGATCGGTTAACGATAACCCGTGTCCCCTGGCCGCTCTTTATTTTTCATAGTACTTTGTATGGGGACCAAAAACGAATTTTCCAAAAATCGCCTTACAGGCCATATTTATTTTCCAATCGATGGAAAAACAATTTACCAGTATATTATTGTGCCTAAAAAATGAATCCTACAAAGATTTATGAAAATTTATTCTCTTTAGACAAACATTTGGTGCTAATTAAGTTTCATGTTAAATAGTGAAAAAATACCTGGTGTACGAATTAATAGTGGTTAGGGCTCGTATGGTAACCACGTTCATTTTATCGACTATACGGTGCAAAATCAATTCGTCCTCAGCTGCCCATAAATGCTCTTTATTTCATTCTCACAGTTATCACTGACCTAAAATTGTGTTATGCTTTATGTTTGGAACTTTGTTGTCCTTCTAGATGTGTTTTTTTTTTCTTTCGTATGTTTACATTTCTTTGTGCTAGAGCACACAATTAGTTGTTTCCTGCACATTTTGTTCAAAAAAGTGAAAGGGGTGCATGTTTCTTGCTGTCATAGGATTGTACAATGTCATTAAACATGTTGGCTAAACCTCAAACGAGGATAAATGGACACAAAAGAACCCAGACGTGTTTCAACAACACAAATTTGTCGATGACAATTACACACTTTCTAAGATGAATAGATACCGATAACAAATTTTCTATAAAAAAAATGTTGTCAATAACAACCTTTTATAAATTAAAGTTATCGATAACAACATTTCGATAGCGGTAAAGATTTTTCTATATTAAAGATGTCTTGATAAAAATTTTTTATAAAAATAAGTAGACAGCGGAATCCTATGCAAATGCATATATGGTTAGGATGGTCGTAGAGAAAATCTGATTAGACAGAAACTAGTTTAATCACAAAATAAAACGAGTTAGGCACAGAATTTTTTGCCTATTTTGACATATTTTGATATGTGTTTGCATATAATGAGCATATGGATTTATGCAAACCAATAGTCAAGGATTTGTGGTCTAAGTATCCCACCGAAATGTCTGAAATTTGTTTTTAAGTCTTCTTAAACTTTCCACTTTTCCATATGTGCCCTATATTCCACCGATGTGCCTGAAATTTTGTATTAAGTTTTCGTTGGTGGTAAAAACTTTCCACCTGAAATTTTTTTCGCAAAGGTCCTCGACTTCACATAGAACGGTACATCCCGATTTTTTGTATTTTGAAGGTTGTGGTCTTAATAGCGCACCGAATTGACTGAAATTTGGCATTTAGTCT
Organism: Musca autumnalis; assembly: GCF_047663935.1. Lineage (NCBI taxonomy): Eukaryota > Metazoa > Arthropoda > Insecta > Diptera > Muscidae > Musca > Musca autumnalis. Next base: position 19,119,805 of record NW_027411866.1, on the reverse strand, counting down.
TCATTGGAGGTATAAAACTTTCGACCGGAAATTTGTAGGTATAAGACCACGTCTTCATATAGCTTCCATGGAACAGTACCTCACGATTTCCGGAATCCCTCCGAAATGGCTGAAATTTTGTATTAAGTCTTCGTTGCTGGTATAACATTTTCCACCGAAAATTTTTCGGTATAGGTCCATGTCTTCATATAGCCCCCATAGAACGGTACCTCCCGGCATTCGGTATTTTCGAATGTCATTTCCGCCGAAATGACTGAAATTTGATATTTAATCTTCGTTGGGGATGCAAAACTTTCCACCTGAAATTTGTCGGTATAGGTACACGTCGGTATAGGTCGACGTCTTCATATAGCCCCCATAGAACAGTACCTCCCAATTTCCGATATTTTGAAGGTTGTGGCCTCAATATCCCTCCGAAATGCCTGAAATTTGGTATTAAGTGTTCGTTGGGGATATAGGTTTAGGCCTTCATATAGCCACAATAAAACGATACCTCCCGATTTTCGGTATTTTGGAGGTCGTGGCTTTGGTTATACATTTCTCTATTTTATTGGCTTGTCTGAAGAGAATTTTAAACAGAAAAAAGTGTACACTTAAACATTTTTGAAGATATTATTGAAATAATGTAAAATGCATAAATTTTGCATATGCAAAAAATAATATTTGCATATACATAATTTATGCATTTTGCATATTTTTGCATACATGATTTGTTTCGATTGCAATTTAATCAGAAGCCAAAAATATGCCCAGCCCCAAAACTTGACATTAATCAGATCAAAAATACAAGTTGCATAAAATTCCGCTGCCTAACGATAAGTTATCCATAAGAACAATTTTATAATCGATTACAACTTTTCTATAACAAAAACTTTTTGATAACAACTTTTCTATAAGGAAAGGTTATCGATAATAACTTTTCCATAACAACCTTTCTATGTCGAAAATTTGTCGATAACAACCTTTCTATAACTAAAAGTTATCGATAACAAAATCTCTATAACGAAAAGTTGACGATAACAACTTTTCTATAACGAAAAGTTGTCGATAACAACTTTTCTATAACGAAAAGTTGTCGATAACAACTTTTCTATAACGAAAAGTTGTCGATAACAATTTTTCTATAACGAAAAGTTGTCGATAACAACTTCTCTATAACGAAAAGTTGTCGATAACAACTTTTCTATAACGAAAGGTTGTCGATAACAACTTTTCTATAACGAAAAGTTGTCGATAACAACTTTTCTAAAACGATAACTTGTCAACAACAACATTTCTATAACGATAAGTTGTCAACAACAACATTTCTATAACGATAAGTTGTCAACAACAACATTTCTATAACGATAAGTTGTCAATAACAACTTTTCTATAGCGAAATGTATTCCATAATAACTTTCCTAAAACAAAAAGTCTATGACGAATAGATATCGATAACAACTTTTCGAAATATTGTCAATAAAATTCTTTCTATGAACTGCAGTTTTACCGATAACAACATTTCGATAGCGATAACGATTTTCCTATCACAAAAAGGTCTCGATAACAATTTTTATATCGATAAGTTCTTAAGAAAGTTTTCGATAACAACTATTCTATAACAAAAAGTTGTCGATAACAAATTGTTTATAACTAAAGTTGTCGATAACAACTTTTCCATAACGAAAAGTAGTCGATATAAACTTTTCTATAACAAAAAGTTGTCAATAACAACTTTTCTATAGCGAAATGTAGTCCATAATAACTTTCCTAAAACAAAAATTCTATGACGAATAGATATCGATAACAACATTTTCAACATATTGTCAATAATATTTTTTCTATGAAGTACATTTTTACTGATAACAACATTTCGTTAGCGATAACGATTTTTCTATCACAAGAAAGTCTCGATAACAATATCCTATAACGATAAGTTCTAACGAAAGTTGTCGATAACAAATTGTCTATAACGAAAAGTTGTAGATAACAATTTTCTATAGCGAAAAATTGTCGATAACAACATTTCTATAATGAAAAGTTGTCAACAATAATTTTTTATAACGAAATGTTGTTGATAAACTTTTCTAAAATAAATTTTTTAAAACGAAATATTGTTGATAACAATATTTCTATAACTTAAAGTTGTCGATAACAACTTTTCTATAACGAAAAGTTGTCGATAACAACATTTCTATAATGAAAGTTTGTCGATAACAAATTTCTTATTACGAAAATTTGTCTACAATAACTTTTCTATAATGAAATGTTGTCGATAACAAATTTTCAATAACGAAATTTTGTTGATAAGAACATTTCTATAAGGCAATGTTGTCGATAACAAAATGTCTATAATAAAAAGTTGTGGATAACAACTTTTCTATAACGCAAAGTTGTCGATAGCAACTTTTCTATGAAGAAAAATTGTCAATAATATATTTTTATAAAGAAATGTTGTCGGTAAAGACTTTTCTACAACAAAAATCTGTCTAAAAAATGTTCGATAACAAAACGCTATTATCGACAAATTCCGTTATAAAAAATTGTTATCGTCAACTTTTCGTTGTTTAAAAAAACTGTTAAATTTTTTCGTTATATAAATATTGCTATGGCCCACTTTCCATTATGGAAAAGTTGTTATCGACAACATTTCATTAAAATTTTTAAAGCGCTGGTGCAACAATTAACTTTTGTAATGAACTAAAGCAGAAATAAACGAAATACGAAAACAAGTTGTTATCAACAACTTTTCGTTAAAGAAATGTTGTTATCAACAACTTTTCGTTATAGAAAATTCTCATCGCTATTGAAAAGTTATTATCAACAGCTGTTCGTTATAGAAAGGTTTGTGTCGACAAATATTCCATATAGAAAAGTTATTAGCAGCAACTTTTTGTTATAGCAAAGTTGTTATCGACAACTTTTCATTATAGAAAAGATGACTTCGACAACTTTTCTTCTTTGTTGACAAATATCACGTATTGGAAATCTTCTAAGGGTTAAATTCTTAAAAATTCAACGTCATAATTTACCGGAGATTTTATGTCACCTATTGTTGTCTTTAGTTAGAAGTAGAAGCATGTGTGTGCCAATGAATGTTACTGCTGCCGTTGCTATATTTATAACTCTAATCAAAGAACAATACCAGAAAAAAGAATCATCCTACAAGCCTTTTCCCTTTCCGAAATAATGAACAAAATGTTCATTTCCACATTGTTTAGTAAAATCCTCATAAGTCATTAAACAATGAACAACAACGTTTGTGTGTGTAAAGCATCGACAGGACAATGGAAAAATTATGTTCGACCATGAAGAGATAAATGGACGAACTGAAATTATTGACTGACCCCTACAGATAATCATTTTTTATAGATGATCTACAAGTTTACTTTGTTGAGAAACATAATAATATGTATAAAGCAGACAATAAATTCGGTATTGTATTCACTATCACACAGACAAATCTGACAATTGAATTCATAAATAACTTCAGAAAATACAAAAGGCAGTAATTCCACGTTACTATATCTTTTGTTATTGTAGATGTTCATACTGCTTGATTGTTCACACAGGAAAAGAAGAGATGGGAGAACTGAGATCAACATCAACACTTAAAAACGTAGATCATAACTAAAAAATAATAATTTTTTTTGATATTTTAAATACAACAAAAATGAGATGAAGATTAACTACTTTAAAAATAATAAAAAATTAATAACTTATTTTTACATTAGCTTCACATAAGTGTGGATTTTCAGTTAATGATTTTTATAATTTTTAATTCTTCTAAAAAATACAGTTTTCATAAAATTTTGTAAAACCTTTGTGACTTCTTGCTTTCTCTCGTTTTGTATGTTTCCAGTAAATTCTTTTCACATTTCCTGTGTGAAGTTTTTACTTCTCTTTATCTGATGGAAGTAAACAAAAGCCACGCTTTAGAAGTTCTTAATCGGTTTTGCTAATTACTTTAAGCAAAATCAACAACATGAAGAGTAACATGCAACAAGAAAGGCCAAAACCGCACTGAACCACATCATCGTGTTAAAAGGGCTATGGAGAAGTTTTTAATCCCGAGAACTGCAATAGAAAAGTGAAACCAAAAACCAGGAAAAAACAACTATCCACACCACTCAATAAGCTGGTAGCAGCAAAGCAGTAGTAAGGGCAGGAAAACAACAACATTCACAAAGCTGCAGACACACGTAAGCCCGGTGGGTGTTGCAAGGGAAAGTGAACATCAGGAAAATTTCATTGATATGATATTCTTCATTTCTAAAGGACTTATTTCAGCGATATATTTCATGAAATTATGCGTTCTTAGATTGAGCTCCCCACTACAGCAATTTCATAAAATTACACCAGCATCAACTCTATGTCCCAGTTCAGACTATAAGATAAATAATAATGGTTTAATAAAATTTTTCTGTAAAGCAAAAAAGATGTCGATAATAAAATGGATATGAAGACAATTTTCCGATAATACATTTTCTGCAGTCGATAACTTTTTAGTATAGAAAAACTGTTATCGCCAACTTTACCGTATAGAAAAGTTTTTATCGACTACCTATCTGCAAAGAAAATTTACTCTCGACAACTTTCTGTGTAGAAAATTTGTTATCGACAACTTTCTGTGTAGAAAATTTGTTATCGACAACTTTCTGTGTAAAAAATTTGTTATCGACAACTTTTCTGTATAGAAGAGTAGTTGTCGACAACTTTGCTATTACGAAAACGGCAACGTGCCACTAAACACTTTCTGTTAAAGGGAGGTTATTATAGATTACTTTCTGTTAAAGAAAAAATATAATCGACAAATTGCTCTAAAAGAAAAGTTTTTTTTGAAAGCTTTTCGTAACAAAAAATTTGTAATCGACAACTTTTTGTCATAGAGGAGCCGATATTCCTGATGAGCTGCGTAACAAAAGCTGGGTACACATTGTCAGTTTTGAATGACAGATTTGTTGTTGCTTGCTAGTGTGACCGTTCATTTTTGTCATTCATCATGCAACCACAAAATATTTTGTAGTTGCTGGACGGTTTGACAGTTATCGATAATTGCGAAATATCGACATTCAAAACTGACAATGTGTACCCTGCTTAACAGCGAAACCGGTCGCACATTTTGGTGGTTGTGTGGGAATTTCTTCAGCTTTCCTTTTTCATATGAAAAAATTTTCGATCATAAAGCTCAACTTCAACGAGAAGTAAATACAACTTTCCTGTATAGAAAAGAATTAATCGAAAACTTTATTTTAGTGAAAGGTAATAATCGACTACCTTCTGTTAAAGAAAATTTGCTTTCGACAATGTCCTTTTAAAAGAGACAACTTTCTTTAAAAGAAATGTTGTCATCAAAAACATTTCTAAATAGAAAATTTGTTATCGATAACTTTTCTTTATGTAAAAGTTGTGATCGGCAACATTTCGTTATATAAATTTGTTATAGAAAACTTTTCGTTTTAGAAAAGTTGTTATCGAGATCTTTTCAATATATGTAGAAAATTTGATATCGACAACTTTTCGTTATAGAAAAGTTGTTATCGTCATTTTTTCCTTAGAGAAAGGTTTTTATCAACAACTTTTCTTTGTTATCGACAACGTTTTATTATAGAAAAGTTGTTATCCGTTAACTTTTCGTTAAAGAAAAGAAAAGTTGTTGTGTTTTCGACACCTTTCTTTGTAAAAATTTTGTTATCGACTCCTTTCCGTTATTAAAAAATTGTTATCGAAACTTTTCATTATAGAATAATTGTCATTGACCAATTTTTGTTGTAGAAAAGTTGTTATCGACAACTTTTCGTTATAGAAAAGTTGTTATCGACAACTTTTCGTTATAGAAAAGTTGTTATCGACAACTTTTCGTTATAGAAAAGTTGTTATCGAAAACTTTTCGTTATAGAAATTTTGTTATCGATAACTTTGCGTTATAGAAATTTTGTTACCGTCATCTTCTCGTTACAGAAAAATTGTTATCGACAACGTTTCGTTATAGAAAATTTGTTATCGACAACTTTTCGTTATAGAAAAGTTGTTATGGACAACTTTCTTTCTTATTAAAAAAATCTGTTATCAACTACTTTTCGTCACAGAAAAGTTGTTATCGACATTTTTCCTTATAGAAAAGTTGTAATCGACATCTGTTCGTTATAGAAAATTTATTATCGACAACTGCTCGTTATAGAAAAGTTGTTATAGAGAATTTTTAGCTATAGAAAAGTTCTCATTGAAACTTTTCGCTATAGAAAAGTTGTATAGACAACATTTCGCCACCGAACAACAACTTTTCGTTATAGAAAAGTTGTTATCGACAAATTTTCGTTACAGAAAAGTTGTTATCGACAACTTTCTTTCTTATAAAAAAATCATCTGTTATCAACTACTTTTCGTCACAGAAATGTTGTTATCGACATTTTTCCTTATAGAAAAGTTGTAATCGACATCTGTTCGTTATAGAAAATTTATTATCGACAACTGCTCGTTAACGAAAAGTTGTAATCGAGAACTTTTCGCTATAGAAAAGTTGCTATCGACAACAACAAGTTTTCATTTAGAAAAGTTGTTATCGACAACTTTTTGTTTTAGAAAAGTTGCAATCGACATTTGTTCGTTATAGAAAATTTATTATCGACAACTGTTCGTTATAGAAAAGTTGTTATAGAGAATTTTTAGCTATAGAAAAGTTGTCATTGAAAACTTTTCGCTATAGAAAAGTTGTATCGACAAGATTTCGCCACCGAACGACAACTTTTCGTTATAGAAAAGTTGTTATCGACATATTTTCCTTACAGAAAAGTTGTAATCGACATCTGTTCGTTATAGAAAATTTATTATCGACAACTGCTCGTTATAGAAAAGTTATTATCGAGAACTTTTCGCTATAGAAAAGTTGTTATTGTAAACTTTTCGTTATAGAAAAGTTGTTATCGACAACATTTCGTAATAAAAAATTTGTTATCGACAACGTTTTGTTATAGAAAAGTTGTAATAGTTAACTTTTTCTTGAAGAAAAGTTGTTGCAGATAACTTTTGATGAAATTTTGAATGTGTGACTAAATTTTGCCTACAAATAAGTGTGCAAAATTATATTGAAATCGGTCCGGATTTGGATATAGCTCCCATATATATTTTCGGCCGATTTCACGTATTTCCTGTACCACACACGCTATATATGTCCGATTTCGATGAAATTTGGAATGTGTGACTGAATTCAGTCTAGAAATAAATGTGCCTAATTATATCGAAATAGGTTCAGATTTGGATATAGCTCCCATATATATGTTCGCCCGATTTCACGTATTTGCTGCACCAAACACGCTATATACGTCCGATTTTGATGAAATTTGAAATGTTTAACTGAATTCGGTCTAGAAATAAGTGTGCCAAATTATATCGAAATCGGTTCCGATTTGGATATAGCTCCCATATATATTTTCGCGGATTTCACGTATTTTCTGTACCAAACACGCTATATATTTCCGATTTCGATGAAATTTGGAATGTGTGACTGAATACAGTCTAGAAATAAATGTGTCAAATTATATCGAAATCGGCTCAGATTTGGATATAGCCCCCATATATTTTTTCGGCCGATTTCGTGTATTTTCTGGTCCAAACACGATATATAAGTCTGATTTCAATGATATTTGGAATGTGTGACTGAATTTGGTCTAGAAATAAATGTGATAAATTATATCAAAATCGGTTAAGATCTGGATATAGCTCCGATTTATATTTTACATATTTACAGTGGTGTAGGGTATCATATAGTCGGCCCCGCCCGACTTTGATCCTTTCCTTACTGGTTGTTATTAAAAAGTTATCATTACAGAAAAGTTGTTGTCGACAACTTTTCGGTATAGAAATCATGCTATCGGTAACTTTTCTGCTTGGAAAACTTCCTATTTACAATTTTTCTGCATAAAGAGCTTATTACCGTAATCGTTATCGGCAACTTTCAGTACAAAAATTTTGTTAACAACAAATTTACCCTATAGAAAATTGTTATCGAAAACTTTTGGGAATAGAAAATTTGTTATCGACAAATTTCTGTTATAGAAAGGTTATTATCCATCAATTTGTGTTGAAAAAAGTTGTTATCGACAACTTTCTGTAAAAGAAAATTTTTTGTCGACCATTTTGTATTACAGAAAAGATGTTATCGACAACTGTTTCGGTAAAGAAAAGTTGTTATCCACAATTTTTCGTTATAGAAAACAGGTTATGGCCAACTTTATGTTATAGAAAAGTGGCTATCGACAACTTTTCGTTACACAAATGTTGTTATCGGCCACTTTTATTTACAAAAAAGTTTGTGTCGACGACTTCCCGCTATAGAAAAGTTGTTATAGACAACATGTTGTTATACAAAAAATTTAATCGACAACTTACGTTAGAAAAGTGGTTATCGACAACTTTTCGTTACACATATTATGTTATCGCCCACTTTTCCTTATAATAAAGTTTGTGTCGACAACTTTACGTTATAGATAAGTTGTTATCGACAACATGTTGTTATAGAAAAAATGTAATAAATAAATTTTTGGTTATTGAAATTTTTGTTTTCGGCAACTTTTATTACAGAAAAGATTGCTTTCGCCAACTTTTCGTTATAGTAAAATTTGTTCGTCAGCCTTCCTTTAAAGATAAGACGTTATCGGCAACTTTTGTTATCGTTTAAGATAAAAATGTCATCTACCAAGATACCAATAAGCAACGATGCCTTGCTTTAACTCGCCACAATGTCTTCAGTCTTTATCTTCAATGAAGCTTTGTTTGTATAGACAATTTTATCACTCAATGTTATGGCTGAATGTCTTCACTAGCTTCACCAGGAAACTGGAGGACAATTGAGTATTACGATAAATGTTTTATCTCACGAATGAGCGTACAAACACACGAAAAGATGAATTCAAATACGACATAGCAATGTAATGATAATGACCATGTCAAAGGCTATAAAGGATATACCACTGCAATTGGCAAAATCAGATAGAACACAATTCTGGCTTGGCTTTGCATTGCAAGAGAGCCTAAGCAAAATTTTGTCAGTTCCTACTGATTATGCTAATTATACGAGTTGAATCACAGTCGAAATATCAAATGACGGAAAAATGGAAACATAATTTCATTGTTCACGTTGTTCAATCATGGGTTATAATGATAAGGAATTAGCTAGCTGCTGCTGAAGATATGGGCAACACTGTGTTTATGTCATGAAGGCAATGAGATGATTTCAGCAATAAAACGGAAGGAAAATATACAAATTTATCTTATTAGAGATTTCGGTAAGAGAAAAAAATTCAAAAAAAAAAAACAAAGCAAACTAAATTGAATTGTCCTCTCGGTGGTATTATACGCATCGGTGTTCTATTATCAATTGAAATGTCAATGACAATTATGAGAATTTCAGTAATGAAACGAAAGGAAAGTCCGTATGTACATTAGGCAATTTTCCGTGCGGCAATTGTCAGTTTGTCGATGAGAGATGGTGTTGAAAGGCATATGCTTCAACTCAATCTCCATCAAACTGACAATTGCCGCAAGTAAAATTGCCTAATGTACGTATGGACAAAATATACAAATGTATCTTAATTTAAACAAACCAAATTGAATTGACCATGGGTTGTATTAGTAGTAACGATACTTCTACGCACTGGTGTTGTATTTGCTATTTTTTACCTTTAAGTATTCTAAATAATAGAATTAAAAATGTCATTCTTTTTTATCATTCCGTACACAGCATCAAAACTAAATTCACAATATTGTGGACTTGCTTTGACCAAATACCTAACTAGTACCATTTCTCATCTCTTGGAAGAACAAATAAAAAAGTAAATTCAATTTCTTCTAATGAAACCGCAAAATGTATTCCATTTGTATCGAAATATATACAAAGCTAAACAATTCAAAACCTCTAGAAGCCTTTATGGCAATCACCATCAACATCGTCATCAGTAGCAGGCATAGCAATTGGATAAAGTCTTGATTAATGCAGTCCTTTCCATGTTTCCTATAACAGGTTTCATTTTCAGTATTTAAACGTACACTCAAACATCCGCACATACACAAACATCATCACATTTACCTCTACATAGTCAGTGTATCAAGTTTTTTAAAGAACGTCACGTTTTAAGATTATGGCCTCTTTACTGAAATGTCCTAGATATGTGACCACTTTAGAAACCTTCTCATCAATGGGTAGTATTCAGTAAGAGGAAAAAACAGAAGAAAAGCAAGGCAACAACCAAAAACAAATAACTATACCAAGAACCTCATTAGATTCACTCATATGAAACAGCCTTAAGAAATGAAGATGATGTTGTCATCAAATCAGTAGAATACAAATGAATCTTCTCTAGAAATGTATACCGACTAGTTAAAGGATATTATAAATTGAAAGAAATATAACAATATACTCTCCGATACAGTCCTTTAAACATACTAAAGTTTACATAGAAATTGTGATAACTTTTTTTAAGGAAAAACAATTGTAGATAAAGGCTTTAGTTAACATATTTACAAAATTTTTCAGTACCAACACAGTTGTATACAGTAACAGTCTATAACGAAAAGTAGTTGATATCAACTATTCAATAATGAAAAACTTTCAAAAACAATTTTCTAAATCGAATAGTTGTCGACAGAAAATTTTCTATAACAAAAAGTTGTCGACAATAATTTTTTTATAGCGCAAAATAATCGATAAAAACTTTTTTAGAAGGAAACTTTATCGAAAACAACGTAACAGGGTACACACAATCAGTTTTGACTTCTGAATTTTCGGAAATATTGAGTAATGTCAAACTGTCCAGAAATCACACAACATTTTGTGGTTGCCATATAACTGACAAAAAAAGAACAGCCATACTGGCAAGCAACAATTTTTTTGAGTAAAACTGACAGTCAAAACTGACGATGGGATGTTATTCTATTTTTATTGAGAAAATCTATAATCCAAAACTTGTCACCATATAAAATTTGTAATGTAAAACTTTTCATTTTAGAAATCTTGTTATCAACTTTTCGTCATAGAAAAGGGTTATTGGCAACTTTTTGTTATAGAACATTGTTATCGACAACTTAATTATATAAAAATTGTTATTGACAACTTTATAGAAACGTGATTATCGATTATTTGTCGATATAGAAAAGTTAATATCGGCAACATTTCCTTATCGATAAATTGTTATCGATACCTTTTCTTGCCGTAACAACAACTTTTCATAATAGAATAGGTGTAAACGACAACTTTTCATAATTGAAAAGATGTTAACGACAAATTTTCACACTAGAAAAGTGGTTAACAACAACTTTTCCTTAAGCGAGGTACACACGATCAGTTTTGTCTGTCGATTTTTCGGAATTATCGATTTTTGTCAAGCAGTCCAGCAACAACAAAATATTTTGTGGTTGCCTGATGACTGACAAAATTAAACGGCCACACTGGCAAGCAACCGATTATTGAGCAAAACTGACAGTCAAAACTGATCGTGTGTACCCCGCTTTAAAGAAACGTTTTTAACAGTTGTTATCGACATATTTTGGTCATAGAAAATTTGTTATAGACGACTCTTCATTATAAAAAAAGTTGCTATCGACATCCTCTCTTTATAAAATAGTTGTTATCGACAACTTTTCGTTATAGAAAGGTGTTATCGAAAAAAATTTCGTTTTAGGAATGTTGTTATAAGCAACTTTTCCCAATAAAAAGGTTGTAATAGAACATTTTTCTGGTCTGTTCCAGAACTGCAAAAATCTACTAATTTTTACTATTTTTTCCGATAACATAAAGGACAAAATGTTATCGTATTCTTGCAGGTTCTGGAATAGAGCATTCGTTATTCGTTAAGTTGTTATTGACAACATTTCATTATAGAAAAGTTGTTATCGAAAAAGTTGTTATCGACAAATTTTCCTTACAGAAAAGTTGCCCTCCATCACTTTTGTAATAGAAACGTTGTTATCGATAACTTCTCTTTATACAAAATTTGTTATCGAAAACTCTTTGTTATAGAAAAGCTGTTATCGACAACTTTTAGTTACAGACAATTTGTTATCGATAACTTATCGTTATACAAATGCTCTTATCGCTAACTTTACGTTACAGAAGAGTTGTTGTCGGCAACTTTAAATTATAGAAAGTTGTTATCGACATTTTTTCGTTACAGAAAAGTTGTTATCTACAACTGTTCTTCATAGAAAAGCTAATATCGACAAATTTTCATTACAGAAAAGTTGTTATCGAATGTTTTTCGTTACAGAAATGTTGTTATCGATACTTTTTCGTTACAGAAAAGTTGTTATCGAATGATTTTCGTTGCAGAATTTAAATAGAAAAGTTTTTATCGACAACTTTTTCTTATAGAAAGGTTGTTATCGGCAAGTTTTCGTAAGACACAAGTTGTTAACTACAACTTTTTCGTTACGAATTTTCGTTATTCAAAAGTTTTTAGTGACAACTTTTCCTTTTAGAAAAACTATTATCGAAACTTTTCTTATAGAAAAGTTGTTACCACAATATGTCGTTGTAGATAGTTGATATCGACAATAGTTCGTAATAGAAAAGTTGTTATCGACAACTTTTCCTTTTATTGGAAACTTATCCCAATAAAAAAGTTGTAATCGAAAATTTTTCGTTATAGTAAATTGTTATTGACAACTCTTCATTATAGAAAAGTTGTAATCGAGAAAGTTGTTATCGACAAATTTTCCTTACAGAAAAGTTGTCCTCCAGCACTTTTGTAACACAAACTTTGTTATCGGTAACTTCTCGTTATACAAAAGTTGTTATCGACAGCTTTTCCTAATAGAAACTCGTTATGCAAAAGTTCTTATCGCTAACTTTTCGTTACAGAAAAGTTGTTATCGACAATTTTTCGCTATAGAAAATTTGTTGTCGACAACTTTTCTATATAGAAAAAAAGTTGTTATCGACAATTTTCCGTTACAGAAAAGTTGTTATTTACAACTGTTTTTTACAGAAAAGCTATTATCGACAACGTTTCGTTACAGAAAAGTTGTTATCGGAAGCTTTTCGTTGCAGAATTTAAATAGAAAAATTATAATCGGCAACTAATAGAAAATCTTTTATCGATATATTTTCACTATATAAAACATTTATTATCGAAAAATGTTCCTTAATGAAACTTTTTTATCGGCAATTATTCTTTAATAACATTTGTTATCGAAAACCTTTAATTAAATAATATTTGTTATCGGCAACTTTTCGTTATAGAAAAGTGATTATCCACTAGTTTTCGCTATAAAAAAAGTTGCTATCGGCAAATTTTTCTTATCAAAAATTGTTATCGACAATAAGTTATTAATTAATGAACTTTTCATAATAAAAAATTTGTTAAGGACAACTTTTCGCCGACAACTTTCTGTTCTAGAAAATTTGTTATCGACTACTTTTCGTTATAGATTTGTTGTTATTGGCAACTCTTAATTATAAAAATTGTCATCGGCAAATGTTGGTTGAAGAAAATTTATTATCGACAACTTTTCGTTATAGAAAAGTGGTTACAGACAACTTTTCGTTGTAGAATATTTTTTATCGATTATTTTTTTATAGAAAAACTGTTGTCGACAACTTTTCATTGTTGAAAAATTTTTACTGCCAACTTGTTGTTTTAGAAAAACTATTATCGAAAACTTTCCTTATAAAAAGTCGTTATAGAAAATTATTAGCGACGAATTTTCGTTATAGAAAATTTGTCATTACAAAAACGTTGATATCGACAAAGTTTCATTATAGGAAATCTTTTGTCGATATATTTTCGCTATAAAAACAAATTTTTATCGACAACTTTTCTTTATAGAAAAAAAGTTGTTGTCGACAACTTTTCTTTATAGAAAAAAGTTGTTGTCGACAACTTTTCTTTATAGAAAACTTATTATCGACAACATTTCGTTAGAGACAACTTTTATGCCATGTTCAGACTAGCGGTAATTCGCTCTCTATTCGTTGTTCGACCCCAAATTACGATACAATTACTTCATTCCCCATACAAAATTTTGAGAACGAACAACGATTTGTGTACTTTGTTCAACTTAAATTACTCTCAGAACGACGATAAAATATGTCCCATCTCTAACAAATGAGAGAATTTATCGAAATAAATTAATTATGACAGGAAAAATAAAAAATTAAAAATGTATTAAAAATCCAAAACTTTTTAGAAAAACTGCAAAATATGAATGAAAAGTAAACAGTTTAACGACTAGTATACATTCAAATCATAGCAAATTTTGTCTTCTCTTCCATTGCAGTTGCATTTCTTGTCCATCGTTTCAAATTCGCGTACAAATTTAGAAACAAAAATCAAATGCCTGCCGGAATGTCTGTATACCAAAAAGATATGTTGGCAGGTCTCTCTCTCGTTAATTATTCAAATAGAAAAATTTGAAAATATACTGAAAACACCAAAATTGTGAGAAAAAATGGAAAACATGAATGAAAATAATAGAATTTAATATTAAATAGATATCTGAAAGAAGGATAAATATTTTTTCAGTTCATATAAAATAATTTTACCCGTATTTTGGTTGAAACTTTCTTTAAAATTAGTAAACAAAAACCATGAAAATATGAATCATGTTGATATGAATTGTGTACTATGTCGTATGAACGGGTTAATTCGTGTACGTAATTATGAGAACGAACGACGTGATTCAAATGCTGGTATGAACATGACATTAGTTATGAACATGTTGTTATCGGCAACTTATTGTTCGATATTAACAATTTTTTGTTATCGTCAACTTTTCGTTGTATAAAAGTTATTATCGACAACTTCGCTTTATATAGAAGTGATTGTTTAAACTACGTTTAAATATTATATTATAATCAATAATATGTATAAGGATTTCCATCCCTGTAAATGCATTTTAAATTTGGCATCATTTTACATTTTTTCCCAATTCCTTTTCTTTCTGTCACTTTCTTGTAAACGTCAATTGTAACATTAATAAAATCGGCCTCTTTTACTCACGGCCACCGAAGGAACCACATCTCAGCTCAAAGGAAAGTAATAAAACTCTATTTAAAACTTACTTGGTATTTCTTTTTGTTCAACCCCGCTAAGGTAATCATTAGCCACATTTCGATGGCTTTTGTAGTGATTCTCCTATCTCTGGAAATTGCGTGCCTACTCTTCTCTCTACCAGGTTTTAAAGTTTTCAAGCAGTACCAGAAAGTACCCTGCAACTTTCTTCAGTGATTATTATCGTTATAGAAAATTATATCGTTATGGAGAAGTTGTTATGGACAACTTTTCGTTATAAAATAATTGTTATCGACAAATTTTTTTTAGAGAATAGTTGTTACCAAGAAATTTTCGTTAAAGAAAAGTTGTTATCGACAAATATTTCGTTATATAAAAGTTGTTATCGATAGGTATTTGTTAAAGCATAGTTCTTTTCGGCAAAGTTTCGGTTTAGAAAAGCTGTTATCGACAACTTTTCGTTAGAGAAAAGTTATTATCGACAACTTTTCGTTATAGACATATTTGTTCTGTTCCAGAACTGCAAGAATCTACTAATTTTTACTATTTTTTTCGATAACATAAAGGAAAAAATGTTATCGTAGTAAAAAGTAGTAGCTTCTTGCAGGTTCTGGAACAGAGCAATTGTTATCGGCAAAATTGTTGTTCGTTATCGACAAATGTTTGTTATATAAGTTGTTATCGACAACTTTTTTAAATGTTGTTATCGAAAAATTTTATCGACGACTTTTCGTTATAGAAAAGTTGTTATCGGCAACTTTTCGTGGTAGAAAGTTTTTTTAACGAGGTTTTTTTTAAATTGTGTTGTGAAATTTGTCGTAGAAATATTATTATCTTTCTTCCATTCGTTATAGAAACGTTGTTATGAACATTTCAGAAGGGACGAGGGAGACTTCTCTCATACCAATAAGTGCATCTGATATGAACTGATATGAACCAACTGTTTATCGCCGAGTTCTAACGGCGTGTCTTACGACACCACTTGTTGAGAAGTATTACTTGGCAGAAATACTCAGGAAATGTCGCCAACATTATAATGAGGGGTAGTTTGTCACCGTTGAAAATTTGATGTTGACTGGCCTGGGAATCGAACAGCAGTCCTTCTGAGTGCAGGGCGGGTTTGCATACCATTGCTCCACGGCGGCACCCATTGACAACATTTTGTTACCTAAATTCACAGCTTCTTTTTATAGAACAGCCGTTATCGACTGCTTACCATTATTGAAATGTTCCTATCGATAGCATTCCTCATTAGGAAGATTGTTGTCCAAATGTTTTCTTGAGAGAAAAAATGGGCAGTTTCACTAAGACGATAAGAATTCATTCATTTATTCGCTAATAACTTTTCTATAACGCAAAGTTACCGATAACAACTTTTCTATAACGACAAGATACCGATAACAACTTTTCTATAATGAAACGTGATTGATGACAACTTTTAGATAACGAAATATTTTCGATCACAAATTTTCAATAGCGAAAAGTTATCGGCAACTTTTCTATAATGAAAAGTTGTCGACAAAAAAATTTAATTTAGTGGAAAGATGTCAATAACAACTTTTCTATAACGAATAATTGCCGATACCAACTTTTTATAACGAGAAGTTTTCGATAACCATTTTTGTATCACAAACAGCTGATGATAAAAATTTTCTCTTAAGAAAAGTTGTCAATAAAAAATTTTTCTGTAATGAAAAGATATTTCTAACAACTTTTCTATAACGAAAAGTTTTTATAACAACTTTTCTATAACGAACTGCTAACGATAACTACGTTTATCTAGCGAAAAGTTGTAAATAACGATGTTTCTATAATGAAATGTTATCGGCAACAACATTACTATAACTAAAACTTACCGATAACAATTTTTCAATGACTAAAAGTTGTCGTAACAACTTTTCTATAAAGAAAAGTTGTCGTAACAACTTTTCTATAAAGAAAAGTTGTCGATAACAAATTTTCTATAAAGAAAATTTGTAGATAAAAAATTTTCTATAACGAAATGTTTTCTATAACAAATTTTCTATAAAGAAAACTTCCCGATAACAACTTTTCTATAATGAAAAGTTGCCGACAACAAATTTTTATAGCGAAAAGTTTTCGATAACATCTTTTCTATAAAGAAAAGTTTCCGAAAACAATTTTCTATAACGAAATGTTTTCGATAGCAACTTTTCAATAACAAAAAGTTAGTGATAACAACTTTCTGGAATGAAAAGTTATCGATTACAACTTCTCGTTATACAAATATTGTTATCGATAACATTTCGCTTTTGGAAGGTTATTATCCAAAAGGTTTCTTTACAGAAAAGTTGTTTCCGACAACTTTTAGTTCTAGTTTATCAACAGCATTTGTTTAACTCTTCTTTCGAGACAATAGTTTATCATTGAGTTATTTTTTTTGTATTTTTGTTAAGTATTGTTTATAAAACGTCCTTGCTTTTGTCTCTGTACCTTTACATCTGCTTTGGAGTGGCAAAAATCCATTCATTCATATTCTTTGCGGGGCTCTCCAGTCCAGTACGAAAAATTCACCTTAACAATTAAGATCATCAGAGTCGTCTGCATGCTTTGTGTGTAAACGACAATCAACTTCTTGTGGTTAGTCAATTTCTTTTCGGCAACTACAATAAGTACCTTCAATGTACAAAGGAAAATTGTGAGCCTTAGAATTTACTAGGCAGGAAAACGTTTGTGGCATTGATAAATATCTGGAGAACTGAAATGGAATGAGTGTGGAATAACAGACAGCAAATTTCCACTTTTTCAAATGAAAGCCTTAATTGTTTGGGGGTAATATGAACCCTACTTTAACTGAAGTGGACATGGACACTGTATATAGACTTTATTTGTATACAACTGAGACAGGTTGCTGTGTTTTTGTCGTCATAGAAGAGATGACTTTTTTCTGGAAGCCATTCGGCTTCGTTGCATTTGCAATTGAAAAAGTACTTATATCTAAATTTTGTATCTATTTGAATTCCTCTCTCACTTAAACCCATTGTTGTCGGAAGTTTAAGGAACTTTTTGTTCTTTTAACAATACAGGATAACCAATTAAAATTGTGTTTTCTAGCTTATCGTGTTTCTCCTATTTTCCAGCTTTGTGTGCCACAAAACCATAAGAACAACAAAGACATGTACGAATGTGAATGTAATACAAGTGTTAACAAATTCTAAAAGCGTATGAATTTAATGAATCCTTTAGGGAACCATAAATGATTCTTTCTTTCCTTCTTTGGTTTTGCCTATCTCATTTTTACTTTGTTCTCGGGGTGAAAGAGTAATTTTGTTATGATATAAAAATCAATTGCTTCTCCTGCTTTGTGTGGCTTTGTGGTTCGTCGGAATTTATTTTATGCCAAAGTTCTTTAGCGCACATTAAGGATTTTAATACTAATCACCTTTTGTTGAATGAAGTTTGAATTGATTTGCTTGCGCTGTAACTTTGTCTCGGGGCAAATCCAATTTGGAGTCATAATAAAAAATAATAAAAATTAGAATTTTATTTCTCTTTCGCCTTGGTTGTGGTACTTGAATTTTATTATTTTGGGTGAAACATTTTGTTAGCATATTTTATGGGTATCACTTTAAGCGAAATTTGTGATTTTTATGGGGTTTAAAAATATTATTGTTTTATGTAGTAATGAACTTTGGAATAACGGAAAGTTGTTGATAAAAAATTTTCTATAGCAAAAACTGAGAATTGAAAATATTGCAAATTAAACTCAAATACTACAGCGAAACATTTTTCGCCAACGACTTTTCTATAACGAAAAGTTTTTGCTCACAAATATTCTACAGGGAAACAAAGGTATATAAAAACTTGTCTTTAACGAAAAGCTATCAATAAAAAAAAATTTATAACAAAAAATTTTTCGATAATAACTTTCCTATAACGAAAAGATATCGATAGAAAGTGGTTATCGATATCTTTTCGTACAATATAATATAAAAAAATTTCGATAACAACTACTTCTTTAACAAAAAGTTATCGATGACAACTTTTTTTAACAAAAAATTGTCGAAAACAAATGATATATAACCAAGAATTGTATATGTTTAAGTTAGAAACTCTCCATTGGTATTTTCACTACAAATCTCCAGGGAGCCTTTGTTAGCCTACTTCGGATCTCAGAGAGGTCTCCCTTCCTTAAGTGTTCTCTACAAATTCTCTGAGAAACTATGTTCGCTTACGGCGGGCCGTAGGGTGATATTTCTAATCATTGTCCTACAAATCTTCTCTTATTGCCCTACAAATCTCGAACACAGTCGCTCAGCGCGGATCGTAGAAAGTACTCTCTTGGTAACGCAATTTCTCTGCAATTGCGTTTTATTTTGTCCTCTTTTACTTATCGGTTACACTCTGGTTTGTATCACTTGCTCATCTCCACCAACAACAACTATTCTCTGCGGCCTTTCTGAGCTATCACCTAAACAGTATATATGTTATATACTATTTCTATAACGAATATTAGTAGATAACAAATTTTCTTTAACGAAAAGTAGTTTATAAAAATGTTTATAACGAAAAGTAGTCGATAACAAGCTTTTTTTACGAAAAGTTTTAGATAAAAAATTTTCTATGGCCAAAAGTTGTCGATAACAAGTTTTCTATAAAGTGGGGTACACACGATAAGTTTTGACTGTCAGTTTTGCTCAAATAATCGGTTGCTTGCCAGTGTGGCCGTACATTTTTGTCAGTCATCAGGCAACCACAAAATTTTTGTGGTTGCTGGACAGTTTGACACTTATCGATATTTCACAAAAATCGAAAGTAAAGACTGATCGTGTGTACCCCGCTAAAGGAAAAATTGTCCATAAAACTTTTCTATGACGAAAAATTGTCGATAACAACTTTTCTATAACGACAAGTTATCGATAATAACTTTTCTATAACGAAAAATTGACGATAACAAGTTTTCTATAACGAAAAACTGTCGATAACAACTTTTCTATAATGACAAGTTATCGATAATAACTTTTCTATAACGAAAAGTTGACAATAACATCTTTTCTTTAACGAGAAGTTGGCGATAAGAACTTTTCCATAACAAAAAGTTGTCGATAAAACCTTTTCTATAACGAAAAGTTGTCGATAACAAATTTTTCTATAACCAACAGTTGTCGATAAAAACTTTTCTATAACCAAATGTCGATAACAAATATTATATTACGAAAAGTTGTCGATAACAAATTTGCTATTACGAAAAATTGTCGATAGCAACTTTTCTATAACGACAAGTTATCGATAATAACTTTTCTATAACGAAAAGCTGACGATAACAACTTTTCTATAACGAAAATCTGTCGATAACAACTTTTCTATAATGACAAGTTATCGATAATAACTTTTCTATAACGAAAAGTTGGCAATAACATCCTTTATATAACGAGAAGTTGTCGATAAGAACTTTCCAATAAAAAAAAGTTGTCGATAACAACGGAATATTGTCGATAAAAACTTTTCTATAACGAAACGTTGTCGATTAGAACTTTTCTATAACATAAAGTTGTCGATAAAACTTTTCTATAACGAAAAGTGAACGATAACAACTTTTCTATACCGAAAATCTGTCGATAACAACTTTTCTATAATGACAAGTTATCGATAACAACTTTTCCATAAAGAAAAGTTTTCGATAACAATTTTTCTATAACGAAAAGTTGTCGATAAGAACTTTCCAATAACAAAAAGTTGTCGATAACAACGGAATATTGTCGATTAGAACTTTTCTATAACAAAAAGTTGTCGATAAAACTTTTCTATAACGAAAAGTGGACGATAACAACTTTTCTATAAAGAAAAGTTTTCGATAACGACTACTCTATAAAGAAAAGTTGTCGATAACAACTTTTCTATAACAAAAAGTTGTCGATAACAACGGAATATTGTCGATAAAAACTTTTCTATAACGAAAATTTGCCGATAACAACTTTTATATAACGAAAAGTTTTCGATATCTACTTTTCTATAACGAAAAGTTGTCGATAACAACTCTTCTATAACGAGAAGTTGTCGAAAAACACTTTTCTATAAAGAAAAGTTGTCGATAACGACTGTTCTATAATGAACATTTGTCGATAACAACTTTTCTATAACGAGAAGTTTTTGATAAGAACTTTTCTATAAAAAAAAGTTGTCGATAACAACCATTCGATAAAGAAGAGTTGTCGATAACAACTTTTCTATAAAGAAGAGTTGTCGATAACAACTTTCCTATAAAGAAGAGTTGTCGATAACAACTTTTCTATAACAAAAAGTTGTCGATAACAACGGAAAATTGTCGAAAAACATATTTTTTAACGAAAAATTGTCGATAACAATTTTCTATTACTACAAGTTATCGATAATAACTTTTCTGTAACTAAAATTTGACTATAACAAATTTCCTATAACGAAAAGTTGTCGACAACAAATTTGTATACGAAAAAGCTATCAATAACAAGTTATCTGTAACGAAAATTTATTGATAATATAGAAAAGTTATCGAAAGTATAGAAATGTTATCGATAGCAAAGTTGAAAAGTTATCGATAGAAATTTTTTTTATAAAGAAAAATTATTACAAATTTACAATTTTGTACAATGAAAAAATGTCGATAACAAATTTTGTATAAAAAAATTCAGATAACCACTTTTCTAAAAGAAAAGTTTCCGACAACAAATTTTTCATCTCTTTATCGAAAAATAGCAACTTTTTTATAACGAAGAATTGTGACAACAATATTTCTATAACGAAAAGTTATCGATAACAACTTTTCTAGAGTTATCGGTAACAACTTTTCTATAACGAAAAGTTATTGATAACAAACTTTATATCGCGAACAGTTTCCGAAAACAACTTTTCTATAACAACAAATTATCGATAATAAATTTTCTAAGCCGAAAAGTTGTCGATAACAAACGAAGAGTTATCGAAAACAACTTGTGTATAAGGAAAAGCTATCACTAACAAATTTTCTGTAACGAAAATCTCTTGATAGTAACATCTCTATTACGAAAAGTTTTTGATAATACATATATTTTCTTTTAGGATAAGTAGTCGATGACAACTTCTTTATAATGAAAATGTGTCGGTAATAACTTGTCTATAACGAAACGTTGTTGATAACAACGTTTCTATATGGAAAACTTATCGATAACAACATTTCTAAAACGAAAAGTTGTGGATAAAAATTTTATATGTATAATGAAGAATTATCGATAAAAATTTTGTATAAGAAAAGCTGTCCATAACCATTTTTGTATAAAGAAAAGTTGCCGATAATAACTTTTCAATAAGAAAGGTTTCCGATAACAAATTTTTCGTCTCCATAGTGAAAAGTTATTGATAAAAACTTTTAGGTTACAAAAAGTTGTCTGTAATGAATTTTCAATAGGGAAAAGTTGGTAAGAAGTTTTCATAATGAAAAGTTGTCGATAACAACATTCTTATAACGAAAATTTGAAAACACATTTTTATAAAGGTAAGTTTTAGATAGCAGTTTTTCTATGAATTAAAATTATGGCTAAAAGCTTTCTATAACAAGAAGTAAGGCTGCTATCGATAACTTTTCATTATATGTGTTTTGTAAAAATTGAATCAATATAAATTATGTAGGTAAAAATTGTCGATAACAACTTTTCTACAACGATTTTCGATAAAAACTTTACAATGGCGTTTTACATAACAACTTATCCGTAATTTAAAGAAAGTTATAACAAACTTTCTTTAACTAAAAATAGTTAATAATAACTTTTCTGTAACGATAACTTATCGATATCGACTTTTCTATTATTACCTAATGAACATAACAAGAAGAAAAGTTGGTATCGAAAGCGTTTCTAAACAGACAAGTTGTTATCGATAATTTCCGTTCTAAAAAGTTAATTATCGAGAACTTTCCTATATAGGTAATTTCGATATTTTGTTATAGACACATTTTAGTTTTAAAAATAGTAGTAATGACAAACTTTCATTTTAGAAAAGTTGCATATTGTCAATTTTCGTTAAGGAATATATGTATGTTTTCGACAACTTTTCGTTATAAAGAAGTTGATATGGAGTTTTTTCCTTAAAAAAATACTGTTAGCTTTCTCTTAAGCTGAGTACACATTGCCAGTTTTGAATGACAGCTTTGTTGGTGCTTGCTAGTGTGGCCGTTCATTTTAGTCATTCATCATGCAACCACAAAATGTTTTGTGGTTGCTGGACGGTTGGACAGTTATCGATAACTGCAAAATATCGACATTCAAAACTGACAATGTGTACTACTCTTTATTGTTTAGGCGATAGCTCAGAGAGGCCGCAGAGAATAATTGTTGTTTGTGGAGATGAGCAATGGTGATACAAACCCGAGTGTTACCGATAAATAAAAGAGGAGAGGAAATAAAACACAAAGGTTTTTAGTTTGTATAAATAATAATATTGGTGTGGGTGATTTATTAGGCGAAAAGTGCTGATGACTTTACCTTGTATTGGGTGAGACGCGTTACAATTCGCGAGTAAACCGAGAAGTACTTCCTTACTGGTGAAGAGATGACTTATAAGTGTTTTGTGTATAACAACCGAGAGTGAATCAAGGCTGAGGCAATCACTGCTTATTGGAAAGTTCTCACTACGATCCGAACTGAGCGAATACAGTTCCAGGGAGAAATTGCAGAGAAGTTCCACTACCAAGAGAGTACTCTCTACGATCCGCGCTGAGCGAACATAGTCTCTGAGAAGATTTGTAGGGCAATGATTGGAAATATAACCCTACGGTCCGCCGTAAGCGAACATAGTTTCTCAGAGGTTTTGTAGAGAACACTTTGGCCTCTCTGCGATCCGAACTAGGCGAACAAAGGCTCCCTGGAGATTTGTAGTGAAAATACCAATAGAGAGTTTCTAACTTAAACACTTATAAAAACGCTGTCACCAGAAACTTTTAATTATTTATTGAAAAGTTATAATTAAAAACTTTTCGTTATAGGGAAGTTGGCAGACAGTCCCTTTCAAATTCATATATTTAATATAAAGTAAAACCCATAAATTATACAAAAACGTTTACAATTTCCCAAAAAAATCAAGTATCACTCTTAATTTTATTATGACTGAAAATTAGATTTGACTCGAGGCAAACTTACACTGCAAGCAAATCACTTCAAACTCAAGGCAACAAAAAGTTATTACAATATTGAAATCCTAAATGTATGCTAAAGAACTTTGGCATATAATAAATGTCCACTCACCACAAAGCCCCCATAGCAAAAGAAGCAATTGATTTTTATGCCGTAACAAAATTACCCTTCAACCTGAGAACAATAAGAAACGAGAGGTATGCAAAGGCAAAGAAAGAAAGAATCATTTATGGTTCCCCAAAGGATTAATTATATTCACACGCCTTAAGAATTTGCCAAATATGTTTTACACTCACATTCGTACACGTCTTTGTAATGCGTATGGCTTTTGGGACAACCAAAAAGCTGGAGAAAATGAGAAAACCGAGAACACGTAAAACACATTTTTAATTGATAATCTTGTGTCTAAAAAAGGAACAAAAAATCCCATAAACTTGCAACAACAATGGTTTTCAGTGAGAGAGGAATTAAAATAGCTACACAGCAATTAGAGATAAGATCTATTTTCAATTGAATGCAACGAAATGAGTGAATTCGAATCGCTCCCAGGAAAAAGTCACATCTTCTATGTAGACAGAAACACAACAATCTGTTCAAAGAACATATGTATGTCCAACTAAAGCCTGCATGTCTACTTCACCCAAAGCAGAGTTGATGTTACTCCTAATCAATTGATACTGCCTTTGTAGAACGTGGTCAATTGCTCTCTCTTATACCACACTCATTCCATTTCAGTTCAGATCTTCAGGTATTTATTAATGCCACAAACGTTTTCCTCCCTCCAGCAGAGATAGTCTTATTGATGTTGTTGCTGAAACGAAAACGACAGCAAGATGACAGTCGTTTGCATACAGAGCCTACAGACGACTGAAATGATTTTAATTGTTTAGTAGATTTTTCATACTGGACATAAGAGCAGTACAAAAAAATTAATAAATGACCAAACAATGGTTGATAAGTTTATTTAAAGTCGCAGTAAGTATCACTGCAATTCGTTGCAAAAAATATTAGATGACAAACTGTTGCAAAAGAAATGTTGATGATACAAATAAAAGTTGTCGATACAAATTTTGTCACCATAATTTTCCAAAAATTATATAACTAAATGTTTTCGATAAAAACACATTTAAAACAAATATCTCGATAACAACTTTACTGAACTGGTTTTGATTTTTGTTTTTGTGCAACGAAAATTTGTTGATAACAACTTTTCTATAACCAAAATTTGTCGATATCAAATTTTCTATAACGTAAAGTTATCGATAACAAATTTTTATACCTAACAGTTTCCGATATCAACCTTTCCAAGACGAAAATGATTAAATTCCAACTTTTCTATAAGGAAAAGATGTCGACAACAAATTTTCTATAATGAAAAGTAGTCGATTATAACTTTCCTATAACGAATAGTCGACAATAATATTCCTATAACGAAAAGTCAATAACTGCTTTTCTATAAGGAAAAGACGACGATGACAAATTTTCTGTGAAAAAATTATCGAAAACAAGTAAGCAGAGGTTATAGTCGGACGGGGCCGACAATGTAATAAACTACACCACTGCCCCCTGGGAATTAGATTTAAGCAAATCAAAATTCTTTATGGAACAAATAAGCTTATTGTAAGAAACACATTTGCCGATTCTGCCACCTTATCACATTATGCTTGGGACCTACAGTTTATTGCCGAGTCTGAACGGCGTGCCCTAAGACACCACTTTTAGCGAAGTTTAATATGGCTGAAATACTCAGAAAATGTCGCCAACATTATTCAGGTTGAAAGTTTGATGTTACCTCGCCGGGTAATCGAACTCACGACATTCTACGTAGAAGGCGGATGTGAAGTTGAAATTTAGCTCCACTCTATGGAATAATATTAGAAACGAAGATACGTAATGATAGTTTTGCTTTGAGCATATTAAACGTCTCCGAAGTCTATTCTTCAAAAATCAAAAAATGTTAAATTACATAGTCGATACGTCCGAAGATTTGCTTTACCACCAATGAAACCAGGTAACGTAATTTGGTGACTATGTGGGTTCGAGTCCTTGGCTTTCCTTTTTCACTTGCAAATAATTTCCGATCATCAAGCTTAACTCTAAACGAGAAAAATAGTAAAATTTCCATCTTTTGACATGTCAAACACGATGCCAACGTGGTGGAATGGTACGCACACCCGCTTTTCACGCTGAATGCCCGTAGTCGGTTCCTAGGCCAGGCCACATGAAACTTTTAACGGTGGCAAAATACCCCTCAGTAATGATAGAGACATTTTCTGAGTATTTCAGCGATGAAAAACTTCTCTACATGCGGTGTCTCAGGACACATCGTTCGGACTCGGTGATAAACAGTAGGTCCATTATCGTTGAGCTAGCACTTATTTATATGAGAGAAGCCTACCTTATCTGGGATATTTGTTCAACTATTATGTATATCATTATGCATTTCTAATAAAAGTTCCTAAATTGGAAAATTGACATTGGTAGCCCCTTCTGATACATCTATAATTTTTCTTTGAATATCAGGATCCTTCTTGGAATACACTTAATATAAATAAATATATAAGCCGCTGGAAATATACCCAATTATAAATGCTTTTTGCCATATCTGACCGTGAAATTTTCGACACTGCTCCAATTGTATTGAACACTACAAATGTTATATGGTAAAAGCCAAAAATCCTTGGCAATTCCATTTGAAAAAATTTAAAAAAATTTTTGCGAGCACATCTACAATTTTTGGCACAGAGGTAAAGGAAAACAAGTAAAAAAGTATCAGTCGGCTTTGCCGACAGAGATATACCCCCAGCCTGTGCAAATTAAACTTTTTTCACAAAAAACTTATGTATTTAGGGGGTTTCAAAATTTTGGTCGTATGAACCGACAAAAATGTTGATTAGGATTAAAGTTCAAAAATTTTGCGGAAAAGGTACTTAAAGGAATGGACCGACATAGACCATGGGGGTGCCATAGGGGGTTTTTACACCCATCGGGCTGTTTTCTCAAGAAGTATGGACTTCCCCTGAAACAAGTTTTACCATCGTAATTGAGGCAGCGAATGCAAGTTGCTTCAACAAAAATCAAAATGATTCAATAGCAGGTCTTAAAGTAAACTTATCCAAAATTTTGTGTGGGAAGTACGGGATGGTGTGGACAAATATAGTCCATATTCGAACCTGATCTATATATGATAGATATTATGAGAATGTGGACCAAATCGGTCACTCCCATCAAGAGTTATCGTGCGCACAATTTTTCCGAATATTTTCGAACTTTTGTGGGGTAGGTACCTGAAGGAGTGGACCGATATGGCTTATCTACAAACTTAAAGTAAGTTTGCAAACAATATTACGAAGACCAAATTTTGGCCGGAATCGGCATTTCCGTTCGAGAATTATCTGGCGCTTCCACCCATAAACATGGTGTCATAGGGTTTGTTTTTCAACTTTCAGGCTATTTTTTCAGGAAGCTTGGACTTGCCCCTGAGGAAACTTGTACTTTCGTATAGGGGACAGTGAATACGAGACGTTACAACAAAAACCAAGGCGATTCGAGAGCAGGTCCTAAACTGAACTTTTCCGAAATTTTGTGTGGGATGTACCCGAAGGAGTGGAGCGATTGAGTTCATATTGGAACTCCATCTAAGTCTGGTAGAAATTTCACGATGTGCAAAATATGGACCAAATCGGTTACTCCCTTCAAGAGTTATCGTGCGCACAAATTTTCCGAACATTTTCGAACTTTTGTGGAGGAAGTACCGGAACGAGTGGACCGATATAATCCATCTTTGAACTTGAACTAAGTTTGGACAAAATATTACGAAAGCCAAATTTTGGACGAAATCGGAAGATCCGTTCGAGAGTTATCTTGCGCTCCAACCACTACACACGGTGTCATAGGGTTTTTTGTAACTTTCAGGCTATTTTCTCAAGAAGTATGGACTTGCCCCTAATGAAACTTACAGCGTCGTATAGAGGACAGCGAATACAACTTGCGTAAACAAAAATCAAAGCGATGCGAGACCAGGTCCTAAACTGAACTTTCCCGAAATTTTGTGTGGGAGGTACCCGAAGGAGTGGACCGATTGAGTCCATATTGGAACCTCATCTTAGTTTGGTAGAAAGTACACGATGTGCAAAGTACGGACCAAATCGGTTATTCCCTACAAGAGTTATCATGCGCACAAGTTTTGCGACAATTTTTGAACATTTGTGGGGGAGGTACCTGAAGGAGTGGACCTATATGGCCCATCTTCGAACTTAAATCGAATCTGGACAAAATATTTCGATACCCAAAATTTGAACCGAATCGATTAATCCGTTCGAGAGTTATCGTGCGCACCAGCCAGCCAGACAGACAGACAGACAGACAGACGGACAGACAGACAGACGGACGGACATTGCTAGATCTACTCAAAATTGTCTGAAACGGATATCGTACAAACAAACTTGGGGTCTAAAACCATTATTTCGATGAGGCACATTTTTGGCCGTATCAAAGTGTAAATACCCTCTTTAGCCTAAAGGCTGAGGGTATAAAAATGCATATAAAAATGTTTTCACTCAGTCTGCACCTTTATATGGGGCTATATCAAAGTGTGGACCTATGTTGGCAATTTTTGGTGAAAAAGATTTGTGACTACTGTGACCAAATGTCGAATTACAGATAGTTCGATCGAAAATTGTAGCTAAAATCTTCACAATACCGAAAATCGAGATGTACCGTTATATGGGGGCTGTACCAAAAAATGGAGCTATGTTCACAGTTTTTTGTGCAGATGTTTTGTGATCACTTGGATCCTCAAATGTCAAATAGCGGGTTGTTCTGTTAAACGTTTTAGCTAAAATCCTCAAAATGGGGGCTATACCAAAATATGGACCTATGTTGACAATTTTTGGTGGAGAAGTTTTGTGACCACTAGGAATTTCAGACAGCAAATTACAGGTAGTAGGGACATAAAATTTAGCTAAAATCTTCTCAAGTTACAGGTAGTTCGGTTAAAAATTGTAACTATAATCCTTAAAATTCCGAAAATGGGGAGGTACCGTTATTGGAGGCTGTACTAAAACGCGTTCATATGTTTTTGGTGGATTAGTTTTGTGACTACTGGGAATACCAAACGTCAATTTACAGGTAGAAATTGTATTTAAAATTCTCAAATACCGAAAATCACATGTAGTTCGATCAAAAAATTTAGCCAAAATTATCAAATACCGAAGATCGGGAGGTACCGTTTTGTGGGTGCTGTTCCAAAACGTGGACCTATGTTGACAGTTTTTGGTGGATATGTTTTGTGATCACTAGGAACTTTAACTTTCAAATTACGGGTAGTTGGTCAAATAATGTACCTAAAATCCTCCAAATACCCAAAATCGTGGTGTACCGGTATATGGAGGCTGTACCAAAACTTGGACCTATGTTGACAATTTTTGGTGGAGATATTTTTTGACCACTGGGAACCTCAAACGTCAAATTACAGGTATGTAGTTCGGTAAGGAATTATAGCTAAAATCCTCAGAATACCAAAAGTCGAGAGGTACCGTTATATGGGGGTTATACCAAAACCGTGGACCGATATCCATCATTTTTGGTATGTAAGTTTCGTAACTTCTAGAAACCTTAAATGTCAAATTATAGCTAATTCGGTCTGAAAATGTGGTTAAATTCATCAAAATGCCTCAAATCGGGAGGTACCGATATATGGGGGCTATACCAAAACGTGGACCTATATCCATAATTTTTGGTAGATTAGTTTCCTGGCCCTAGGAACCCTAAATGTAAAATTATAGCTACCTCGGTTTGAAAATATGGCTAAAAACGCCAAAATACCTCAAATCGGGTCGGTTATATGGGGGCTATACCAAAACATGGACCGATATCCGTCATTTTTGGTAGATAAGTTTCTTAACCTATAGGAACCGCAAATGCCAAATTATTGCTTATTCGGGGTACCGTTATATGGGGGAAAACATCCTAGCTACATCTGACACAACAAACACCAACTAGAGTTTTTGTCGTTTGGTTCAGTTCTTTCAAATTGTTGAAAGAAATTGTTTGCACAAGATTACCTTAAAAATGTTGCACAGTGCAATCAAACCCTTAGCAGATTAGTTGCATTTTATGTCCACGTGTATATTCTTCCAAAGTACTAGGTCAATGGCCTTTACGGGAGCACCTTGTCTTTTATTTTACGTCTTTATCATCATCCATTAAATGACCTTTATGTATGTATTTCTCTATTATAATGTATTCTTCTGGACATCTATTCCCGGTACTGTTTATCCTCTTTTTATTTAAAGGATTAATGTCAAATTAGTTACAGTTTAAGATTGCTGTGTTTCGCCCATTACACCCTCACTTGTCCGCCTCAAGCAGCACCTCTACAACTACCAACAAAGATTGTTTATATTTTAATACATTGTTGTACAACATATTGTTTTTACGATACCACCATAGATGCAGCTTCTTTGGTTTCTCAGGAAGCAATGAATTGCTTCACAACAACAAAAATCCATTAAAGTATTTGCAGCACAACCAAACACCCCGACACGTTTCTTTCTTGGTAAATATTTACAAGAATTAAGCAAGTGTGGATGACGAAGACGAAAAAGAAAGAAGAGAAACAACATTTGCAACATTAATTGCTTGGCAAACTAAACTTTTGTTTAAGTGTTTTTTTCAAATGCAACCAACGCTTACCAAATCCTTACGTTGTTAGCCATGAAAGAAAAGAAAAACAAGCTTTCACATAATGGCGATAAAGGAAATGTGCAGCAGATAAACGTCGAGCAACGCAGGCAGTGAAGGCACTAAACGCCAACGTCGAGCTTGCGATAGCAACTAAAACTATAAATTACATTTTCTTCTTGCATTTCTTTGTGCGCAGAAAAATAAAGAAAAGCCGTACTCCTCCGTCCTCGTTTCTTCTTTAGTTACTGTTTTGCTCTTATTATTTGCTACAAAATTATCTGTAAATAGTATTTACTAAACACTTAACCTTTGAAAGTCTGAAGAGTAGCGACTTAATGGCATGCTACGATTTATGGTATTTAGCTAAAGTTTTTACAACAAAACAGCACGAGCTGTTGTGCTGTTGCTGTTGTGTTTCGTTTTGTTTGTTTCTTTTCCCGGAATATACCAGTGGAGATAAGAAGAATTTTTAAGACAATTTTCTCTGTAAATAAAAACTAATTTAAGTCAGTTGCAGTAGATAAATAACTTACAAATAGAGAGACAAGTTGAAGAAGAATCAAAAAGATGGATAGTTTTCTTTGAAATATTGTAGGTAAACAAATCAGGTTGTTCGCACAAAGATATATTGAAGTTTATTATAAGATAAATAAAAAACGAAAAAAAACAATTCATCCACAACCACAGGAGACAGAAGAGTTATTGAGGTCTTTTATAGACAGACGAATTCTTGAAATCTCCAATAGACAGAAGCCTGTTTAATGTGCTTTATGGACAGAAGAACTCTTGATGTCTTCTATAGCCTAGATAGCTGTTGGGTCTTCTATTCTCTGAAGACAACAGAAGAGGACTTCTATAGGCAACAGAAGTCGTCTTGAGGTCAAGAGGAGACCGTAAGAGGTTTTCTATAGCAACCGAAGACCCCATAAAGTCTTCCATAGACAGCAAAAGACCTTGAAGACATCTTGAGGTTTTCTATGGGTAACAGAAGACCTCTTGTGGTCTTCTATAGGTAACAAAAGACTTCTTGATGTTTTCTATGGGCAACGGAAAACCTCTAGAGGTGTTTTATAGTTAATGAAGACCTCTTGAGGACTTCTATAGGCAACAGAAGATCCCTTGAATTACTCTGTAAGCAACGGAAGAACTCTTTAGAGTTTCTGTAGGTAACAGAAGACTATTATGGGGTTCTATAGATAAAAGAAGGCTTCTGGAGGTATTCTATAGGCCACTGAAGACTTCTTGAGGTTTCCATAGAAAACCGAAGACCTCTTAAGGCCTTCTATAGGCAACAGAAGATTTCTTAAGGTATTTTACAGAAGACTTCATAATGTCTTCTAAAAACAAGAAAATCTCCAGGCAACGGAAGACTTCTTGAGGTCTTCAATAGGCAACAGAAGACTCCTTAATGGCTTCGATGGATAACCGAAGACTTCTTCAGGTCTTTTATAGACAACGGAAGACCTCCTGAGGTTTACTACCGGCAACGGAAAACCTCTTAAAGACTTATGTAGGCAACATAAGACCTCTTGCAGTATTTTATAGGCAACAGAAGACCTCTTCAGATCTTCTATAGACAACAGAAGACCTTCTGAGGTGTTCTGTTTTCAACTGAAAATCTATTGAGGACTGCTATAGGCAACTGAAGATTTCTTAAAATGTCTATAAGACAAGTAAAAAAGTGTCAGTCGGCTTTGCCGACAGATATATACCCTCAGCCAATGTGAAGTGAAACTTTCACCTAAGGTCTTTAGGTGACCTGAATTTTGGGGCCCTCTTTGGACATTTGAACTTGCCGACAAAAATGTAGATTAGGAATTAACTGCACTAAGACACAAATGTTGAACTTTTGTGGGGGAGGTACCCTTAGGGAGGACCGATATGGGCCATTTTAGAAGTTAAACTAAATTTTGACAAAATATTAGGAGATCCAAAGTTTGGACCAAACTGTTTGCCCCATTCAAGTGATATCGTCCTAGCACTTTTGTGACATTTTTTAAATATTGGGGAGAAGTACCAGAAGTTGTGGACCGGTATTGGCCCATGAAACTAAGTTTGCATATAATATGACGAAGACAAAATGTTGGACCAAATCGGTTAAACAGTTCGAGAGTTATCGTGCTCTCCGACCGCCAGATATGGGACATAGGGGCTTTTTTCCACCTTTTCGGCTGTTTAACAAGAAATATGGACTTGACCCTGAAAAAACGTTTACCGTCGTAATGGAGGTAGCGAATGCAAATCGCTTCAACACAAATCAAAGTGATTCGAGAGCAGTTCTTAAAGAGAACTTATCCGAAATTTTGTGTGAGAGGTACCAGAAGGAGGAGACAAATATAATCCATATTCGAACGTGATCTATATCTGGTAGATATATTAGGATGTGCAAAGTATGGATTACATCGGTCACTCCCTTCAAATGTTATAGTGCTCACAATTTTTTCGAACATTTTTCAACTTTTGTGGGGGAGGTACCTGAAGGAGTGAACCGATATGGCTTATCTTCGAATTTAAACTATGTTTGGGCAAAATATTACGAAGGCCAAATTTTGGACCGAATGTGCAGATCCGTCGAGAGTTATCTTGCGCTCCAACCACTACACGCGGTGTCATAGGGGCTCTTTGCAACTTTTAGGCCATTTTCCCAGGAAGTATGTACTTGCCCCTGATGAAACTTGTACCGTCGTATGAGGGGCAGTGAATACAAGTTGCTGCAACAAAAATCAAAGCGATTCGAGAGCAGGCCCTAAACTCAACTTTTCCGAAATTTTGTGTGGGAGGTACCCGAAGGCGTCGACCGATTGAGTCCATATTGGAACCTCATCTAAGTTTGGTAGAAATATCACGATGTGAAAAGTATGGAGCAAGTCGGTTATTCCCTTCAAGAGTTATCGTGTGCACAAATTTTCCGAACATTTTCGAACTTTTGTGGGGGCGGTACCGGAATGAGTGGACCGACATAACCCATCTTCGAACATAAACTAAGTTAGGACAAAATATTGCGATAGCCAATTTTTGGACCAAATCGGTTAATCCGTTCGAGAGTTATCGTGCGCACCAGCCAGCCAGACAGACAGACGGACGGACATTGCTCAATCGACTCCAAATTGTCTGAAACACATTTCGTCCAAACATACTTGGGGTCTAAAACCATTATTTCGATGAGGCACATTTTGCCCGTATGAAAGTGTATATATGTACCATCGTTAGCATAAATGCTGAGGGTATACAATTGAAGACTATTTGAGGCCTTCTTTAGGCAACAGAAGACCTTTTGAGAGCAACAGACAACGGTAAACCTTTTGAGGTCTACTTTAGACAACAGAAGACCC